>NW_012267219.1:35146942-35185898 GCF_000151885.1 Dipodomys ordii | reverse complement strand
AAATAAAATAAAATAAAAAAAATAGTTCAAAAAAAAAAGAATTATAGGTGTGAATCACCAGTGCCCATCTTGCGTTGTGTGTCTTAATGATGGGACATGTATCATCTGCACAGTGCATCCTCAGGTGATTTCATCATTGTGCAAACATCACAGTGTTCTTACATAAACCTAGATGGCTAAAGTGCCATTAGGTGATCTAGTCTTATGGGACCATGGTAGTATATGATGTTCAAGATGTAATTATGAACCACATGACTGTACTTATTTATGCAAAGTAAGCCTCACATCATGCTGTTTTATAATCTATTGTTTAAAACATGACAACCATAGTAATTTAACAAGAACATTTTCTTCCTTCCTTCCTTCCTTCCTTCCTTCCTTCCTTTCTTTCTTTCTTTCTTTCTTTCTTTCTTTCTTTCTTTCTTTCTTTCTTTCTTTCTTTTCTTTCTTTCTTTCTTTCTTTCTTTCTTTCTTTCTTTCTTTCTTTCTTTCTTTCTTTCTTTCTTTCTTTCTTTCTTCTGGTCCTGGGGCTTGAACTCAGGGCCTGGGTGCTGTCTTTGAGCTTTTTTGTTCAAGGCTAGTGTTACATCACTTTAGCCATATGACTTTATTTCTGGCTATTTGATAGTTAATTGGAGATAATGGTCTTATGGACCCTGCCTGGGCTGGCAGGAGATCTTCAGATCTCAGCTTCTTAAGGTATCTTGGATTGCAGGCATGAGTCACCAGCACCTAGTGATATCCATTACTCTTAGTATTTGTAATTCCAACTTCACCCTATGATTATAACCCTATATCCCATTGGCTCAATTTGAGAACCATTATCAAAGTGATTTTAAAGTCTTTCATGTTATAATTGTCTTTATTATATCACTCCCTCAGGCGAAAGACTTTTCCTGGCTGCCTAATGTGCTCCCTCTTCATTGCAAGTTTATCCTAAGCACCATTTCCTCCAGCTTGTCCTTCAAGTCGCTCTGTGCCCGTTCAGATGTGAAGACAATAGAACTCTCTAGCGTGGGAGATGAAGACACCAAGCTCAGCATCTTCAAACAGTATCTCTCCGTGCCCAACCAGGATTTCTTTTGGAAGAACAAACAAATCTGGAGGAAAAAAACAAACCTGAGCCCTTTAAAACTCACAATCCTAGCCAATGAGCTAAATGAATGCAGAATCTATCGAAATGAGATCCAGTGTATGAGGGAGTATTTGGAGGTAGCCTCCATTCAGGAGCTCTGGGAGTTGATTCTAAAACGCTGGACTGAAGACTACAGTTGGACTTTGAGCCAAAAAAAGACAAATTCAAGCACTGTAGCTACAGAAGGTAGGTCTTAGGCAGTGTTTACAGCTTGGTGGAAATCTATAGGAGAAAGCCATGTAGAAGATTCTACGGAGTAGGGGCAGGGTCCAGGAATAATAGAGGATTAGAAAACAAAATAGAAAATAGAGGATTTCTAGATAAATGTAAATTTCATTCCAGTCAGCAAGAAATCGTCTTTTAGCAGGTTTGTCTCATGTATCAAACAGGACATAATTACACTAAATAATATTTGGATTCCAAATAAAATTTGGATTATTTTATTACTATCCCAAATTATTTGGATTTGGTATAAGTATATCCCAAATATTTTAGGGGACTTATAGGGAAATTTGTTGTTCAAATTCAAATTTAACTATGGGGACTGGGAATGCAGCTTAGTGGTAGACTGCTTGCCTAGCATCCTTGAAACCTAGGGTTTAATTCCTCAGTACCACAAAAACAGAAAAACCAGAAGGAGCACTATGGCTCAAGTGGTAGAGTGCTAGCCTTGAGCAAAAGCAGCTCAGGGATAGGGCGTAGGCCCTGAGTTCAAGCCCCAGGATTGGCCAAAGAAAGTATGCATAGCTAGTATTTATACTACTAAATTAGAGAATTGTCTAGAAAGCTGTGTGTTGATTGTAAGGAGAATTATATTACAAACAAATTTCAGTCACCTTTTTCAGTCTGAGAAATGCACCTCTGTTACTTCTTTTTTTTTTTTTTCAGTACTAGGGTTTATACTCTAGGTAGGTGCTCTACTACTTGAGTTATATCTTTAGCCTCTTTCCCCCTTCCACTCCCTTTATTTTTGAGATGGGATCTTGCTTTTTGCATGGGATAGCTTGGTCCGCAATCCTCCTATTTACTTCTCACTGTCACTGGCATGACTAACAGCCGTGCTTAGATGTTTGTTGTTGCTGGTTGTGGAGCTTGAACTCAGTGTCATGCTGGCCCTGAGCTAACACTCTAGCACTCTACCATTTTTGAGCCACAGTGCCATTTACGTTTTTCTGGTAGTTAATTGTATATAAGACTCTCATGGCCTTTCCTGCCCAGTCTGGCTTTGAACCACAGATCTTCAGGTCTCAGTCTCCTGAGTAGCTAGGATTACAGGCATGGGGCACTAGTCCTGGGTTTTGGATTTTTCTGTTGAGATAGGAATCTCACAAGCTTTTTGCCTAGGCTGGTTTAGAACTTTGATCCTCTTGATATCCACCTCCCAGGTAGCTAGGATGAGAAGCACTTGCCAAATATGCCTCATTATTATTTCTCTAACTCAGTTTAAATCTTCCTTTTGATCACATAGTCCCACTCATACACAATTCAGGTTAAAACATGAGTCCTATTTGTTTTCAGTCAATTCAGGACTTTTTCAGTCAAAGGAGGGTTTGAATATCTCCTGTGTCTCTATTGGTTGAAGCTAGACTCAAGACCTTGGTACTGGGAGTGCTTGATTGTCATTTTGCCAAGTCTGCTGAAGTGCTTGACCAACCACTGACACAGAGGTCCCTCCATTTCTGGTTTTCTCCAGGACATCTGTGTTCTTGTCTATCCTCAGATGGTTCTGTTTTTGCTGCCCCTGCTGACACAGCCCCTCATCCTAACTGAGGAGGTTCCTCTCCTCTGCTGGCTTCTTGAGCCTTGGTTTTGTATCTGATTCTCTCCTGTGCCTCAGTTTTGAAATAGCTCTTTTCTTGCTGATAGAAGTCATTCTCATCAGATCTTCCTATAATTGAGTGTATTGTTTATTGCCAACAATATTCTACCCTGTAGCCAGGAATTTAATAGTATTTCCACAATCAACATTTTCCACAATTTGCTTTTGAGAGAATTTAGAATTTATTCTCTCAAGCCACTGTTCCAGCTATGAGCCTCAAAAGTCTGTTCAGACGTTTGAGTTTTCCTCTTTTGGTTCTGGTATACCAGTCTTTTCTTCAGGACAGTAAACTTGGAATGGAGCAGGATTGGGGAGGTGGTGAGGAGGTAAGAGAACCAGAAAATACTTTGAATGAAAGACACATTGATTCCAATTTATCTTCTGCCTCCTTCTTTGCTCTAGAGTTTTCCTTTCTGTAAAATCAATTGACTTCACAATTACCTTACCTTTCCTCATGCCAAAGAGGTAGAAACTAGTTTTGTGATTTGGAAGAGTCGTACAGACTGGGTGGCCCATTTACACTCAGCTCTACAGGAGCTCAGGGATCCTCCCCCTTTCTCCTCCCCACTCCCCCCCCACAGGGACAGCTCCACCACAACCCCTGTCCGGAAACTCCCACCCGAGCCCTGGGAGCCTGGCCACAGATAAGCCTTTAGCTATGGCTAAAGATTTCAAGATTGCAGGTAACTTGGGTCCATCCCCCAATCATGGCATAGGGAATATATTTAAGATGGTAGATCGTGTTGCCATGTTTCTCAGTGGTCTGAAGGACCTCTTTACAGTTGTTTGTTATAGAGCTTAACTATAGGACCAAACCTAAGGGACAGGTAAGTAATAAAAAACTGCCTCTCAAGTGATGTCTGAGAAAACGTAGCAGGAAAATAACACCACATCACAGCCCTAAGTATAAGTTGACTTTAAACAGAACCACCATAAGCCTGCCAGTTTATAACCAGAGGGTTATTTGTGAGAATAGAGACCATAACTTCATGAGTAACCAAACCGAGTTCGAATCCCTGTTTAGCACTTAACTTCTGTGTGTCTTTGAGTCAATTCCTTAACTGGTCTGGCCTCATTTTCTTTGTTGAAGAGAAAGGCAGGGGCCATTGTTACTACAGGATGATTGCCAAGAAGGCGGTTGGTTAGTTAGTCATGTAAAAACATCTAAGATGCTCCCTGGCTTATGCTTGCTCTTTTTCTGTCCCCTTTTCCCCTCATGTCTGCTAGGGCTGGACGGCTGGTTGTCGGATGCACTGTGTTTACTGTGCATTGCGCACTGTGGGCTGGCTGAGGATGAGCTCCTCCATGTTTTGGAGTTGCTCGGTTATAGGAATCATTACAGAGTGACCGCAGTACACTGGGCCGCCTTCCGCAATGCCACCAAACATTGGATCCAAGAGAAGCCCAATGGCCTCCTCTGTCTCCGGCACAAGTCCCTGCGAAATGCTGTGGAATACAAGCTACTTGGTAAGGCCCAGGCCTGTGCAGGTGCAGCTGGCTACGGGGAAGTTGGGTCACCTAGAAGGAAAAGCTCATGGCAAGACTGCTCAAGGAAGAGTCAACCAACAGACATGCATTAAAAAACAATGTTTAGGAGGTTTACTGACATCAGTTAGATCTGGCCGAACCCCATGGTTTATTCTCTCACATAGTTAACTGCTGTACAGAGGCAGCTCTGGGCTCCTCTATTGGTTTCACCTAACTCCTTCTGTGTCCCTGCTGACACACTTCACTGGCTTATGTTCTCAAGGCTAATGTATCATGCTCATGGTTGCTGGAGCTCCAGCCCCTCACATTTTAGGCAACAGGAAGGAAGAAGGGCTTTCCACTTCCTTAGAGCAACTCACTCACAACTTTCTTGTCAGCATTTCTATTTATGTTTCTTTGACCCAAAATTGCATTACTTGGCCCATAGCTAGACACAAGGAGACTTGGGGGGTGAACATTTCAACTGAGTGCACCATGCCTTAAGCCAAGGTTGGGTTCTGTCTCTAAAGAAGAAGAGGGGAATGGTTACTGGATAGAAATGAGTAATCTCTGTTCAACACTGAAACCAAATTCTTGATCCCTTCTGAAAAGCACTGTAGGTCTTCCTCACAAGAAACTACAACCACCACAGATACACTTAATCAAGAAGCTGAGCACTCTAGCAATTAAGCACACAGAGTCCTTCAAAAATCCTTAAACCACAGCTTCTGGGAAGATTCAAAACTCAGCCCATTTTCTTTTTCCTTTGTCAGTTGTGGGGCTTGAACTCAGGGCCTGGGTGCTGTCCCTAAACTCTTTTGCTCAAGGCTGACACTCTACCACTTGGAGCCATAGCACCACTTCCAGTTTTTGAGTGGTTAATTGGAGATAAGAGTCTTGTGGGGCCTTCTCTGCCTGTCTGGCTTCAAACTGCAATCTTCAGATCTCAGTCTTCTAAGTAGCTAGGATTACAGGTATAAGCCACTGGTGCTCACCTTCATTTTCTTTTTACTATGTTCTTTTTACTTTTATTTAAAGAATTTATCTCAGTCATTTTTTTTTTTTGGTGGTACTGGGGTTTGAACTCAGGGATTAAGTGTGCTACTGCTTGTGCCACACTCCGAGCCCTGATTCCCCTGCATCTTAATATGATGTGGAGGAGAGAGCAGGCCTAGGAATACAGCTGCTCTTAGATCAACGTCAGTTCTTCCATTCATTTGCTCTATGATTTGCACTGGAGTAATTTCTTTATTTCCCTAAGAATGATAACACTCTTGGGTACTGGAGTTATGACATGGATGTTAAAATTCTGGGTACCCATTGAACCCCTTTTCTGTACTATGAGCCCTTAAATAAAAGCACTGCAGCAATATTCAACATTGTCAGAAATGCAAGCTCTTGTGCTGCAGAATGAGGCTGTGAATACCAGTCTTTGCTAGAGGCATAAAGAATTGTAATGTCAATAATTTCCGTCTGTGTGGCCTGGGCATGAGGAACAAGCCCATCCCACATGCACGGAAATGACCCCGAAGCCAGGGCTCTAGGATTTGAATCTATCATGATAGTGTTTATAAAGGCCTACCCTTTTGACTCTTGTTCAAATGTCATAGCAATAAAATTAATCCTCTGTCTAGTATTATATCCCATTTGTTAACCTAAATTACTACCAACCAAAAGTTGATTCTCTCTCGATTAAGAGAGAGTCTTTGATCACTCAATCAGGTCTGAATTTCCTGAGACTTATTCTAATTATACTCAGTAGGTGTTTGCCGACTGAATGCACAGTTATTTCTGGCTGCTTGTTTAGGGGAGGGCTTGCAGGTTCTGCTGTGTTGCGAGGCAGTATGGGATCTCAGTCTCTGGTGTCTGCCTGCATTGGAATTAGGAGCTGGCAGCCTGAGCCCAGGAGAGGAGGGTGAGCCATCTGTACATGACACTGCGATCAGGGGACCGAGTGGCCTCATTTCACCCTGTCCTCAGCTCATTCCCACCCTGCATGCCATTTGATCCTCAAAAGAAATAAATCTTCCTGGCTGCCACTAAAAATGACTTTTTTTGTTGTTAAGAGCAATAGCTTTAGACCCTTATAGAATAGATATCACCTGGTACAAGGTGTTTAACCCTCTTAGCATTCCCATCTCTTACCTGCAAAATAAGAATAATAATAGGACTTACCTTGAAAGTATCGCACATGCAAATTCATGCCTAATACAGCATCTGGTATACTGATGAGCACTTGAAGTGGCCATTGGAGACAATTGCCAGAACTCCCAGCCCTTCTCCCACCATGGGCAACAGTTCTTGGCTGCTTGTCGGCTAGGACCATGTGACCAGACAGCCACTGGTCACATTCAAGATAGCTGCACTTACCAGTCCCAGAGTGAGGAGACCTGGATTCGAATTCTAGGTCCTCGATAATAAACCTTTGTTCTTTTACACTTCTGATATTCAGGCTTGTCAGTCCAGCTTATTCTGTCCCACTGTGAGTAACAGCAGCACGTGATAAATGTCACCCATTAAATCTGTCCATGAGAACAGGACTGCACGTTGCACACAAAGACGATGCTGAGGTCAAACCGTTCCTTACATCCCATAGGTAGCTGGAAGAGCATGGGATTCAATCAGAACATGTGAATTAACCGTGCTGCTTTAGTTGCCAGCCCTGTGCTGACTCGACAAGTTATCTGGTCTCCCGATTTTAATTAGCTTCTTTTGTCATTAGGGGCCTCATATTTATGTCTTCCTGCTGAGATCATTGCTCATGAAAGTATTTGGCACCTTGTTTTTCCTCGGTGCTGGGATTGAATCCAAGATCTTCACACAACAGAGTATATGCTCTATCAGTGAGCCCAGTATGTTCTGTACATTTTTTTTTTTTTGGTCCGGTCGTGGGGCCTGAACTCTGGGCCTGGGCGCTGTCCCTCAGCTCTTCAGCTCAAGACTAGCACTCTACCAGTTGAGCCACAGCGCCACTTCCGGCTTTTTTTTTCTGCTTATGTGGTGCTGAGGAATCGAACCCAGGGCCTCATGCATGTAAGGCAAGCACTCTACCACTGAGCTACCTTCCCAGCCCTGTTCTGTACATTTTAATTGTTATATTTAACACTTCAAATTTTGGTCTCAGGGTAATTTTGGACCCACTTTCTCTCTGTTTCTGTCTCTGACTCTGTGTGTGTGTCTCTCCCTCTCATATTCCCTTTCCTACTCTCCAATTTATTACTCACAAAATACCCTTGCCATATCTAGTGAGAAAGAGTTTTCTTTTCCTTCAGTAGTCTCTTAAGCACTGTATGTGCTTAATTGACATCTAGGTTGATTGGTATACCAACATATTCAACCACAGTCGCTCCAAGTGTGTGGGTGAGCTGGAAGTCAATTAGTGGAAATGCAGAATAGTTATTTAAGTAATGGCTCCCTTTTGGTTAATAGTTAAAAGTGTCAAGTGAAAAATTTAAAAATATTTCTAAGTGGCACTGTGGTAGAGAGCAGCACTAGACTTGAGCTGAAGAGCTAAGGGACAGCACCCAGGCCAAGAGTTCAAGCCCCATGACTGACAAACAAAAAACAAATAAAACAACCCCCCCCACAAATATGTCTATTTTAGTTTTTATGGATTAAGCTCACCAGAATTTAATGAAACAAAACCCTTCTGTTACTGCTTAAGAAGCCTGTGCCTGGGTAGCATGCTGTATCAGGTCCATTTCTTCTGGGAATGATCCATTATTCTTAAGTAGAGCCATCCCGGCTCTGATGTCAACTTTGCCATCTCTTTGCTCATTTCCCCCTCAGCCAATATCCACGGGCAGCAATGGATTCATGTGTCATGCACACCCTCTTGTGCTTGAAAATGATTAGGAATAACTGAGCTTTACATTTAAATTAGAAAAAGAAGTCACTGGTATTTTCTTGGGGGAAGGGAAGACAACTTAAAAATCCAACATGCTCACCAGTGACCCTAGGTAGAATTAATTCTTATGGGGTGTGGGGGAAACTCAGACTGATAGATAAGAATTCACTTTCCAGGCTGGAAAGGTGGCTCAGTGGTAGAATGCTTGCCTTGCATGAATGAGGCCCTGGGTTTGATTCCTCAGCACCACATAAGCACAAAAAAGGCAGAAGTGACTCTATGGCTCAAGTGGTAGAACGCTAGCCTTGAGCTGAAAAGGTAAGGGACAGTGCCCAGGCCCAGAGTTCAAGCCCCACGACTGGCCAAAACAAACCAAAACAAACCAAAAAAAGAATTCACTTTCCTATTGAAGCTAACTTGTCTTTCCTTTCTCTAGTTATATTTACAGAAGTGTCAGATTTCTGCTATACTATTTTTATATACTAAGAAGTTAGAGGTGTTAAACTGCAATTCATATTTAAATAGGTGTAATCACTCCTGTGAGAGAAAGCAGTCCCTATACATTTCTGAACCCAGCAAATCAGAAAAAAATACGTTTTCACCAAATCTTGACGAGATTCTTCCAGCGGCAAACCGGTTTTTGGAGAGTTTATCAAGAGTTGCCATGGCATCTGAAGATGAGCGGGTGCTGGGCTGGGCTGGGCAGCTTTCTCACCAGCCCCAGGTATGTCTCTCCCTTTGTGAGGAGGCCAGTGTATCTTTGTCCTTTATCAGAGCTGTATTCAGTCACTGGTGGTTCCCTTGAGCAAGGTACATTCATATTTCTGTAACTCCTCAGTCTCCTTCAGATGCCATCATCACCTGGCCCCCACTTCTGCTGCTGATTGATGGATCCTCGAGTCATGCCTTTTTTTTTTGGTCAGTCTTGAGGCTTGAACTCTGGGCCTGAATGCTGTCCCTCAGCTCTTCAGCTCAAGGCTAGTGCTCTGTCACTTGAGCCACAGTGCCACTTCAGGTTTTCTGAGTGGTTTATTGGAGATAAGACTCTCACAGACTTTCCTGCCCAGGCTGGCTTTGAACCGAGATCCTCAGATCTCAGCCTCCTGAGTAGCTAGGATTACAGACATGAGCCACTGGCACTGGCTTACGCCATTTCATCTATCTGGTTCTTCAGAGTTCTCTTTCTCTTTTCCCTCCACATGCATTCTTCCTTTCAAAGGAAGCTGGCATTTGGAGAGCAGAGGACAAGAACAAGAGTCGGGAAAGGATGGCCCATGTGGTCCTGCTGGGACCCCCGGTGTTCATCTTGTCTTTTCCTAATGCATCCTTCTCTCCCCCTCCCCCACTCCCCACCCCCCACCTTCCCCCGCCTCCCTCTCTTTCCCTGCTTCTTCCTTCTTTACTACTTAGCCACTGATTCATCATACACCCATTGGTGCCCCATCCTACCTTCCACATTGTGGTAGAAGGTAGGTGTAGAAGGTACATAAGATACAGTCCTCAAGCCCCTTTCCATCTTGTGTGAGCTAGACAATTACTAGATAGTAATTGACAGTAATATGACTTTGAAAAACAATACACAAAGACCCCTTTGACTGATATAGATCAATCCAGGAGGAAGGGACAGTCATCTTGGGCAAACAAGGAACACTGATTCCAATTGCTGAAGGTATTTATTGGATGTCCAACCAACGTATTATTAGTTAAGAAGTTTGTAAAGAAGCTAATGAAATGTAGTTTTGAGAACACCTTTCTTCAAGGCAAAAAGTACTAAACATATTTCTATTCATATGTTGTGTCATAAGTATCACAGACTTTATCTCAAAGATCCAAAGCCCCAGCTTGTGGACAAGGCTACACTTCATCCACTACTGGAATATATTGTTGGAAGCTGGTTATGATGCTTCGGCGGCTTATATGCTCTCAGTGGACAAGATTAAAGCCGACGAGTGCCACAAGATGAAGAAGAGATGTACGCTGTCAGGTACCGTGAGCAACACTACCTCCCATAATTCTCACCAACCCAATCATTTCTTCCCAAATTAAAGCTAATGGCTTCTGGAAACAAGGGTTAATGTCTCCATAGCTTCTCTCTTTTCTCTTGCTGTGCTGTTTACCAGGTGATGGAGGGTGTAGGCTGGAGATTTGCACTGGAAGGAAGTCATCGAGTAGTGCAATGTGCGAGAATTTTCTAGCATAAACGAGCCCCATTCAGAATCTTTCTGTTGAAGTGAGTGGGGATGTCCACAAGGCTTTGGGGGGATACTTTAATATGAGCATGAAGCCATCTGTATAAATACATTTTTTTCTGCGTGCGTGTGCCAGTCTTGGAGCTTGAACTCAGGGCCCAAGTATTGTCTTTGAACTTTATTTTTTGCTCAAGACTAGTGTTTTGCACTGGCGCCACAATTCTACTTCCAGCTTTTTTTCAGTGGTTAATTGGAGATAAAGAGTCTCACAGACTTTCCTGCCTCAGCTGACTTTGAACCATGATCCTCATATCTCAACCCTCTGAGTAGCTAGGATTACAGGTGTGAGCCATTTTGCCCAGCATACCATCGTTTATTTTAGACCCTTAAAAAAACTTTCTCTTAGCAGGCAATCCTGTGCTTCACTATATCCCTTCCTTGTCCTATGTGCTTAAGTCATGGCCACATTTTTCAGATTTACATCCATGAAATATTTTTTATTATTATAACTACTTTATTTCCACTAGAAGGTACAATCTCACAGGGGTTTCATAGTTTAATAAGCTACAATCACATCACTGAAACTACATAAAAATCAGTGCTGTAAATGGAACTGCTTGGCTTTGACCATCTACATTTCGGCACATCTCTTGCAGAATCTGCGCAAAGAATTATCTTCTCCCTTTGCTCCTCTTAATTGTTCTTATATGTCAGTTGCTTTCTATTCCAGTATATCCAGAGTGGTGAAATGATTAAGCCAGCCATGTAGCCAAAGGTCGCTCCAAGTGTACAGGAGATGGGTTATACCTGCCATGGTCTTTCCCAATCCAGTGGGATAGGAAATGCTCCAAGCTATGCTCCTACAAAACTAGAAATAGTAGTGATCTGGAGACTCTTCTCCCAAATGGAATCAACTCCATTTTTACTGAAAACTCTTAGCCATGCTTTCAGGTTTGGTCCTAGTAAACAAAAACAAGGTACAACAGTAAAAGTAGACAAAATAACTGCAAGTGAAAATGTTTCCAACACCAGCTCTAATAATGGCACTCCACAGAGAACAAAAATCACATAAAGGAAGACAAGATATTAAAAAGTCGATACAGCATTAAAAAATTTTGGCTACCTTATACACAGTGAACTTTTAGAGGATACATTTGGTTTCACTACGAAGTATAATAGGAGATTGACGGCAGTTACAGAAACAGAGCACATGCACAACCACAGTAAGTGAGTTTCTAATACTGAAAAGTTCTCCAAGAAGAATGATGGAATGAAGGTGCTTAGGATAATGGAAAATATGCACAAAAGATGCATATAAGATAGCTTCTTGATATCACTAGCATCAGGTGCAACCGGCTGCCGTAGACCCCATGAAACCTTTCATATTCATTCTCTTGTCTCTTGTGGGCCCTCATTTCTTCTCTCTACCCTCATAAAGCAGGACTATGACTACCCAGTACAGTATGGCGGGTCGCATTCCTGCCTTGCCCCTCACCCTGGCCAATGGGATCCATCCTTACAGGACCATATGAATGCCCACCTTTCTCCCTTCTTGTCATTGAGGCAATAGACACATGTATTAGAGTCACAAGAACAGGAATCCTATGGAGTAGCCATAGGAGTGTTACATATTATATGTTACAGTGGCTCTCTTGATGGTTGGCTCTCCCCACCCTTTTTAACAACAGTTATGTTACCCACACATTACCTGAGCTAGTATGTCCTCGAGGGAGAGTAAGGCAAGATATTTACCTAGATGATCCTTTCAAAGGATTCTAGAGAGCTGGGTGCCAGTGGCTCACCCCTGTCATCCTAGCTACTCAGGAGGCTGAGATCTGAGGATGGCGGTTCAAAGCCAGCCTGGGCAGGAAAGGCCGGGAGACCCTTATCTCCAATAAACCACCAGAAAACCAGAAGTGGCGCTGTGGCTCAAGTGGTAGAGCGCTGGTCTTGAGCTGAAGAGCTGAGAGACAGCGCCCAGGCCCAGAGTTCAGGCCCCACACTGACAAAAACAAAAACAAACAAACAAAAAATTCCCAGAGAAACCCCGTTTTCTAGCTTGAAATATGAAGAATTATCTGTCAGTTCTTCCCTCCTTTTCTTTCTTTCTTTTCTTTTTTGTTAGTCCTGGGGGCTTGAACTCTGGGCCTGGGCACTGTCCCTCAGCTCTTCAGCTCAAGGCTAGCACTCACCACTTGAGCTACAGCACCACTTCCGGTTTTCTGGTGGTTTATTGGAGATAAGAGTTTCATGGATTTTCCTGCCTGGGCTGGCTTTGAACCACTATCCTCAGATCTCAGCCTCCTGAGTAATTAAGATTACAGACGTGAGCCATGGGCACCTGGCCCCTGCCCTCCTTTTCTAGTAGAGATGGTTGGTGGACATTCTGTCTCTCTTTAAAGCACAAGGCCATCTGGGATTTGCTTCCAAGTGGGATCAGGAGTTCACGACCCAAAGCCTTGAAAATTAATTTTCCCCAAAGCACCAGTGGGAGGAAGGGGCTTGTGGTGAGGGGAGTGGATCTGCTAGGTAGGAGAGGTCTGGTTCATGGGGTATAGGATCATCTCCTGAGCTACCATCCCCACCTCTCCCTGTTCAGGAAGCGGTGAATTATTATCCTTTGGGGGCCTCAGTCTTTATTTTTCCCCTCTGTTCTGAGAGATTAATAGGGTATTCATACTTTTGACCGCTGGTAATTTCAAGAAAGCTCCTTTAAGACATCAGTTTTTGAAAGGTACCATTAGTAGGCAAGAAGTATCTGTGGGCTTCTTGCCGTTGGTTTGAATGTAGTGCCTACATCCAGAGGATTAGTTCTTTCTGACTGTGTCCTTTGCTGCCCCCTGGTGGCTGGAGGGGAATATCATGTTAGCTCTTAAATTGGAAATAATACACAGTTTGGAGTCCTGGACTTAACTCTCCTGTGTTTTTTTCCCCCTCCTCGAGCACCACATTCTGAATGGAATCTAATAATAGATGATTAATAATCTAATAGATGATTAGGAGGAAGCACTTTGAGCTTGGGGTATTTTTTATGGGTTGTCTCTTGCTTGGGGCTGGAACTCTGGGTCATATCAAAGTGAGGAAAATCCATTTCTGGCTGCAGTTGCATTTTTGGACAAAGACTGGAGAAGAAAGACTGGAGCAGGGAGCATGTGTGAGAGGGCATGGTAGGTCTTGGAGGCAGGACACTCGATGTGGGCAGAATGCTGGGTTCTGGGAATGGGTCCATCTTGGCAGATGGCTGGCTGTTCTCTAGGTGGCTTTTGAGGTAGGTTAAGCAGAAATCATCATACTAAGCAGAGAGCTTTCCAATGAGGGAAAAAGATAAATATATGACACTACAGGGTCTTAACAGAAGGTTGAAGTAAATAAAAAATACCAGGTTGTTGTGACTACCTGGGAGCCTTTAGAAACCTCTAAACATCTTGGATAGATTGAAAAAAATTGATTAAATTTTAAAAGTAACTCTAGAGATAAATAAAAGGCACAGAAGACCCAATTTGCAATGATCACAGAAAATGTGAACTAAGACCAAATTCAACAAGAAATATACATAATCTCTATTTTGTTTCATTATATCAGTCCTGGGGGTTGAACTCAATGCTTGGGTGCTGAGCCTGAGCTTTTGTGCTCAAGGCTAATGCTCTATCACTTGAGTCACAGCTCTATTTCTGACTTGTTGGTAGTTAATTGGAGATAAGAGTCTCATGGACTTTCCTGCTTGGACTGAGTTTGAACTTTGATCCTCAATTCTTAGCCTCCTGAGTAGCTTGGATTATGGTTGTGAGCCACCAGCACTTGTTTCATTTTATTTCTTTATGCAGAAACTACAATTTCAGTATACAGGGAGACTGAAACATATTCTTGGCCAGAGCAACTCAGTGTTGTAAATCATCATTCTTCCCCAACTGAGTTATTGATAAAAAAAACTTTAATGAAAATATCAATGGATTAACACATTTCAAAATTTTCAAAATTTTATTGAATGGCATCTCTTTTGTACAACTACTTAAAGATTAAAAAAATATAAATTTTTCAAAATGATTCTGAGGCTGGGAATGTGGCTCAGTGGTAGATTGCTTGCCTTGCATGCATGAAGCCCTAGGTTTGATTCCTCAGTACCACATACACAGAAAAAGCTGGAAGTGGTGTGGCTCAAGTGGTAGAGTGCTAGCATTGAGCAAAAGAAGCTTAGGGACAAAAAAAAACAACATTAACAACAACAACAAAACGGAAGTGGTTCTGTAGCTCAAGCGGTAGAGCGTTCGCCTTGAGCTAAAGAGCACAAGGACAGCACCCAAGCCCAGAGTTCAAGCCCCACGACTGGCAAAAAAAAATAACAACAAAAGAAGCTTAGGGACAGTGCCTAGGCCCAGAGTTCAAGCTCCAAGATTAGCAAAAAAAAAAAAAAAAAGGATTCTGAAATTATTGGAGAAACAATAGATTATATTAGAGTTTAAAAATAATGAAAGCAATTTGAATACCAAGTTATTTAAACACATTACAAACCAATGACAATTTACAAAATACTCCTGGAAACAAAAATAGACTGCTCACTGGAACAAAATGGCAACTCAGCTGTCTAGATATGGTTCTAGACATCATCTTTGGGTTTTTGAGTTTCAGATTGTGAAAGACAGATTATGTTGGGTGCTGGTGGCTCATGCTTATAATCCAGCTATTCAGGAGGCTGAGATCTGAGGATCATGTTGTAGTTCAAAGCTAGCCTAGCAGGAAGGAAAGTCTGTGAAACTCTTAACTCTAATTAACCACCAAAACAAAACAAAACAAAAACAAAAACAAAAAACCATAAGTGGATCTGTGGCTCCACTAGCGTACTAGTCCTGAGCAAAAACCAGTTTAGGGACAGTACCCTGATTCTTGAGTTCAAGCCTACAAAAATAAGCCACTGTTTTTAATAGTGGTTTACTATTTGGTAAGAAGATTAGTTAAAACTATACCAAAATAACTTCCAGAAGGATTAGAAAGAAATGAAATTATATTTTCTGTAAGGAAGTATAATTAAGTCTAAGCAAGAAAGTAACAAGGTAAATCATGGATAACCTAATTGATAAATCTGTCTAAATAGATACCTAAAGTTTCTCTTTGTAAAACAAAACAAAACAGCACCAACCAACTGACCCTGAGAAAACCAGAAGCAATTAGAGGGCAATTGAGCAGCTGTGATGAATATGCATACCATACAGAGAAGGCAAAGGATTAATACTTAGAAATACCAATACACAAAAGATTAGCAGCACATGCAGCAGTGTGTAAACAGGTGATCTTTGATGCAGTTAGAGCAGTCTTTACATTTTGGTGTATTTTTCTGTTTTCAATTTTCTCTGTTATGCATGCATATTAGTTTCAGAATAGGAACAACTTCATTGTCTATGTTGGTGCTGAGTGAACGTGAGGGTGTGGCCGGTGGAGGCCGGGCTCTTGAACAAGCCAAGCCAACCCCTCCCCCTCTTGTGGAAGTTAGCTTTGAGTCCAGGGTCTTGCACTCCTGTGCTTATCCCTTTTGTTTTTGTATTTTATTTTTGAGATGTAGTGGTGGTAGGCCTAGACTGGCCTTGAACTTAAAATCATCTTGCTTACACTTCCTAAGTAGCTGGGATTATAGGCATGTTATAGGCATGTGGTAATACAGGGGCTGGCTAAATGGAGGATTCAAAGCAGTAATGGCCATCATCTATTCCAACATGAGCCCTTGACAGGACTCTGAACCCAAGAACCCCTCAGGGAATGTGCAGATGCCCTGAGGCCTCGCTGTTCTCCCATGCTACCCTTGTTTGCCTGCTCTAGTGGCTGCCGGAGGGTCTGATGCTTCTCTGTGTCCAGGTTCTTCCTCTTGGTTCTCATTCCCGCCTCAGGCCCCTTTGCTTGGATGGCCACTTTGGGCCAATGTCATGATGTAGTGCTGAGGTATTCTATCCCCTTGGCTCTGTTGTCATTCTTTCCCTTTGACCTGAAGCACACTGGCTTCTAGTTGGCTTCAGTGCTAAGAGCTGTAGCCTGGCCTGCTTGCTCAGAATCTACAGTGCTGTCTGGCACACAGTAGGTGCTTCAGATGTATTTACTTTATGCATGGCAGTGACCCATGGGAAAGCAGACAGAGGAAGAAGGGAAGGTGCACAGGCCTCCAACATGAGCAAAGGGACAGTTGAGGAATGAGGAGTACATGCGTGCCAAGCACACAGTTTCAGATGTGACTCAGGAGCAAATGAAGTTTCTGTACCAGAGCCTATAAAAGGAGAAATTCTACAAGTAACCCCTTTGGACCACCATTTAGGTGGTTCAAAAGTTTTATTATATATTTTTATTATTTATTTTCATTATGTGAAAGGTATAAACATGCACACACTCTCTCTCTCTCTTTCCTATGTACACCTTGTTTTGTTTTGATGTTTTCTTTCTGCTAAAGCCAGCAATTCCAAGATCTAGTTCCAAGAATGCCTGGTGCATGTAAGGGACCAGACTCCATCTGCAGCACCAAGATGCAAATCTATACTGCGTATATATGATGTATAGGATTCATAACAGGTGTTCTGGAGTTTGTAGTTAAATTTTAATAAAGTTCTGCTGCAGTACGTGTGTGTGTGTGCACGCGCGCATGTGCGTGTGTACGCGCACGTGTGCACAGCAGGGCTTAAACTCAGGGCTTGAGTGCTGTCCCTAAGATTCTTTTTTTTTTTGCTCACCAGTATTCTATCACTTGAGTCACTTTTCCACCTCCAGCTTTTATTTTTTGGTAATTAATAAAAAGTCTCACAAACTTTCCTATGCAGGATTGGACTCCAAAACCATAATTCTCAGATCTCAGCCTCCTGAATAGTTAGGATTATAGGTATAAGCTACCAGTGCCTGGCTTGTAGTACATTTTAAATCTGATATGGGAATATGTTCAGCCCACAAATGAAGAAAATAAAAACAAAGCCAGCTATTCAAGACAGCTGCAACAGAGGGCAGAATTGTGTAAGAGATATCATTATTTCTCTTTTGGCCTGAAATTTACCCAAAATGCAAATTATGGCAATATGTAGATTGAGGTATCTAAATACTTTTTCTTGATTCTTGCTTTCAAAATTTGCACACCAAGGTATTCAATAATGGTACGGTTGTTTTTTATGTCATAGATGAAAACAGTTGGTAATACATGTAGACCTTAATGTAAGCTAATTGCTGATCCTTTGAATAGGAATTTGGGATCATGGATTGAATTTTGCATGAGGATTAAGGCTGAGCACTGTGCTCCTTTCCTGGAGGTTTTAGGATCATTCCATTTTCTTTTCATCCCAGTGCTGGAATGCAGACTTTTACAAATTAATGACACTGACAAATGCCGACTGATGCTGTTTATTGGGAGTTTCTTGAAGCATGTGGGCAAGACCAACGAAGCGGAAGAGCTGTTCCTGAGTGCTGAGGACATGCTCATGCAGGTAAAGCAAAACACTGCCCATCCTCAAGCTTTATTCTGGATATTCTCAAACGTCTTTTATCTTTGTTTCTTTATGACTTAGTCTACAGATAGTCCTCTGTTTGATTTGTTCATCAGTGAGGAGGCTTTGATTTTGTATGTGGTGTGTGTGTGTGTGTGTGTGTGTGTGTGAGAGAGAGAGAGAGAGTGAGAGAGAGAGAGAGAGATAGATTGAATTCGGGGCTTGAACCATAACCCAAGTCCTTTTTTTATTTTTGCTTTTGGTAATTCTAGAATTTGAATTCACGGCCTGTACTTGCTTGGCAGGTACTTAACTGTGCCCTTTTTTGTTCTATTGTTTTATTTGTTTATTTATTTATTGTTGGTCATAGGGCTTGAACTCAGGGCATGGGTGCTGTCTCTGAGCTTTTGTGCTCAAGGCTAGTGCTCTATCACTTTGAGCCACAGCTACATTCTTGGTTTTCTGGTAGTTAATTGGAGACGAGTCTCTCAGACTTTCCTGCCTCGGCTGGCTTTGAACCATGATCTTCAGATCTTAACCCCCTGAGTAGCTAGGGTTATAGGCATGAGCTACCAGCTCTGGTTACTTATTTTTATTTATTTATTTTGTCAGTTATGGGGCATGAACTCAGGGTATGGATATGGTCCCTGAGCTTTTGTGCTTGAGGCTAGCACTCTACCATTTGAGTCACACTGCCACTTCCAGCTTTTTCCGTGATTACTTGGAGATTAGAGTCACAGACTTTACTGCCCGGCCTGGCTTTGAACTGTGATCCTCATATCTCAGCCTCCTGAGTAGCTAGGATAACAGGAGTGAGCTACTAGCACCCAGCTGCTCTTGATTATTTTTGATAGGTTTTATTTCCTCCCTGGATTTCAATCATCCTATTTATGCTCTGCTGAATCAAGGATGACAATTGTGCTGCATCATGCCCAATTCTTTTCATTGAGATAAAATTTCTCAAATATTTTGCCAGGGCTGTCCTGGAACCAGGATCTTTCTAATCAGAGCCTCCAGGTATAAGCCCTATTTTTCTGTTTGTTTGATTGATTTGCAGATAAAGTCATGAACTTTTACCCCGGCTGGCCTTGAACTATGATCCTTCCATCTCCAGCTCTTGATTAGCTGGGATACAAGATGCATACTATTAGGCTGAGCCCCAGAAGCTGTGCTTTTTTTTTTTTTTTCCTGGTCCTTGGGGCTTGAACTCTGGGTCTGGGAACTGTCCCTGAGCCTCTTTTGCCCAAGACTAGCTTTCTACCACTTGAGCCACAGCACTTCTTCTGGCTTTTTTTGAGTAGCTTATTGGAGCTAAGAATCTCACAGAGCTGGGCACTGGTGGCTCACACCTGTAATCCTAGCTATTCAGGAGGCTGAGATCTGAGGATCACTGTTCAAAGCCAGACTGGGCAGGAAAGTCCATGAGACTCTTATCTCCAATTAACCACTAGAAAACCAGAAGTGGCACTGTGGCTCAAGTGGTAGAGCGATAGCCTTGAGCTGAAGATCCCAGGGACAGTGCTCAGGCCCAGATTCAAGCACCACACTGACAAAAAAAAAAAAAAAAAAAGAATCCCACAGGCTTTTCTGCCTGTGCTGGCTTTGAGCCACAGTCCCCAGAGCTCAGTCTTCAGATTAGAGCTAGATTACAGGCATGAGCCACCAGCACCCAGTTTTGATTTGCTTTTTCTGAAATACTGACTTTTGCCTTTATTGAATACAATAAAAGCTTTTCCAATAACATATAACTATTCCTGTGTTTAGGGTGATATTTTATTGCCCTTTTTAAAAGCTTATAAAATTTTTACTGATTTTAGTTGAGTTTGTGGACAAGTCTAAAACAATCACAGACAAAGAAAGCTGTTTTTATTTAAAAACCAAGATCTTCAAATTTTCCTAAGGACTTGTCCCTGACCCCATTTACACATCTTTATAAAGATTTCTAACGGGATTTATAGACTCAAAATTGCAAACCTAGCCAGGCGTTCTAGCTACTTAGATAGATGAGATTTGAGGATTGTGGTTTGAGGCCAACATGGGCAAAAAAAGTCTGCAAGACTCTCATCTTGTTAGCCACCAAAAAGCTTGAAGTGAAGCTGTGGATCAAGTGATAGAGTGTCAGGCTTGAGCAAAAAAGCTAATAGACAGTTCTCAGACCCTGAGGTCAAGTCCTAGTACTAGAATAAAACAAAATAAAAAACAGTAAGATGATTACTGAGTCTAATTGCTTGAACATTTAAAAACTAACCATCCAGTATATTTTTTTTGCGGGGGGGGGGTCCGGTCGTGGGGCCTGAATTCTGGGCCTGGGCGCTGTCCCTCAGCTCTTCAGCTTAAGGCTAGCGCTCTACCACTTGAGCCACAGCACCACTTCCGGCTTTTTTCTTTTTGCTTATGTGGTGCTGAGGAATCGAACCCAGGGCCTCTGGCATACAAGGCAAGCGCTCTACCACTGAGCCACCTTCCCAGCCCCTCCAGTATGTTTTTATGTATTGCTAAGGTTTTGTTGAAAAGTAATTTCAATTAATGAAGTTTAAATGATTTCAATTAGTGAAGTTTAAGTACCCTGAAATAAATGTGCTAGACCAATAAGAATGTTAAGTTCAAGTCTCTAGGCAAAAATGTGTTAAATATAACGTTAGTAGCTTTCTGGCCACATTTGAATGGCGGGGGGCATGGGGCTTGAACTCTGGGACTGGGCGCTCTTTAGCTCAAGGCTAGCGCTCTACCACTTGAGCCATAGCACCACTTCCAGCTTTTTCTTCATGTGGTGCTGACTAATTGAACCCAGGGCCTCATGCATGCAAAGCAAGCACTCTACCACTGAGCCATCTTCCCAGCCCCCACATTTGAATTTACGAAGTTTCCAGCCATTCATTTGTGTTCTGAGTGCCACCTTCTCTGGTCTACTTCACAGGTACAAGGCATTGTCGGGTTAGTCTTCAAAGCTTGTATTATCCTTGACTAACAACCCATGGAGACATTGTCCAAGATACACTATTAGTTTGCAGTATCTCCTTAAAGAGGTCTCATCACAGCCATTTACTTGCTATGTATTTTTAATTACCTGAAAGATGAAGTAATATGTATAATTTTATGACAAATGAATCTTTTGTTTGTTTTTTGATACTGGGGCATGAACAGAAGGCTATATGCTCTGAACTTTTTTTTTTTTTTTGCTCAAGACTAGTTAGTACTTTGCCACAGTGAAACTTCTAGTATTTTGCTGGCTGATTGGAGATGAGATTCTCAACAGATTTTCCTGCCCAGGTTGGCTTTGAACCACAATCCTTAGATCTCAGCCTTCTGAGTAGCTAGGATTACAAGTGTGAGCCACCAGCTCCCTGCTACAATTAAATCTTTCTTGCAGGGTGTCTGGCAGCGGTGCCTGTTGAGTTTTTTTTTTTCTTTGTCGGTTGTGGGGCTCGAACTCTGGGCCTGGGTGCTGTCCCTCGGCTCTTCAGTCCAAGGTGAAGCTCTACCACTTGAGCCACGGCGCCACTTCTGGTTTTCTGGTGGTTTATTGGAGATAAGAGTCTCATGGACTTTCCTGCCCGGGCTGGCTTTGAACCATGATTCTCAGAGCTCAGCCACCTGAGTAGCTAGGCTTATAGGCGTGAACCATCAGCACCTGGCATGCCTGTTTTGTGTCTCCTAAGGAAGAGTTCTTCTCATTTTCTCCAGAGCCCGAACACACGGGGAATGCTACTCCAAGCTCAGAATGCTGTGGGAGAACTGTATCTTGAAATTGGGATGATTCAGAAAGGATTCAAGTATTTTCAGAAGGCATGGTCAAACCTGCTGTTTTATTCACTCAGTGACTTAAAAGCCAGCCATTATTTGATGAAGCAGAAAGGTAAGGCAACACCTGCGGAGGGAGCCATTCTGACTCCTCCTGGGCCATGCTAATGCTTTCTCAGAACACTGCTGAGTTTGCTAGAGCTGCAGCTAGATTGGGAAAATAAAGAAAAGAAAGTGTGTGTGTGTGTGTGTGTGTGTGTGTGTGTGTGTGTTGATGTTGATACTCTGTGCTTGAACTCAGATGCTCTTTCCTTAGTGTTTTTGTTCAAAGGTAGTGCTTACTGCTTGAGCCACAGCTTCACTTCTGGTTTTTGGGGGTTAATTGGAGATACGTCTTATAGACTTTCCTGCCCAGGATGATTTCCTCAGTAGCTAGGATTATGGGCGTGAGCCATGTGAGCCACCTGAGCTCTCCCCTTGACACTTTTGGAGCTGGAAGTCCAAGGGTTGGTTTATATTCAGGGGAGGATTCCAAAATTGAACAACAGTTTAACAAAATGAAATACCAGGAATCAAAAATGTGTGTGTGTATGTGTGTGTGTGTGTGTGTGTGTGTAGAGGTCAAGGTGAAAGAGGCAGACAAATGGAGAGAGGAAGTGTGGGTAAATGTAGTCCTTAACTTCAATGTATGTATGTGACTTGAAGGTTGGGAAAGATGGGGGAGAATGATGAAAGGGGTGAATACTGATCAAGATGAATTGTACTTATACACTGACTTGTTGAATTGAAAGACCTTTCTACAGCTCCTTAAAGATAATTCTTAAAAGTCTGTAGTATGCCTGGCATACAGGCTCACACCTGTAATCCTAGCTACTCAGGAGTCTGAGATCTGAGGATAGTGATTCAAAGTCAGCCTGGTAAGGAAAGTCCATGAGACTCTTATCTCCAATAAACAACTCACAAAACCAGAAGTGGTGCTGTGGCTCAAGTGGTAGAGCGCTAGCCTTGAGCTGAAGAGCTGAGGGACAGTGCCTGGGCCCAGAGTTCAAGCCCCATGACCGACCAAAAAAAGAAAAAAACATTGTATTATTTTCCAACATATATTGAATTCAGTAGAGGAGCAAGATAGTTGAGGGTGTGCATGGTCAAGGCAGTGGCTTGTGGTAAAATACAGATGACTGTTTATTAATTGGGTCTCTGGGACCTTTGTGCTTGTTACTTGAAGGCTATGTCTTGCTACAGAACAGTGCTGGCTGTTTTTGGTAGGACTTGGCTAACTGGCTCGGCGATCTACACCTGCATTCTGTTTGGACCCATTCATCTGTGAAGCAAATTCAGTGTTCAGTGTCAGTCTACTATTTGAGCTCCTTGGACCTCTAACTGCCATGTGTACACATGTCTCACATGAGAACCAGTTCTCACTTAGTATGTTGATCTATGCAGAAAAACACTGGCACTTGGTAGGGATCAAGTAAAGTACTCCTTGATGGACCTACTGGCATCTTAACTCCTTTGTGGAAAAAGAAAACCCCAAACCAAAACTGAAGCATCACATTCTTTGTCAACTTTTATTCCCTTTAGTCAAAGTGCTGAATAACCTGGCAAAGTCAGCGTCTGAGGAGTTCTTAAAAGAAAATCACATTTTGGATTACGCTTTGGAAGTGTCCAAGATAGTGAACAGCAATCCTTATGATGAAGCTACCATGAAATACATCGAAGGTGTTCTCATGTAAACATGAACTTTTTATTCCATGTTCTCTGTATTAGCTTTTATTCTTATGATTAATCCTGATTTGGTTAAGAAAGGCTTACCTTTAGCATTTCTATCCTCCAGCCTTCTCAGTGCTTCTCAGCCTAAGATGATCCAGGGCCATCCATTCATTCACCATTGGCCATGTCTGGAGATCTTTTTGGTTATTATGACTAAGGCTGAGGGGTTGTTATCCAAGAGGATAGATGTCAGAGATGCTACTAAATGTCCCACAGTGTACCACAAGGAGTAATCCAGCCCAGCAGTGCTCTAGTTTTCCTCTTCTCCCTTCTCCTCTCCCCTCCTCCCCTCTCCTCCTTCCCCTCCACTCCTTCCCCTCTTTCCCTCCCTTCTTTTCTGAGACCATGTCTCACTATGGAGTCTGGTTGGCTTTGAACTTTTTTTAAATAAGTTTTTATTATGAAAATACTATATGGACGGGTTACAGTTACATGAGCAAGGTATATTTCTTACCAAAGCATTGTTGCCTCCTCCTTTGTTTTTCCCCTACCATCCCTTCCCTCCCACCTCAACTACACTTCCCTCTCCCCCCCTACATCTCCCTTCCCTGCCTAAATTGTAAAGTTCGTTTTTCAACATAGCATCTTGTACATCTCATTGTTGCAATGGGTCAACCTGTATCACTATTTAAACAATTTGTTTTGCCCTTCCCCTCCCCAAATTATACTAACATCAAATACAGTGAAAACAGGGGTTATTCGTGGGGGAGGAACATACAAAGCAACAAAAAAAAATCACACATACCTTATAAATACATTAGAAACAATAGCAAGAAAGAAAAAAAAACACTTGTGTCCCTACCTTGGGGTTCATTTCGCTTAACATCATCTTATCTGACCTTTTCTGCTTGTCCCAGATATATACCAGTTATTGCAAATAAGGGAAACCATGGGACCTCTGTTTCTTTGGGCCTGGCTTATATACAATTTTTCCAAGTCTTTCCAGCTTTGAACTATTGATCCTCCCTGCCTCTGCCTCCCTCAGTGCTGGGATTACAGGTGTATACCACCATGTCTGGCTCTCTATTTTTTTTCTTTTTTTCTTTTTTGTCAGTCCTGGGGCTTGAACTCTGGGTTTGGGTGCTATCCCTGCACTCTTCAGCTCAAGGTGAGCGCTCTACAGCTTGAGCCACAGCGCCACTTCTGGTTTTCTAGTGGTTAATTGGAGATAAGAGACTCACGGACTTTTCTGCCCGGGCTGGCTTTGAACCGTGATCCTCAGATCTCAGCCTCCTGAGTAGCTAGGATTACAAACATGAGCCACCGGCGCCCAGCTTCCTCTATTTTTTTACTTTTTTTTTTTTTTTAGCTTTATTGCACCTCCCCATCTTCCACCCCACCACCATCCTCTATTTTTTTTTTTTTGCTTTCCTTTTAAAAATTTTTTTTTGTGAACATTCTGTACAGAGGGGTTACAATTACATGGGCAAGATAGTGAGTACATTTCTTATCAAGCATTGCAGCCTCCTCCTTTGTTTACCCTTCACATCCCTTCCCAGCCTCCCCCGCTCCCCCACCCAATTCTATCCCCCCTCCCCCCCCAAAGTTGTAAAGTTCATTTTTGACATGACAACTTGTACTTCTCATTGTTGCAACGGGTCCACCTGTATTCTTAAACGACTTGTTTTTCCCCATCTCCTCCACAAATTATACCGACATCAAATATAGTGAAAGCAGGGGTTATACTGTGAGGGAGGGAACATCCTCTATTTTTTTAAATGAAGATATTGCTGTGATAGGGTTCAATCCACAGCACTTCAAAATACATTTTACAGACACACTCCGAGTCTTATAAGTAACTTTGACATTCTTCAATTTCTTCTATATAAACAGATTTTTGCATAAAATAAAATATATTTAGTACAGATAGTACAGTGACTGTAGTTAACATTTTATCATGCCTAGGAAATCACACATGTGTTTTATCTTCAGGTTGGCTGGTGGAAATGCTGCCGTTGCAGAAGTGAAATTTCAAGAGTGCTTATATATCAGGAGAAGTTTGTTTGGAGAGAAAAACATGCTAGTTGGAGAAATTATGGAATATTTAGCGGATATGCTGTCTTTTTTACAAAAAGATCCTGAAAAGTAAGTTTTGATAAGATGTGTGAGGAGCTGTGTCTCCTCCCTTCCTGTTCATTGCAAATTCGGCAGTGTCAGGCTGGTCAGGCTGTCTGAGCTTATCTGCTGGGGCTGTCTTGCTTCTTTGTCGTCAGTTCTGGTCGAAGTCTTGGAACATCAGAGCACTGGCCTTCATATATGGATCCAGGGCCCCAATACGGTGTGGAGGTCTTAGGAGCAGGGAAAGGACAAAGGAGTCCAGTGTCCTTATTGTGGGCAGTTCCTGGTATCACCCACAGGCCTTGTGAACAAGAGGTCCTTACCTCAGGTCCCTTTGCAGGCCTGGGCCATGGCTGCTCTCTGTAGGCCACACTCTACTGGTCTGTGTGTTCTGTGTGGCCAAGGTCAGAGCCCAGCATGCTCCAGGTCACACTCTCCTGCTGTCTCTCCTCACTCAGGGAGTCTCTTGTTTCTTGGGACATGGCTCTGTCCTCAGTCTCCACACATCTTGGTCTGAAGGAAGACTGTGGGGCTTGCCCTCCATAGCTGATTAGGATGAGCATCTCCAGGTCTGACCACTTCTCCTGGCTAGTCAGTGTGGGAGAAGTTTTTCTTGAAGCTACAGATCCTGGAGCCCAGCATCTCCCTTTTTTGGCAGAGTCAGCTGACTGATGGTCAGATGCTCCAGGTGACTTGGTAAAGTTGCTAAGGAAGAGGTGCTCCTCTCTCCTCCCCTCCCTGTCCCCAGGCTTGTTTTTCATTTCAGTTTTCCATTTTTCCCCGAGATCATTTTCCCTTCCCCTTTCGTCAGTAGGTGACTTGTTCTTACCTTTGCTCCCAGGGAGAATGTGACACTGGAGAATCTCTAACATGTGAGTATAAATCGGTGTTAATCCTTTGTAAAAGGAAGTTAGAAATCAGAACTCAAATAAAGGCCAAAGAGTCAGCTCATAGGTGCTGGGTGAGCAGATGCTGGAATCGGCTCTGCTTGTCTCTGTTCAGATCTTGTTTCTGCTGCTTAGTAACAGTGAGAAGTTGGAGGGTGTGTTGTGTTGGGTGGGGGGGAGGTAACACCATGGGCTCTCACCCACTTCCTCATTGATAAAGTATAGAGTAGCAATATCTTCCTCCCAGGACTATTGAGGATTAGGAGATCTTACACAGGAGAGCTCAGCAGAGTGCCTGGCACCTACTGAAGGACTCCAGCCCATCAGGTGATAGACGTTACTGTTGGCACCCCTGCAGGTGACGGTGGAGACACAGACACCAACCACACAAGGCTCCTTGTACTCAATACCAGCATGTGGAACAGAGGCTAGGATTTTTTTAGAAGAGCGAAAAGCTAGATGGTGGAACAGTTGCCTCATAAAAGAAAAACCTGAACACACAGCTCATTGGCTGAGTCATGTCCGGCCTGGGCTCCCCATCACAAGTGCAGTGCTGGCGGGTGTGAGTCGGAGGACCCTGGTGCTTGCTACGCCATTGTACAAGCCTCGTATGGAGAGGGCCTGCATCCCAGGCTTCACTACTGGTATCCAGCCTTCGGAAACAATGGAGATGGATGTCTTTCTCCATGTTAGAAGTTGCCCATAGGTGACTGGGTCTTCCATCTGGGTTACAACCTCAAGACATCTTGCTGGATAGCATGATTCATCTCTCACATATGTGTAGATCCTTTGCAGCCAGGGGTTTGAGACATCTCTTGTGAACTAGGAAATGATCTGTGCCCTGAGGGCTTCTTTTTTGTTTGGTCATGGGGCTTGAACTCTGGGCCTGAATGCTGTCCCTCACCTCTTCAGCTCAAGGCGAGCGCTCTACCACTTGCCATAGCGCCACTTCTGGTTTTCTGGTGGTTTATTAGAGATGAGTATCACAGCCTTTCCTGCCCAGGCTGGCTTTGAACCACTACCCTCAGATCTCAGCCTCCTGAGTAGCTAGGATTAGAGGCGTGAGCCACAGGAGCCTGGCTCTGAGGGCTTCTTGATTGGGATGGGCAGGGCTGGATGACTGAGTTTGAGTTCAAGGAATAAGTGTTATATGTGCTGGGTGCCATTACTCACACTTGTAATCCCAGCTACTCAGAAGGGTGAGATTTGAGGGTTGTGGTCCAAAGCCAGCCCAGGCAGGAAAGGCTGTGAGACTCTTATCTACAGTGAACTACCAAAAAGTCAGAAGTGGCTTGTGGCTCAAGTTGCAGAGTACTAGCCTTGATCAAAAAAGCTAAGGGACAGTGGTTAGGCCCTAGCTCAAAGCCCCAGTACTAGTACACACACACACACACACACACACACACACACACACACACGAAAAGAGTGCTATACAACCATGACAGAAAAAAATGAACAAGATGTTGTAAGAGGAAGAGGATTCCTTCTCAGCGGCACGTCAGCATTTCCCCCATGGTCTAGCCATTCCTCAGCATTCACCTTCCGTCAGCTGCTCCTCACACTGTGTGTTTTGTGTATCTCTTGACGTCTCCCTGTTCCCAAGTCCCTTTTTCTGCTCTCAGAAAGTCATCAGGAGCACCCCCAGCACTGCCCCGGGCATGCGTGGGCACCTCTCCCGATGGCTCGCTCCTCCTCCTCACAGTTGCCCTTCCTTGGCCCCAAACTGCCCTCCCTCACCAGTACTATCCCTCTGATGGCAATTTCTCTGCTCTTCTGGGTGTGTGGGGAAGCGGGAGTCGCCCCCTGCCTCTTGCGACCCCATTGGCATTCTGGACTGCGACTGGCTGCTTGTTTCACCTGTGGTGCTGGGCCTTCAGCCATTGCTCCACAGCTGCCTCTGGTCTCATCTGCTTCTTGGGCCTCTCTCATTCATGGCAGATAGATGTAGCTGGCTATCTGTCGCATACTCATCTCCAATGGAGTTTTGTGGCATCTGGGCAGCCTGAGACAGTCCTGTATCCAACCAGGTACCCGATTTCTTCACCTGCTTGACTTCAGAGCTAGAGTTTTGAGCTGAGTGGTTCCCCCTGGGGGAGCCCTGTTGCTCAGCCCAACTGCCATCTCCAACCCAGCGGAATTACAATAGCAGTGCCATCCTACCATGAAAACTGCCACACTGAAGTCCAGAAGCCCCAGCCAGCTATGTAGCTCATGGAAGAGCACTTGATTAGTGTGTATGAGACCCCAGGTTTGATCCTCATCGCTGAAAAAAAAGCACAGCCGGGTGCCAGTGGCTCACACCTGTAATCCTGGCTACTCAGGAGGCTGAGATCTGAGGATCGCGGTTCAAAACCAGCCTGGGCAGGAAAGTCTATGAAACTCTTATCTCCAATAAACCACCAGAAAATCGGAAGTGGTGCTGTAGCTCAAGTGGTAGAGCGCTCGCCTTGAGCTGAAGAGCTGAGGGACAGTGTCCAGACCCAGAGTTCAAGCCCCACGACCGACCAAAAAATAAAAAAGGACAAAAAAGCACAACTAAAACCCCCCAACTCTCAGGTTTGTACTTTGTTGAGCGAATCCCTGCTTTACTCTTCACTTTCTCTCCTAACCTCAAGAGGGTAAGGATGTGGTATTCCTTCTTATGCCCCAGTCCTCGCACCAGCGTTCAGTGAATGCTTGTTGAATTAATATAAGAATGAATGTCATGTTTCTTCCTTGCAAACTTCCGTTGAATTTCAATTTCCTAGATCCCAGAAGAAGCAAGCAACTGAGTATTACAAACAAGTGATAAAAATCAAGGAGAATGCAGACACTCTGGCCAACTCCTCACTGGTCAAGAAGCAGCTTAGCATCAGCCTCAGCGATACCCTGTGTAAACTAGGTAACTGCCCCAGCCCACCACCGTTATGAGCAGGGGGCTTGTCCCTTGGCTCACCTGCATACTTTGCTTATTTTTTAAAAAAACACCTTTATTTGGTTGAAGCAACTCATGTTTTTTATACTTTTGACTTGTGTTGATACCTATTTTTACTTATTAGGAAAGAACTATTAAACGATTTTTATTTTTTTGGCAGTACTGGGTGTTTTTGCCCAGGATGGTTTGGAGCACGATCCCTCCTGCTCATGCTTCCCTCACAGATGGGGTCATGGGTGGGAACCATCATGCCCAGCTGTTTTGCTGATACGGAGTTTTGCTAAGTCTTCACCATACCTAGCCTTGAGCTAAGAGCCTCCTGTTCTCTGCCTCCCAAGGAGTTGGGATTACAGGGATGAGCCACTGTGTCTGGTTGAAGACATCTCTCTCTCTCTCTCTCTTTTTTTTATCATGGGGCTTGAACTCAGAGCCTAGGTGCTGTCCCTTGAGCTTTTTTGCTCAAGGCTAGTATTCACTTTGAGCCACAGCTCTACTTCTGTTTTTTTTTTTTTTTTGGTGGTTAATTGAAGAGTCTCACAGACTTTCCTGACCAGGTTGGCATTGAACTGTGATCCTTAGACACTTCCTGAATAGCTAGGATTATAGGTGTGAGCCATAGGTACCCTGGTAAAGAAATCTTTTAAAAATCTTTAAAAAAATTTTTTTATTGTGAAAATACTGTACAGAGGGGTTGCAATTACATGGGCAAGATAATGAGTACATTTCTTTATTTTATTTATTTATTTATTTTGTGAACATACTGAACAGAGGGGTTACAATTACATGGGCAGGATAATGCGTACATTTCTTATCAAGCATTGCAGCCTCCTCCTTTGTTTCCCCTTCCCATCCTTTCCCAGCCTCCCCCTGTCCCCTTAAGAATCTTTTTCATGTCACCACTACCACCACCACTACCTCCTCCTCTTCCTCCTCCTCCTTCTGCCATGCCCCCTTTCCTTTTTTTTTTTGTATTGGGGATCAAACCCACAGCCTTGTGCATATTGTAGCACTGAGCTGCATTGTCTTGCTATGTAGCTCAGGCTAGCCTTGAAATTGCGCTTGCAGTCCAGACTGGCCTCCGACTTAGGATCTTTCTGCCTTTACCACCACATTCAGGATTTAAAGTATCATTTGCGGGAGAGGATTGAGTCAGGTATTGGTTTTAGCTTGTCTCTAATCAGTCACTTTGGCAAGTCCTAACCTCTTTGATTTAAGACCATCTGTCCATGGGCCCCAGGTATAAAGTAATGCCGCTGTGTACTTAAGGCCCTTAGCAGAGTTCATTCTGTAAGCTTAAATATGAAAGAAGCTGGGGATCAACCAGGAGAGGGTGTTCAACAACAACCTCTTGGCAGAGGCTCATAAGGATGTGTAGAGTGTCAGCTGTCAGAGAAAAGGGGACTCTGGTAGGTAGGGGAACTGATCAGGAGAGCCTAGGGCCTGAGAGGTGGTGGGAGCCGGAAGTAAGGAAGTTGGATGGCAGACAGGGACAGAGTTGAGGTACTGTGCTGACCGGAAGGGAATCCTGGCTTTTGGGCAAGTAGACACTGGAAACAGAAGAAGACCGAGGACTGCGTTCCTCTTTGTGGGCTCCTTTTATTTTGAAGATAGTTCTGGAAATTCTTCAGAATTATTTTGAGCTCATTAAGGCTGGGTGAAGTCTGTCCCTGTTAGGTAATTTAATCCCAACCTTAATTACTTCTACCTGTGTGTGTGTGTGTGTGTGTGTGTGTGTGTACACATGTGCGGTGCAATGGTACTGAGGCTTGAACTCAGTGCCAGGCTTTTTTCTCTAGGTTGGTGTTCTACCACTTGAGCCATATCTTTAGGTCTGACTTTTTGCTGGTTAGTGGAAGCTAAGAGTCTCATAGTTCTGTTTTCCCAGGCTGTCATCAAAGTGTGATCCTCACATCTCACTCAGCTTCCTAACTAGTTACAGGGCTGAGTCACCCATGCCTGCCTGCTTCCTATCTTTTCACCTATGTTGTTTTTCTTTGTAGTAGTAATATAATAGTACTATTCTGCCTAGAAGTAGCTATTTCTTTCTGTCTCCTTTGCTGATAAAAAGTCTTGATCCATCTTTTCCACCATTGTGTATCCTGCTCTTTGGACAGTATATGACACATAGTAGGTGTTCAACAGACATTTGCCAAGTGAATGTGTATGATGGGGGACATGCCCTAGCTATTTCTAACTTAGCCTCTCACTTTGGAAAAGCAAATATGGTTACTAAAAAACATTTGACTGTTAATTACTTTATATATTATTCTCAGAGCTCATTCAATCACTTGCTAATTTATTCTTCAAATATTTACTGTTCATTGTAGTGGGCAATCATTATGTTACTTGCTGGGGATATAGCGGTGAACAGAACAGACAGACACTTCTCTGCAGGAGGGGATAGGAGGCAGTCAGATAACTAGACACCCAATTGTCTAACTGTACTTGGGGAAGTGCTGCTATGGAGACCATGGTTAGACAGCTAAATACACAAAGGTTTAACAATAATCAGGAAAGTGCTATCAGAGGTGAATCTAGGAGCAAGAGGAGAGCTTGATTCACCTGGTATCCTGGTCAAGAGGAGGCCAGGGGAAGTGACGCTGAAACTGCACCAACAGGATGAGAAATTAGAGGATGAGGAAGATGAGGGAGAGGAAAGAGGCTTCCAGGAAGTGGAAGGAGCATAACTTTCGAGGCTGGACGGGAAGGTGCTAACAAGGCCCTGGTGGCTGGAGTGCAGGAGCTATGTGGAGAAGGCACCGAGCTAGGGCTCTTAGGACAGGATTTGGGATGTTATCATCAGACTAACTGGAAGCCAGGACATGGTTTTTGTCAAACAGGTAAATGTTAGGAAGCTAGCATAGTTTTTGCAAATGATTATTAGAAAGCATTTATGTAATTATTAAGTAATCATGTAATAGTCCAAGATAATAATGTGAATCATATTCACTAAAGGGCTCAAACCTTGTAGTAGTAGGGATCAAACCAGGGACTCAAGCATGTGAGCGCTATAAAATATACTACCATTTGAACCACACCCCAGTCCGTGTGTGTGTGTGTGTGTGTGTGTGTGTATGTGTATTTTTGTTTTGTTTTTTGGTGCTGGTTCTGGGATTTGAACTCAGGACCTGGGCAATGTCCCTGAGGTTTTTTTTTTGCTCCAGGTTAGCATCCTACCACTTGAGCCACAGTTCCACTTCCAAGTTTTTGTTTTTGTTTTGATGATTAATTGGAGATCAGAGTCCCATGGACTTTCCTGCTGGGCTGGCTTTGTACTTCAGTTCTCAGATCTCAGCCTCCTGAGTTGTTAGGACTACAGGCATGAGCCACTGGCCTCCAGTTTATTTTTTTGGATTTTGAGATAAGGTCTAACTAAATTTGCTCAGTGTGGCTTTGAACTTAAGATTTTTCTTGCCTTATTCTCCTGAGTTGCTGGGATTACCCATGTATGCCAGCATACTCAACCCATTTTTAGGTCTCTCTCTCTCTCTCTCTAGCTCTCTCTCTTTCTTTGTCTCTTCTCTTTGGTGCCAGTTCTGGATGCAGTCTCTGAGCTTTTGTGCTCAAGGCTAGTACTCTACCACTTGAGCCACAATTCCACTTTCAGCTTTTATCGGTGCACAATTGGAAATGAGTCTAACAGACTTTCTTTCCTGGGCTGGCTTCAAACTTCCTGAGTATCTAGGATTATGGACATGAGCCACCAGCGCTGGCAGCTCTCTTTATTCTATTTTATTTTATTTTTTACTATTTGCATTTCATCTCCCAAACAGATGGGTAAATTTCCATGGACAGAGATCTTACCATTTCTTCTTTGTGTCTTTGAAGCATCAAAGTTTGCTGTCTCTAAGTGCTCAGTTGCAGAAAGTGAGGATGTAGATAAAACAGGTTTCTTTTGGATGTTCACTCAGTCAGCCTTGTGTTAACCTGCAAAAATGTGGCTCAGCTCTAGGTGGACAACACTGAAACACTCCAGATTGTACTTTGGCCTATTGAAAGCAATAATCTTTTGTTGAGTTTCCAGATTTCATTTTGGCTTGTAGCTTAACAATGGTAATTGCTAGCATGAATCTCTTGGCACCTGGAACCTTCCTGAGTGTTTTATTATTGCAGTTGATTAGCAGTAGTACAGTGTAATATTCTATGGGGTAGGAAAATAGTCTCCCAGTAAGTTTTGTTAATTAAAATCTAAATTATAATCAAAAGATCTACATAAGAGAAAATGAGTTAGACAGTAAAATGATGGGTTTGTAATTGGGTGACAAATCCTAAATTTTGTTTCTTCTGATCACTTTTGTGTTGAACTTACTTCTAAATGAACACTTTTTGTTTATCATATCTCAACTTTGTCTCAGTTTCAGATATAAACTTTACTATAATAAAACTGCTAATCTTAGAGATTTTTTTGTAGAAAAAATGAAGTCTTTGTGTTCCAAGCTGCTTCTGGTCCAGAGCCAACTTATTGCTTTCCTTTGATAAAATGCTCTAAATTTGCCTACTGAGAAGCTGTTCTCTGGGAGAAAAGAATAGAAATGGGTCTTTTCGTATTCCATTATATCAAGCTGAGTGTTCTGTGCTGAGCTGTTTATTTTGGATGAAGTATGACAAATGAACATAATGTTACTTCCCCCTCCCTGAGAAATGCCACCTACCTCAACCAAGCTCAGATGATGTGCAACAATGACAACCCGGGATGACTCTCAGCCAGGGAAGTCAGTTCTTTTTCTTCATTTAATTTAAAAAATGCTCGGCTCAGTCAGAACTCTCTTTCCTGAGGTAGTTGATCCATTAATCCAAAAGTGAGGTAAATGACTCAGAGACTTTAGATACAACTTACCAATAATTTTGGGGTGGAGAATCAATGTCTCTTTCTCTTTTAAAAAATAGACTTTTAGGGCTGGGAAGGTGGCTCAGTGGTAGAGTGTTTGCCTCACATGCATGGGGCCTATTCCTCAGTACCACATAAGCAGAAAAAGCTGGAAGTGGCGCTGTGGCTCAAGTGTTAGAATTCTTGCCTTGAGCTGAAGAGTGGAGGGACAGCGCCCAGGCACAGAGTTCAGCCCCCACAACCAACCAAAACAAACAAACAAACAAAAGGATCTTTGGCGGGGAGGGAGGGGGGTAGCAATCATCTATAGGAAATGTACTCATTACCTTACTCATGTAACTGTAGCCCCTCTGTACAGTATCTTTACAATAAAAAAGATATTAAAAATAAAAAGAACATCATAAGAAAACGGATCTTTAGATAGGAATTAGATATGCTTTCCAAAATGCATCAGCCACAATTCTAGTTTTGGTTTATGAAGAGAGAACATTTGTGACACAGTCCTTGTGTGAGATCCTTCTAGATTGCTGCCTTATTTTCCCCAAATCTTTATACTTGTCTTACCCAATCATAATTTGAATTAACTAAGCAGCTTATGGTATTGCGTTTTTCTAAAGCATTGAGTCTGGCTTTCATAGAAAAGAACTCTCATTTCACACCTTATTGTTTAATTACCTCATTAGACTAAGGAGGCCAGTTGACTCTGGATCATGCTAGCTGTACGAACAGAAATTTGCCTGTGGAGTAGAGATAAGCCTGATAACTGTAGGCATTCAGTGTGGACTCTGAGATGGGGTTATGGCAGCAGGAGAGTGTAGTAAAGCAAAGCCACTCACTTCATGGTGTTTAGAAATCAGAGAGACAGACAGGAAGGGACTTGAGACAAGATATACCATTCTAAGGCATGCCCCCAGTGACCTACACCCTAGTTTCCACCATCTCCCAGTAATTCCTAATCAGTGGGTTAGCCCATTGATTAGGACGGAGCTCTCATGATCCAATCACCTCTCAATGATCAGATCACCTGTTAAAGACACATAAGCCTTTCAACACATAAGCCTTTGGGGGGACACTTTATATACCCACCACAGCACAGTGTAATATGTACTGTGACAGATATCATGGGACACGTGTAAAAGAGATAACAAGGGAGAATTTCTAGAGAAAGTCTCCAAACTTGGTCTGTGAGGTTCCTGGAGAAGATCAGGAGGAGAAATGTCAACATCAGTATGAAGGAAGGGTCAGTCAGGGTGGTACGAAACTGGAGTGGGGAGAACTCATGCAGTACTGAAGAAAGACAGCAGGGGGCGATGCTTGCCACATGCACTCTGGACTTCTAAGCCAGCCTATCTGAGATATCTCAGTGCAGGTGGGTGAGGGGATAGATGATGGAAATATCTAAGAACTACCTTTTACTTGTTTGTTTAATGATACACAGCTTTCACCCTGATCTGTTTATAGATATACACATGTATTTAAACAATGAGCAAACGGAAAGACTTCTGACAAAAAACAAAAAGCAAAAATCCTTTAAATGGCATAATATTAAATGGCAAGCAGAAAGAAACTTTTGTCAAAAAGTGCTTGGACACTGCAAAATCCTTCCTTGCTAGTAATTTGCAGCCTGTGTTCTGGACAGAGCCTATTGGCTGTGTTCCTCCTTCCTTCTTAATCCCATGCACTGCCAGCACCCAGGGGAAAAGTTCATCACTGGGCAGTATGCACGGGGGGCTCAGGTTTGGTCAGGGAAACTGCGGAGGTGCTCCACCAGCACTTGAAATGTCATTGTTTTCTTTTTGTGGCAATCCTGGGGCTTAAACTCAGAACCTGGGTGCTATCTTTGAGCTTTCTCGGATCAAGGCTAGTGCTCTACCACTTGGATCACAGCTGTACTTCTGGCTTTTTGGGTAGTTAGTTGGAGATAAGAGTCACAGACTTTTCTGCCCCAGATGGCTTCCACCTGTGATCCTCTGATCTAAGCCTTCTGAGTGGCTAGGATTACAGGCATGAGCAACAGGCACCTGGCTAAAAATTCTAACATTTTTATTTTAATATATCCAGCAGGTCAACTATTGGCAAATGACTTTAGCCATCATACCACAACCGAGGCAGTAGGCTACTTGTATAGGTCACTTGACTTAAGGGCGACCTACCTAGGATCTTCTCATCCATCAATTCAAGGAATCCTGCAGTAAGTTGCTGTTTCATGTCATGTATGTATGTATGTATTATGTATGTATGTATGGATGTGTATATACTTTTGATTATTTCTGTGTCTGTTCTGTATATATTCTGGTGATCACTTTCTGTCTTTTGCAGCCTTCTCAGGGAAATTGAACGGATGCGGGGCAAGAGATTTTTGTCTCAGAGCAAGAGCCCGCAGTTTCATGAAAGTTCTAAGCATAGCTCCTCAATGTGGGAACACTTATATCAATTAAATTACCACAGTGCCCAGAATTTTACTACAGTGAGCTCGGCCATGTGCACAAATATACGTAAGTCCCAGAAGGCTAAGAGTGTGGAGTTAACGCTTCCAATTTCAGATACACAGAAACATGCTTCTAGCAAAGGGAAAAAGATCCTGAGACACATTCGATGCGTTTCTGTTGAGGAAAAGACCCAAAAGAAGTCAAAAAATAATGCAGGAATACAGAATGACCCAAAAAGAGAAGCATCAAAGAAAAAGAAAGACTATTCCTTGAATCTTTTCAATGCAGACAAAACAAATAGTGTAGTAAGGCTTTCAAAGCAAAGGATTTTGACTGGTAGAAGTGAGAGTGGAGAAGGGCAAATCACAATTTACCGGCATAACTCACCTCTTGGTACCAATAATCCCTGGGAATCCATATCTGAGCTCATTTCAGAAAAGTGGCTTTTTCATAGCCCAGATTCCAGTTTGTCTCCCCAGAAGACTATATTTCAGAGAAGATCTCAAATAGAAACCAAATTATTGAAAAATCTAAATGATACCAATAAGGAATAAAAGTTGTTGTGTGCACTTTTGTGTCTGTAAGTTTTTTCTTTTGTCTATTTAGAACTCTTAAAATGAATATTGTCTTCTAAATAGGAGGTTTAGAATCAAAGTTTTTGGATTTTTTTTTTAGCTTGAGATATAGTAACTATTTTTTAACTATAAAGAACAGTTTTTGCTTGGCGAGGGCAGTCACGCCTGTAATGCGAGCACCTCAAGAGGCTGAGATCTGATGATCACGGTTCTAAGGCAGCTCCTGAAGGAAAGTCTGTGAGACTCTTTGCTCCAAATAACCACCCAAAAGCCAGAAATGGATCTGTGACTCTAGTCACTTTAGTGCCAGCTTTGAATGAAAAATCTTAGGGGCAGCTCCACTACTGGCACACAAAACAAAACAGGTTTTTAGTGGTTCACATTATTTCTATGGTAGGTAGAACAATGTTGATCTCACAGGTTCCCATGTCTAATAAATGATGTTACTCAAGTTCTAATTGTTATTTTTACACTGTTATTTTTTTTTTTTTGGGTCCTGTCGTGGGGCCTGAACTCTGGGCCTGAGCGCTGTCCCTCAACTCTTCTGCTCAAGGCTAGCACTCTACCACTTGAGCCACAGCACCACTTCCAGCTTTTTTCTTTATGCTTATGTGGTGCTGAGGAATCGAACCCAGGGCCTCATGCATGCAAGGCAAGCGCTCTACCACTGAGCTACCTTCCCAGCCCCTACATTGTTATTTTCTTAAAATGAGTTCTTCATCCAAATAAAATTGTCAATTGCCATTACCCAATTTTTAAAAACTTTTTAATTTTAATTTATTTATTTTGCCAATTCTGGGGCTTGAACTCAGGGCCTGCACACTGTCCCTGAGCTGCCGTGTGCTCAAGATGAGTGGTCTACCACTTGAGCCACAGCACCACTTCTGGCTTCAGTTTCAAGGGGGAAATTATGGCCCCTACTTTTCAAAATTACTGGGAGGATTTCATGAAATAATGGCTATCGAAAGCGTCCATTAATGGTAGTTATTTTCTGGGCCTGATCTAACCTAGATACTACATACATCTCCTGAAGATCCCTTTCCCCCCTTAACCAGGCCGCAAACGAAGCAAACGAAGTCCTAATACCAAGCATTATTTGTCTCACGTATGAGCTCTTCCCCCTACCCAGCCTAGCACCTGGTTCAACGACGAACATAATGGATTAAGTTTTGGGTAAGCATAGGCCGGGTCGGTCCTGAGCAGATGACATCCTGCCCTGCTGTGACTGAAATACCTTCTGGTGCAGAGGTCACTATTTGATTTAGCGAATCACCAGGCACAGAGCAGGTGCGGCCAAGTCTGTGGGCAGCGCAGAGCTCAGTGAACTGTGATAGGGCCGGATGATGATGTCCAGAGGACTGTGCTTACGGTGGAAATCTAGGCTGGGGCAGTGCCCTTCCCGTCCGTACACCCCATGGCGACAGGGGCGCCCCTCAAACTCCCTGGGATCTTCCAGGAGACATTCTTAGCCCGTGTGTGGGGCTTCTGCCCAGCCACCCTTTAAAAGGCAGGCCTGGAAGGACCCAAGAGGAGCATCAGGTGGTCTGGAAGGGGTCTCTGAGATCCCGGGAGGTCTAGGCTGCAGAGGCCCTTAATACAGAGAGAGGTCACCTTTCCCAGTTGAGGACTGTGACACGACGGAGGGACTGCCGCAGAAGGCTAGGCCGGAGCAGGGTGCAGCGGAGCCTGGTGGCTCAGGGTCAGCGAGTAGTCGTCACCCTCGGTGTGGCCTCGGTACCAGCGCGCCACCCCAACGCGCAGCAGGGTCAGGAAGTGACCAGCAGGCGGTCACGGCTCCGCCCCCCTGCCCAACGAGACCCCGCCCCTCCCACCAAGACCCCGCCCCTCCCCACAC
>NW_012267219.1:35108897-35146427 GCF_000151885.1 Dipodomys ordii | reverse complement strand
TGACCCCGCCGGCGGCGACCTCGCCTCGGCGGAGCCGCTCCGAAACTTCGCAACTCCCTCCCCGGTGCCTTCTTGGATCTGCGTGGGGAACGTTTTGTGCTGTCCCGGGAGGGGGGGGTCCGCGGGGACGAATCAAGAGACACCTCCCCGCACCGTTAGCTAGTGTGATCGATCAGCTGTAATTGCAATCGGCCGAGTCCAGGGCGGGCGCCTGACTCAGTTTCCCTGAGCAAGTGTCGGCATCCCGAGGCCGATCCTTCTCCTTTTCGTGGGGTGGGGTGGGCTGTGTTTGAAGAGGGAAATATCCGGGGCCAGGGGGTGGTGGTGGTGGGGTCAGGTGAATGTGGAATGAGCTGGGCTCGGTGGTCACTCAGGGAAGCCAGGCGAGGTGGGGAGAAGAACGAAGGCATTCCAGTGCTGGCCCGGAGAACTGCTCCTGAGACACCACAGGCTCGCAGGAGGAGGGGCCGCACCCCCATTCTATAGACGGGAAAAGCCAGACTCGGGTTCTAGGGGTCTGGCCAAGGTCACGCTTTGACCTCACACGTGTCTCAGCCCCTAACCTATTGTCCTGTTTTCTGCTTTCCGGTAGCTGATGGAAAGTGGTGTCAAGGACCGATAATTAATTCATTAGTGCTTCTGTTTAGATTGAGGATCGAAATTTGATATTGATAGATTGTGTGTGTGTGTGTGTGCGTGTGTGTGTGTGCGCGCGTGTGTGTGCGCGCATGTGTGCGCACCTATGCCTATGTACCTGTGCCTATCCGTTGATGCACATAAAGGGAGAGGAACCTTTTGTAGGATCGCATGCTCTGTCTTTTGGCCAGAAGTCAGTTTAGTGAAATAAAACCCAATTTGAATAATTTTCTGAGTAAATGCCAAGTGTTTAGCAGTGTGGAATTCTGTGAAGTAGAATGGTTTATTTTCTTTAGTTTCCTTCTACTAGGAGTTTAATCCCTCTCTTCACTTTGGTTTTTGAAGCTATTGTGTCGGTTATGGAAAGAAAACTCATTTTGGGCTTTGCAGGTCTTAGCTGAGCTGAAAGGAGTAAAGATCATCTAGCCCAGCTTTTAGGTAGGCAATTTTCTTTTTTTCCAATTGATAATTTTATTTAGATAATTGTACATTTTCATTTCGTTATAAAAGGTGATAGAGAAATCTAGCCTATCTTTTACATAGTTTCTCAGTTCTAACATTTTTGCAAAGCAGTGGTACAGTATCACAATCAGTATGTATTGAAACGAGATCAGCCATTTGCTTGGATTGCCCTGGTGTGTATTTGTGTGTGCACATGTATATGTAGTTCTGTACAGGTTTTATTCCAAGGGGATTTGTGTGTTTACCACTGCAGTCAAGGTAGAGCAGTTCATCACAGGAATCCCCAACGACTTTATTTGTTTTTGAGACTAGATTTCACTATGAAGCCTAGGCTGGTCTTGAACTTGTTATCCTCCTGTCTCAGCCTCCTGAAGGCTGGGATTATATGCATGTGCCTTATACTGACGTTATAACCACATCCTCCTGATAACTGTCTCTTGTCTCCAGACTTGAAAATCACCATTGCTAAAATGTTGTTACTTTGAAATTATTATACAAATAGAATTAATCAGTATGTGATCTTTCAGGTTTGCCTTTTGTTCTTCATTGTGTATTTTAACAATGGTGTTTTCTTTTTCTGTTGCTGAGTAGGGTTCCACAGTATATACCACTATTTAACCGAGGGAGGGGCCCCAGGGGCTGAGCAGTTTTGGGCCAGGCCAAGAGTCAGTGTTGTCTGGATGGGGAGTGTGGTAAACAGATTAGTGACAGCAGAGCACCCACCCTCCTGCCCCCAGAAGATAGCTGTTAAGGAAGTAAATGCTACCAATAGCTGGCCCGTGAGCTGTGTCTCTGAGGACCAAGAGGTCAGAAGAAATACTGATTCTTAACACTGATTTCCACAGTAACTTGAACTGTTTCTACATTCCTCTCCCCTTCTTCATCCTGGCCAGTACATTTTTTTTTCTTGATGGTTACCATTAGTATGGAGAAGCCTCAAAAAGTAAAAAGAGATACATCTTAACACCCTGCCATACCACTGTGGGCATAATCCAAATGCAAGTAAACAAGAGCAGTATCTGCCTATCGTATTTATTGCAGTTCTATTTACAATAGCCAAACTGTGGAACTAGCTGAGATGCCTAACAATTGATGAATGGATGAACAAATGTATACCATGGGCTATTACTAAGCCTGAAAGAAAATGAAATCATGTCATTTGCAGGAAAGTAGATGGAGCTGAAATCATTATGTTGAATGAAATAAGCCAAAATAAAAAAGCCAAATACCTCATATTTTCCCAGTCTTGTTATTTATTTATTTATTTTCTGATTGTGGGGCTTGAACTCTGGGCTTGGGTCCTGTCCTTGAGCTCTTCAGTTCAAGGCTGGCATTCTACCACTTGAGCCACAGTGCCACTTCTGGTTTTCTGGTGATTGGGGATAAGAGTCTTGGACTTTCCTGCCCAGGCTGGTCTTGAACCACAATCCTCAGATCTCAGCCTCCTGAGTAGCTAGGATTATAGACATGAACCACCAGTGCATGACTTTGTTATTATTGTTATTTTTTTAAATGCACTGTGTGTTATATGTATGTTTGAACACAGTCCTTGTCCTTCATTAAATACCCATCAGAGAAGTAGTTTCTCCTATTATGTATAGAACAGCAGTATATATAGAGAGCATACATATGAACATATATATGAAGAACATATGTATGTAGAACAGCTGCTCCTCCCAGAGGGACTGATCCAGCTTTCTCTTGGGATTTAGGAGTTCTTCCCTATTTCCTTCTTTCCTTCTTTCCTTTCCTTTCTTCCTTTTTCTCAGAACTTGGGCTGTTGAGGATATCTGACTCCCTGCAAGGGGCTCTATTGCTTTTTAAGCTTATGAAGGATGGCTGGAGATTAGTGACGAGTATTAGAGGCTTTTATTCCAAGATAGTGATATTGATATTCAGAGCTCTGGATTGAGGATATTTAATAATCACAAATTATAGCCAAGTACCAGTGGTTTATGCCTGTAATCCTAGCTACTCAGGAGGCTGAGATCTGAGGGGCGTGGTTCAGAGCCAGCCTGGGCAGGAAAGCCTATGAGACTCATTTCCAGTTAACCACCAAAAAGCCAGAGTGGAGCCATGTCTCAAGTTATATTGTACTAGCCTTGAACAAAAAGCTCAGGGACAGTGCCCAGACCCAGAGTTCAAGCCCTAGGACCAGCAAAAATAAATAAATAAATAAATCACAAATTACATATTTAATTAGTACTGTGTACCACAGTGATACAAGCCAGGTATGTTTAGAATAAGCATAAGACACAAAGATAATACTCATGTGTAATATATAACATAATGAATAATAATAATAAGTATAAATTCTTCAGGGAGTTATAATGGATTAAAGAGATTCTCTTGAGAGAATTTTAAAATTAGACCAGTATTGCTCAGACTGTTCCAGTCTTCTAAAGAAGAGAGTTAAAGGAATATTGAAAATGCACATCGAAGAAGTTTCTCTAGAGCTGGGTTTCTTGTCACCAGCTTAGAGCTAGTGCACCAGAACCTTTAAAATGCATGTGTCCAAGAGAGAGGATGCATACATATTGATGCCTGAATATATTTGGTGTAGCCTCACTTTTTGGGGTGAGAACTCTTATTTTGAGGTTCTAAAAATGTCCTTGTCTAACAAAAATGTATGCTACTAATCCTGAAAAATGCTTAATTGTGCCACCAGAAATAGGGGCATAGGCGAATAGAGTCTGGAACCCTTGCAGAAAGCTAGATGTCTGTCCTTAGATACATGCCCGCCCAGCACTATCTGTTAACTCTTGCATACACACAAGCCATTGTATGTGATTTCATCTTGAGCATCTGTTTTCCCAGTTGCCTCAGTGCTGGGTGCCTGTACAGTGACTGCTCAGCATGGAGGCTATTTGCCAGATGCACACTGCAGTTTGAGTGCAGCCTGGGCTTGCGAGACCATGTACCCTTTGGGTACCACACACTTCCTCCCGCTAGGCACTGAGTTATATGAAGCCTGCTGGATGGAATAATGGTACATTTTAGCCCGTCTTTACTGCTGAGTGCCTTGGTTTGTGACTTCCCGTGGATGTGGCTGTGTAACCCACCAGCTCACATCTGGAATTCATTTTCCTTTTACTAGGGCATAGATCCTATGTACTGTATGGGCAACAAGAGAGAAAGCATTAAAAGGAGATTAAATGATACTTGTGCAAGAAGAATTAAAAAAAATACTTCAGTAGGTGCATTGGAGCCACTGGGGAGCTTATTTAATAATGAAGGTTCCCAGGCTATGGCCTCTTCTGTACCTTTTCTTCCTGAGAAGGAGAGCCAGGGCCTGGGGATTTTCACCTTCTGGATTTGGGAAGCAGTGCTTTATTGAACTCTTAAGACACATAGAAATAGCCTCTACCCTTCAAAGGTTCTTCTTTGGCACTTCAAGGTCTAGCAGACTAGACAGTCTAGAAAGTTTCCTACACAAAACATTTGCATGCTGAAAAGACACAAAGGCCCTTGTGAAACCTCAGAGACCAGCAATGAAAAGGGAGCCTGACCCAGAATGGCGAGCAGCCGGGAAGGTGTTGCAGTCCTGGGAACAGGACTGCTGTCTGATAGGCTTGGGAGGGAAAGACCAGGTCTTGGGCGTATGCTGGTGTGGTGCCCAAGCTGCCGCTGTTGCTCTGGTGGCCACTAAGTGCTTCTTTTCCTTCAGGAGACAGGAGGATGCCCTCTCTTGGCTTTCACTCCAGGTACTTCTGTGTGAGTAGGTTTGTGAAACTCTCCTGTAACCTTGTCATCCCAAGCTAGCCTCTCGTGGGTTTTGATTTGCATTTATTCACTGTTCTGGGCCTTATAGATAGTCCTCTTAGGATTCTCAAGATTAGGCCAATCACATATGAGTCACAACCCACATTTTAAAAGCTACACATAAACTAGCATACATGAAAACCACACAGATTGACAAACAGCAGAGCAGTAGGACTTCAGATACTGGAATTGTTAGGTAGAGAACATGTAATAGCTTCTGATAATGTCCAAAACTTGGAAGAATAAAAGATGAAATTAAAAATGTAAGCAGGGATTATGCAAGTACTAAAATAATCAGGTAGGTGTTTGTGTGTGTGTGTGTGTAATAGGGCTTGAACTCAAGGTCTGGATGTGGTCCCTTAGCTTTTTCACTCAAGGATGGCCTCTCCCACTTGAGCCACAGCTCTATGTCTGGGTTTTTGGTAGTTAATTGGAAATGAGAGTCTCATGGACTTTACTGCCCTAGCTGGCTTCGAACTGCAATCCTCAAATCTCAGTCTCTTGAGTAGTTAGTATTACAGGCATGAAACATTGGCTCCCCTCTAACAGTCAGCCAGATTTTTTTTTTTTTTGGTCATTTGTGGGGCTTGAACTCTGGGCTTGGGTGCTGTCCTTGCGCTCTTCAGCTCAAGGCGGGCGCTCTACCACTTGAGCCACAGTGCCACTTCCGGTTTTCTGGTAGTTTATTGGAGATAGGAGTCTCATGGTCTCTCCTGCCCGGGCTGGCTTTGAACGTCGATCCTCAGATCTCAGCCTCCTGAGTAGTTAGGATTACAGGCGTGAGCCACTGGCGCCTGGCTTCAGGCAGATTTTTTTTTTAAAGAAGCAAATAGAAATTCTAGAAATTCAGTTTATAATTCTTAGAAGTCTTGTGGAATGCTTTTAACCAGAAGATTAGACAAAAGCGAAAAATTACTGAACTAGATAAGAAATCTGAAAAATTGCCCAGAAATGACTCTTTTAAAGACATGAGTGTTGTAAAAGCAGCTCAATAAGTGATGGAGTGAGCTAGGTGACATACATGTGCTTGGCATTTCAGCAGGAGAGAGGGGAGCTGAAAGAACAGCAAAAGCAAGAACTAAAACCAGCATGTATGAATACCAGACAAATAGTGAAGCGGTATTAAAAGGAAATATTGTTAATGATGGGAACATTTGCATGTTTGTGGACCAGGTCTAGACCAAGCTTGAAGTTTGTTCTTGTTTTGTCTGTAGTACATACATTTATTGTAATATAGCCACTCTTTTATTTTAACTAAAGACCTGGCTGGGCTCCATCCTTAAGCTCTTTTGCTCAAGGCTAGTACCTTACCACTGAGCCACAGCTTCATCTCTGTCTTTTTTTGGCAGTTAATGGGAGATAATAGTTTCACAAACTTTCCTGCCTGGACTGGCTTTGAACCATGAATCTCAAATCTCAGCTTCCTGAATAGCGAGGGTTACAGACATGATCTTGGGTACCTGGACACTTTTTTTTTTAAACTTCTTTTGTGCCATGATATCAGAGTTGATTAGCTGCAATGGAGACTGTATGGCTCTCCACATGCAAAATGTTTACCCAAAGGCTTCTTCTGGAAACTCATGTTGACTGTGAGCTAGAAGTACCCATGTGCGCCAACTTGAAGCCAACTGGGGATAGATGACTCTCATAAAATTAGGACAAATTAAACCAAACACAAATACACACACACACACACACACACACACACACACACGTAGGCTTCAGATACAGGTTAATTTTAAATTATTTTCCCAGACACATTGGGGTTGCTCTCAAGACTTGTTAGGCAGGTGCTGTTAGACTTGAGCCACACCCCCAGCCCTATGAAAAGTTTTACAACACAAAAGTACTGTAGATTGTGTGTGGGGCTGTGCCTGTGTATGGTGGAAGTCTAAAGTAACACAGGAGAGTATAAACAGCAAAAAGAGCAGCAGTTAGGGTGAAGGCTGAGGGGGTTTTAACTCCCTCTGGTAGTTGGATGTGGTATTCTTTGGGGATTCCTTTTTGCTTTTTTGCATCTTACAAACAGCTTGGTGTATTCTTTAAAAGTGGCCCTTTGTTCAGGTAGGTGCTGTCCATGGTCCTGTGGTCATGGGAAGACCTAGTAGCCAAAGTGTTTAGGGAGAATCCTTCAGCCCAAGAATTTTCACATTTTCAGGTAGGAAAGTCACCTTAGTCTGTGACAAGTAGAGAGGGTCCTGGAGGTCCTGGATTCAGCTGCTTCTGGAAGAGGGAATCCATCTATCCGTAACCACCATAGTGGTCATCTGGCCTACCCTTTATTTGTCATGTTATCCCAAGACTAGCAGTTTTATTGGGAATATCTATGTCAGAGTCACTGAAATTCCCCTTTTATATATGTGATGCTAGCTTCAGGTCACCATGACATACCTTCAACTTCATTACTTTGGAAATTCATCTTGGTATTCTGTTCATTTGTCCATAGTCCCTGACAGATTACTTGTTCTGAGCCATGGAGGCCTGTGTGGTCTGACCGGTCCTGAGGGGAAGGAAGCAGTCTACTATGCCTCGCTGAGCACCTACTTCTGTTAGAAAGGCTTCCTAGGTCAGGTTGTGTTCATGGTGTGTTGTGTTCATGTTGTGTTTATGGTGAGCTAAGTCCTAAGATTTGTCCTTCCCAAATGGGTCAGATAAGATTTTACAGGAAGGAAGACAGGACAAAACCCCAATAGTTTTCAAAAGCTTCTTTATAACTTCCCAGGGTTACAGATGGGCAGTTAGCTAGCTGAAGAAGAGCCCAACGAGTTGAGCTCGGGTGAACCCACCTGTGGTCAAGACTATGAGTGAGGTGGAGATAGAAGGCTGGGTGGTTTGAGGCCAGCCCCTGGCAAAAGTGACAGACCTTACAAGAAAAGCAAACTAAAGCAACAAGGGCTAGTGGTAGAGCAACTGCCTAGCAACTGAGCAGTCTTGAGTTCAAAGTGCACTACTACAAAAAAAAAAAAAAAAGAAAAAGGAAAAAAATCCTAATGGGGGCTGAGGGGAGAACTTGAGTGGTAGAACCCCTCTGTCTATCAAGAGCAGGGGCCTGAGTTCAAAACCTAGTACCAGCCAAACAAAAAAGTAGAGACCACTGCTTTTCTCCAGTGCTGCTTTGTGTGCCGGTCTTGCATTAGCAAATACCTAGAAGTGATTGTATTTTGTGATCATTATTTTCAGATCAAATACTCCCTCTTCTAGTTCAGATAGTGCTGAGAGACAGCTAAATGAGCAGGTGAGGTCTCCAGCTTTTGAATGGTTGAGTTGGAGTCTTCACAAACATTTTTGTCCAGACTAGTCTTGAACCATAATCCTCTCAGTGGATCTCTACTTCCTGAGTAGCTGAGATTACAGGCCTAGCCTAGGCTGAACTTTTATAGGAAAGTTTTGTTCTTTAATGGGCTGGTCCTTAACTTAGAGTAAGATTTGAGAAATGAGGAACTTTTTATGGAAAAGTAGACGCAAGAAATACAATATCAGATTATCAGTTTGCACCTTCTGAAACCTCATTGATATAATAAATACCATAAGCCCTTCTAAAGCAGCAAACAAAATAGGCGCATGTAAGGTAGAACTTCCCAACTTTTTGCTCTCAGAACATTGTTATACATTTAAAATTCTTGTTGAGAAAAAATTCTCGTTGAGGTGAACTACATGCATGAGGCCCTGGCTTTGACCCCTAGCCTTGCAAAACAAAACAAAAAAAGAGTAAAAAAACCCTCATTCTGGAGATTTTATTAGTATACATTATTATTTGCACCGTTTCCCAAAGGAGAAATTAAAAAGTACTTACTGATCTATTAAAATCAACAATAATGAATCTGTTACCTGTTAACTTGAATGACTTGCTTTTTATGAAAAAAAATGACTATTTTCCAAAATGTCCAGGAATCAGAGGAATGCCATAGTTCCATTCATTTGCAGATTTTGGAGCTGCTTCGAGCGGCAGGGAGCCCTGGTTCTCAGGGTGTCAGCACCCAGTAGGGCTGTGGGTTAGACCTCAGACAGCCTTGGCATTCTCCACTGTGTGCCCAGAACGAAAAGACTGCACTTCTGGTTGTTCTGGTAACAAATAGGCATAAATTTAACCACTTCTGTTCTGGTGCTGTCTGCCTGCCTTTCCCAGGCTCCTCCCTACCCTTTCAGCTTCTAGAAGAAGCTTCTTGCCTTCATTGCACATCCTTTCATTTTCACCCAGGTGCCTGGGTATTCAGGAAACATTTCAACAGCTGGAAAAGCCCAGTCCATCTGCAGCTGCAAGCCCCCTCTGCAGTGTTAGGTAACCACATAGTTGTGCATTCTAGGAAGTGAGGTATGTAGGTCTCTGGAGAGCCATTGTTCTGCCCACCAATCTTCTTACAAGATTTATGGATTGATTGATTGCTGTAAGGGCCTTATGACTGACTACTTAGTAAATAAGTGGTTCAGGATCTTGTAATTATCTGGAGCTAGGGATCCTCCTACTTCTCCCTCCTGTGTAGTTGGGATTACAGACATATTACCACCACACCTGGCTTGATTTGTTGAGATAGGGATCTCAATAACTTACTACCTATGCTGGCCTGGAACTGTGATCCTTCTGATCTCTGCCTCTCAAGTAGCAGAGATGGCAAGTGGGGGCCCCCATGCCCTATTGAGAGTAGTTCTTACTTCAATTCGAAGAATAACTAATGATCTAGGAAAAAATACTAGTTAGGTGGATGGATAAAGAAAGAAAGGGATTGACATTTGTGAGGCATCCTTCATATGCCAGGGCCTGTGCTGCGCACAGACCTATATCGAATGGTTCAGTAGCTGTGTGACCTAGGCCCCAGTCCTTCACTTCTCCACCTGTTTTCCTCACCTGCACATTGGGGTGGCAGGGTTTTCCTCCCTGTGCTCTGTGGTGAAGAGGTGGGGAAGGAGAGGGCAGGGCTTGATAGTTATTCTTTTCTCTTTCCTCCAGACCATCATGGAAATTTGTGATTGCTGGCCTAATACTTGGTCCTTTGATATGGCTCCATGCTGTTTTTCTAAAAACATTTTCCCTTGCCGTGAAATGTACTTTTGAAACATTAAGTTTGCCTTTCATTAAGTGACTAAAGACTAGCTTGTCCTAAAGCATTACTATTTTGAACTTGGTTTCAAGTGAGGTTGTACATGGTTTTATTTTTGGAATTTTAGGAAGCATGATGGATTTCTAAGGGTAGTGAGAATCACAGATATTACTTTCCGAGTCAGAAGGTATAATTTTAACTTTTGGTGGGAGTAGAATAAATGTCATGTGCATAACTAATTCCTTAGGTGAGTAATTCTATTTGTTAAGGGTTGCTTTTCCCTGCAGATGATGCAAAATATGGGAAAATGAAGGCTTCTTGTCAGATGCCTCTACCCCTGGGCCTTGCTGGAACCCAGTGAGGCTCCCGTGTCTCCATCAGTGTGGCCTTTGGGGTCTCCTTCAGCGGTGACGTGCTTTATGACTTGCTTACCATCCCTGGGAGGTGGGTGTCCTGTGCAGGGGCTGACATCCTATAGATCTGGTAAATGCTTATTGGAAAAAATCCTTTGAGGTTAATAAGCAAGAAAACCAGTTTATAAAAATTCTACAGGTGGTATGATCCTATTTTGATAAGCTCCCAGTGGCCTGGGGGAGGCCTGGGCAGAGGAAGGAGGGCTGGGATTTTAAGGAGTGTGAGATATTTAGGGTGCTGGCCATGCCTGTTGTCTTCCCAGGCCAGTCTTCATGCCGCTCATACACATCCGCCCCTCAGTCATGCTGTAATGACAGACACAGGAAGAATGCTTGGTTAAGCCTGACTCCAGGCAGGCTACCACCTCAGGCGGGACCCTAGAAGAGGCTGGTGAGAGATGGGGTGTCCTCCCCTCTGGTTTCTTCCCCTGAAGCTGGAATATGTACTTAGAGGTTGAAAAAAGCCAGTAAAACCACCTTCTTTGTGCAGAGAGCCTGGCACTTTGTTTTGTCTTGGAGTCTATTACTGCACTATTGTAGACAAGGACACTTTTTTTTTTTTTTTGTCAGTCATGGGGCTTGAATTCTGGGCCTGCCTGGGTGCTGTCCCTCAGCTCTTCAGCTCAAGGTGAGCGCTCTGCCATTTGAGCTACAGCGCCACTTCCAGTTTTCTGGTGGTTAATTGGCAGTAAGAGTCTCATGGGCTTTCCTGCCCGGGCTGGCTTTGAACCGTGATCCTCAGATCTCAGCCTCCTGAGTAGCTAGGATTACAGGTGTGAGCCACCAGCGCCTAGCTCGTAGAACATTTTATTGTATTTTTAAATGACACGTAATTGGACGTATTAGGATGTACAGTGTGATACTGATAAGTGTACAAAGTCTAGTAATGATAGGTGGTCAGCATAGCCAGCACTTCAGAGACTCCTTTTCTTCTTGGCATGTCTGGGGATAGAACCCAGAGCCTCACTCTTACAGGCAAGCCCTGTACATCTTAGCTACATCCTCAGCCATGGGTGTTGTTACTTTACTTAGAGGAGACAGGGTTTTTATTAAGTTGCCCAACCTGGCCTCAAACTCTCAATCCTTGTGCCCCAGCCTCCCAAGTAGTTGGGATTACAGGTTTACCTACCTATCTAGCTTGACTTGAAACACTTTTTGCTACTTTGAAATATCCGGTAAGTTATTGTTAACTGTAGTCAACCTGCCATAGTATAGAACACTGGAATCCATTCTTTTCTATTGGTCAGTTTGGACTACTTAACCCGCTGTTCCCCATCCCTCTCTCCCCTAAAAAGAGTGATTTATAAGCAACCAAATGTTTTTTTGGACAAGGCGGAGATACTAGAAACAGTTTCTGGCTAAAACTAGTTGCATTGAAACCTATGAGGGCTAATAGAGACACTCTTACGAATTATGCATATGTCATCCTGGTCTTCAAAGTCACACTTTGTACCCAGCTCTACTTCTCCTACAGTAACTCATTACTAACAGAAAGGACATTAAGTAGACACCACTGTGTGCAGTAAAAATGGTTGGCACAAAAATGTAACATAGGGAAACAAATGCCCTGACTGTTCCCTAACAGAACCAAAGAACACACCCACACTTTCAGCCAGCCATCGATAGAACTGGCAGTCTCAAAGAGGACAGGAACAAGACCTTGCAGAAATCTCACCCGAAGTCAATTCACAGCAGCCTTAAGGTGAGTGGGAGGCTTCTGTGAGCACTGAGCTTCCCTCTCAGGCTGTTGTAGGTGGCTTTTCTTCCTTGGGAAGTGACACATGGTTGCATTTAAAGACTGGCTGCCCGTGAGTGGTAGGAGAGCCCAGGGCAGCAAATCTGGGAGCCGAGCTCCCTATCCCCTCTGGCAGAGCTGGAAGGGAGTGATAGTTGAGCTAGAGAATCATATCATACTGTTTCCGTAGCCCCCCTTCCTCTCCCCTCCAGTTTAGAAGGTTGAGATTGGAAAACAGAAGAGGTGGCCTTCAGAACTTAGGCAAAGCAGCAGAGGAGCTATCTCCAGCTCTAGGTGGCTAGGAAAAAGTGGCCTGGAGCTGGCTCTCTCTTTCTTGTCATTTGCACTGCCAAGTACAAAGTGTTTGGCTGGCGGACCCTGATTTCACTTGGAGGAGAGCATCTACTGCTTCAGCATAGAAATATATTACGAAGAGAGAAATGTGACCTGGGCACATCGAGACTATACAAGCTGAGGGCTGGGGAGGGGAACCCAGGGGATTAGAGGATCAGAAGGCATCGTCAGGTAAGACTAAGTTAGGCTGCAATAACAAGCAGCTCCCAAATCTCAGTGGCTTCCTATGAACAGCTGTAACCAGAGTTCATTTCTTATTCATACTAAGCTCACCGGGAATTCTGCAGCTCCGCAGGTCAGCCAGCCTCTACATGGTGGCTTAGCTTTCCAGGCTTCTTTATCTTGTGCTATCAATGTCTCATGTGTCTGTATACTGCTTTGGAGGTGATGCATGCCCCTTGACGCTTATGCCCATGATCTATTGGCCAGCGCCCATCAGAGCCAGGTGTGGATAGGTAGAGAGAACAGAAGACAGTAGTCTTTCCCATGGGCCTGGAGAGAGAAGTTCACTGATGGGAATGAGCATGGGAGGGCACTGCCACAGGGGATGGGCACAATGCCCAAGGGCATTGCTTATTGCAGGTAGTCTTGGGCCTGTTTGTAGACTCACTCTTGACACCTTCCTATCTTGGGCTTAGAGACTGGGTACTGCATGAGGAATGAGTCATTGGGTCAGCCTTAGAGTTCTTCTGGCTAAGTGCCCCAGGGCTGGCCGATGCCCACCTTGCCTCTTTGAGATGTAATGAATATCCCTTGACCCCACACAGGTCATGGATATCCACCTGGCCCTAACTCATGCAGTACTCTGTGACAATCCAGCTCTGCTAGCTTTGGGGCTTTCATTAAAGGAGTCATTTAGCACTGTGGAGCATGGAAGCAGACAAGGTAAGTCAGCAAACACTGAACTTTTCAGGCTGAGGTATTTATTAGTTGGCAGTGTTGCCTTAAATAGAGGAAGGATGTCTGACTTCGGAACCTCAGTTCTGGCTTCCTTTATTTTCTCTCCCTGTCAGAGTTAAAGCTAGAATTTAGGTAAGAAATGGTATCTGAGGTGGTCTTAAAGCAAACAGAAAACTAGAGCAGCTGCTAAGGAGAACAGTAGGAAGTTAAACATAGAATTCCCATATGATCAGGCAGTTGTACTTTTGAGTGAATGTCCAGAAGGATGGAAAGTGGAGGCCTGAACAGACATTTGCATACCATGGCCACAGAGTCAGAGGGTAGGAGCAACTCATATCCGTTAATGGATGATTGCTAGAGACAAAGTGGACTATTACTTGGCTTCATAAAAGAAAGAGCGAACACATGGATGAACCTTGAGGATATGGTTGAAAAGGACCAATACTGTGTGATGTCTGTGAAGTGTCTGTAGGAGCAGATTATAGACAGCTCGTATAGTGGGTTGCTGTGGGAGGAAGAGGCTTATTGAATGATGTGGGGTGGAGTTACAGGTTTTTATTTTTCGCTAGTCCAAGGGCCTGGGTGTTGTCCCTGATGTTCTTTTTGTTCACTCTGTCACTTGAGACACAGCTCTACTTCCAGCTTTTTCTGTGAGTAATTGGAGGTAAGAATCTCAGATTTTCCTGACTGGGCTGGTTTTGAACCATTGATCCTCAGATTTCAACCTCCTGAGTAGCTAGGATTGGCGGCATGAGCCACTGGCTTCTGGCTGAGGTTTGTAGTTTGCTGTGATGGTAGGGGCAGAGCAAATTGAACAGACACTGACACTGAATATCCTCTAGAAAGTAAGTAGGAGAATTTTGCCATAATAATATCAATAATAATAAAAATCCAACCTCAATCAAATCTGACAGCGGACAAGCTCTTTCTGTAGGTTGTTCAGCCAGCCCATTTCTGTGCGGTAAGATTTGCAGATGGAGACCCAGAAGCCAGGGAGCCAAGTGTGCCAGGGAGCTCCTCGCTGTGTGCCAGGGACACATAGCCTCCAGCTCAGAGCTGGGGCCCAGCAGCAGAACTGGGCCTTCATTTTCCAGCCTAGGTTGTGTAGCCTTGCTGACTGTCATCTGTAATCCACAGAAGAAATTCACATTCTCATCTTCATCCTACTCTTGTTTCTACTTTGGCTGGGTCTTGGCTTCAAGTTAAGCCACACTGTCTTTCTGTATGCACACAGCGTTCTTCGTCTGATAGTTATTCATGTGCTCATAAGGTTTTCCGTAGTGGTGACCGGGTTCTGGGATTCTTGTAGGCTCCCCAGGCTGTTCCCTGTGCTATTTTGAGGATGACACTTAGCCCAGGAGTTCAGGTGATGGCTTGAGTGTGTTGGTGTGGCAGATGCCTCTCAGGCTCTGCCCAGCAGGGGAATCCTGTGCCCCTCTGGGGTGCACGGTCCATGGGGTTTCCTCTATTGCTTTTTCTTTTAACTGTTTCACGTGGTCCCAGGTTAGAGAAAGACAGATGTGCTTTCTTGTCTGTTTCTAAATCTGTGCCTTAATTCAGATAGACTGGTAGAGCTTCTCTGCAAAGGTCACTTGTGAAAGTGGAGCTTTGGGTCGGTCTGTAAGTGATCTTGCATCACGACATCCCAGGGATGATGCTGTGTGATCACAGTCAGGAAATAGCATTGCTGCAGCCGCCATTGACTGTGGAAGGAAGATTGGAAGTGCACGGAAGTTCTTCCCTCCCCTGGTTCTTTGGAACTCTTTGCCTTCAAGTTTCTTTAAATGCCAGTCTGCTAACTGTGCTCCTATCTGTGTTATTTGTAAAGGAAAACAAATAAGCAAACAACCACATCCTTCATTAAAAAAACAAAAAAAGCAAAACATTTCAGTAGGCTCTGGTGGCTCACACCTGTAATCCTAGCTACTCAGGAGGTCAGATCTGAGGATTGAGATTTAGAACCAGCCCAGGTAGGAAAGTTCATGAGACTCTTATATCCAATTAACCACCAAAAAGCTGGAAGTAGAGCTATGGCTCAAGTGGTACAGTGCTAGCCTTGAGTGAAAAAACTAAGGAACTGTACCCAAGCCCTGAGCTGGAGCCTCAGTACTGGCACAAAACAAACTCAAAACTCCAGAAAAACCAAAGGTCACTGTCTCATTAGCTTTGACAAGAAAGACTAATGAGGTGTAATTGTGAGTGAACATTGGCTACAGACTCCATATCTAGTGTGAGTGAAGTTTGTGTATTCATTCAGACATTTGTATCTTCAGTGGTCCAGAAATATGAAAACAGGCTTCAGGTGACAGGACCCCAACATTTTCTGCAGATCTATGGGTGTATTCTGCTTAGGAGAGGAGTCCATAGCTTCAGCTGTAGTAGGAGCTGTAGCAGGGCTGTGCCCTGGAACCTAAGACCTAATTGGAGTAGTGACTTTGATTATTCCAGGTGGCTCTTTAGAACAGAGACAAAGACTTTGCAGTTCTTACAAAGGATGTACCAGCTCTACTCTATTTTAGAAGAAAATGCACCCTTTGTGGATGATGCTAGACTCCCATGAATGTGGGGAAGGGAATTAAGAACATAGATTCTAGCCAGGCTAGAATTACAGGCTCACGCCTGTAATCCTAGCTACTCAGGAGGCTGAGATGTAAGGATGGAGGTTCAAAGCCAGCCCGGGCAGGAAAGTTCATGAGACTCTTATCTCCAGTAAACCACTAGAAAACTGGGAGTGGCACTGTGGCTCAAGCGGTGTAGAGTGCTCGCCTTGAGCTGAAGAACACAGGGACAGCGCCCAAGCCCAGAGTTCAAGCCCCATGACCGACCAAAAAAAAAAAAAAAACATAGATTCTACAGCCAATTTTCCCAGGCTCAATTCCCAGCCCTACCATTGGGTGAGTTGTATACCTTTCAGTAAATTAGATGACTTGTAGTGTTTCAATTGTGCTCATATAAAAAAGGGAGATAGCAGCATTTAGTGAATAGAGTTGTTTATAGGATTAACTGAGATAATGAGCAGCCCTTTTGATTATATGTAGTAGATAGTTGGTGCTTATTAAATACTGCTGGGGGTGGGCACAGTGGAGGGTACCTATCAACCAGGAGTTCTGGCTCACACGCACAGACACCATCTCCAGAAGCGATACTGATTGTTCTAGTGGGCCGGTGGTTGTCCTGAGGACGGTCTATGTTTTTTTCTCAGTTCTGGCCGTTAAATGGTAACTGGATAAGAATATCACATTTCTTTCTTTTTTTCTTTTTCTTTTTTGTCTTTTGCAGTGTACTGCTGTGTTTGCGCCTAGATTTCACTGAGGAAATGTTCAGTTGGAGATTTCCCTTAGAAGATTTTTACTGCAGTGCCATTAGACTAGGGAGGGAAGGCTGCTCTCTTTTGCAGTCATCTCCCATACCGCTAGTAATGGAGTAGCTTGCTTGCTTCTAGTCATTTTGGATGGGAAATATAAATGCTGAAATCTCCATTGTGTTCTGTGAAATTTCCTGCAACTGCAAAGGGATGTGTCCACGTTCTTTGTAGCTTCTAGAAAGCAGGGTGGCGAGGAGTGAAGCAGGGGTCTCGGGGTTGGCTTACTTTGCTGTTTCTCTCTTAGGGGTTTCTTCTGTTGTTTGCTTCCTTCATTTGCTCTTTAAAGTTTTTTAAAATCCTATTGGTAGGTGGCTGTAGTTCCGTGCGTAATGATGAATTATTACCTAGAAGAATAAAAACAACAAAACATATTGGAAAAGTAAGCTGACTAACACCCCCTGTTGCAGTTCTTTAAGTTTTGTTTTCCTTTTTCAGTGCTGGGGATGGAACCAGGGCCTTTCACAGGCTGAGCCTGAGTTCTACTACCCGGGCTGTCCCTGGCCCTACTTCTTTGGTTTTTAAAAGCATCATTTAAACTCAATGCAAATTGTAAGAAGGGATGTATATTCTTTGTAATGCAAGTTCCAAGAAGGAATGGAAACCATCCAATAGAAATCCCTATAAGTAGTTAGAACAGAAAGTGACTGGGTGCCAACAGCAGGTGCAGTGGACCGTGGTGCTGTGTGAGTCACGCTTCTAACAGAGCAGCCGAAGACGTCATCCAAAGGCAGCCAGAGATGGACACGCAGTGTGCTCGCTGCCAGGTTATTTTTATTAAATATGAACCCCCTAGACAAGCAACAGAACTCTTAGGTTGATTGTGACTCACAAATATACTGAAGTCCTAGGTAGTAGTCTAAGGTGGTGTTCTCAGAAACTGTAATAATGGGAGAATAGGTTATGGCTGAGTGGTAAACTTAGTGTACAGTGCAAACCTGTGTAAAAGTGTGAACTCAATTTGTAAAATACTTAAATAAAAACATTAGGAGCAAACACATAAAATGTTAATTGTTCTTTTGGATGGTGAGATATGTCATTTAAATTTTATTGGCATTTTTATCTTCTAAAATCTCTAGCTACCACGTATTTTTTAGATGAAGCAAACCTTTCTTTGTGACACTGAAGCACGTGTTGTTTTTCAAGCAGTTTCATTAAGATGGAATTTAGGTGTCATGTGATTCATTCACTTCTTGAAGACTCCCCTTTGGTGGCTTTTAGTATAGTAGTAAGGGATGTTCTGCCATTGTCAATACCACAGACAATTCTAGAACATTTTCATCACTTCAATGAGAGACCCACATCCTGTGTTCTAGGTTAATCCCTAGTCTACTTGCTGTTCCTGTGTATGTGTCTTTTTCTTTTCTTTTGGGGGTGTGATACTGGGGTTTGACTTAACTACTTGAGCCATGTCTACCAGTCCTTTTTTTTTTTTTTTTTTTTGCTCTATTTGTTTTTCAGATAGCATCTTGCGTTTTTGCCCAGGGGATGGCCTTGAACAACAGTCCTCCAAACTGTGCCTCCCAGTAGCTGGGATTATAGGTGTGAAGCATGTTACCACCATGTCTAGTTTATTTGTTGAGAGGGTATCTTGATAACTTTTTGCTTGGGCTGGCCTTGAACCACAGTCCTCCTGATCTCTGCTTCTAGAGTAGCTGGTACTACAGGCCTGAGTCACTACTTCCAGCCTCGCCTCACCTTACCTCACCTCACCCCACCCTCAACTTCACCTCTACCCCAACCCTACCCCACTCCCACTCTTACCTTGCCTCACCAGGAGGATAGGACCCAGAGCCTCATGCATGCCGGGCAAGAACTCACGCAAAGCTGCATCCCCAACCCCAGCTCTGCCTTCTCTGGGCATTTTATATAAATGGACCCATGTAATGGTGGCCTTTGGGACAGGCCCCTATGACTGAGAGTAAGGGAGCAGATCACTCTGACACTCTATTTTCTCACTTAATTTAGAAACCAAGCTAGCTACATCTATTTGGTGTTCTAATGTGTATTTTCTGTCTCCTAGAGTTGGTTCCATCGATTATGAGCAACTTGCTGAATCCAGATGCCATTTTCTCCAACAATGAGCTGAGCCTGTCAGACATCGAGATCTATGGCTTTGACTACGATTACACGTTGGTGTTCTACTCTAAGCACCTCCACACGCTCATCTTCAATGCTGCTCGGGACCTTCTCATCAATGAGCACCGGGTATGACCTCAGACTTGGGTCGCTCTCCCTACCTTTGCCCCTGAGATATTTGAAGAACAGCAGCCCCATGAAGTCACTTAGAGAATTGTTGCTGAAGAATGAATAGTTTTGTCCCATTTCAAGTGTCTCTTCTTTAGATGTTAGCTGTGTTTAAGCGAATCTTTAGATGTCTCTTTGTTTTTGTTTTGGCAGTACTAGGATTTGAACTCATGGCTTTATGCAGGCCAGGCAGGTACTCTACCACTGTCCCTGAGCTTCTTTTGCTCAAAGCTAGCATTCTACCACTTGAGCCACAGTGCTACTTCCAGCTTTTTCTGTTTATGTGATACTGAGGAATCAAACCCAGGGCTTCATGTATGCTAAGCAAGCAATCTAGCACTAAGCCACATTCTCAGCCCCAACATTTTAATATTTTGCAGTATGATAAGTGTGGTTCTTGAAGAGCCTGGTATGTTCTGGTTCAAAGGAATTCTTCAAATGATGAGCTATGTTTCACCTGCATCCTTGGCTGGATTTGCTTTCTTTTTTTTTGGTCGGCCGTGGGGCTTGAACTCTGGGCCTGGGCGCTATCCCTCAGCTCTTCAGTTCAAGGCGAGCGCTCTACCACTTGAGCTACAGTGCCACCTCCGGTTTTCTGGTGGTTTATTGGAGATAGGAGTCTCACAGTCTCTCCTGCCCGGGCTGGCTTTGAACCGCAATTACAGGCGTGAGCCACCAACGCCCGGCCCAAGGATTTGCTTTCTTATGTAATAGAATATTTGAATATCGGGCTGGGAAGGTGGCTCAGTAGTAGAGCGCTTGCCTTGCATGCCAGAGCCCCTGGGTTCGATTCCTCAGCACCACATAACATAAAAAGAAAAAAGCCGGAAGTGGTGCTGTGGCTCAAGTGGTAGAGCACTAGCCTTGAGCTGAAGAGCTGAGGGACAACACCCAGACCCAGAGTTCAGGCCCCACGACTGGACCCCCCCCCCAAAAAAAAAAAAGAATATTTGAATATCTTCTGATGCATAGTGGTTTTGGAAACTGTTATTGAAGAAGGAACTCCTGAAAACATGTTTCCTCCAGCCTGATATTTTCAGCAGCAGGAGATTGAGAAGCATCTGGAGGCCCATGGGGCTCATGCCCTTTGAGAAGCCCCCTGTCATCCAGTCAGCACGGCTCTGACCTACGCCCCAGACTAGACTCCATTAGGACAGAGTTTGTTCTCATCTCTGCTCTAGTATAGAGCCCCTTAGGACAGGAGTTTGTTCTGATTGTGATGTCAGACAATTCTGCCTCTGTGCAGCTGTCACTATTGCTGTCTTTTCCATATTTGTTTCCTTCTTCATTCATTTTTTAGACCTTGACTCCACAACTCCTTAGAGCCCAGTCTGCTTGTTGACGCAGGGAGGGTAAAGGTCAGGCACCCATTTTAGTTACGCAGCTACCTGGTAGAGGCCCTATGGATGTCTGACATTGCTGAGGAAGCATAGAGGACTGGCAGAACAACTTTGTCTGCCAAGGAATTGGGGAAACTGCGGAGGAGGTGGGATTTCAGCCAGCAGAGGAGGGCTGGGTGGGATGGGGAGAGCAGGTGGGTATGAGTAATCTAGATACCCAAATCATGGAAAATAATGTTTTTACCCTTGACTGATAAATCAGTGGACATACAACAGGTTGGGCCTTTTATAAAGCAGCCATTATGCCCTCCAGGATTTCTTTTCCAGGCTGATCATTCTTGTTACCCTCTCAGTTACCAGTGTCGCCACCCTGGGCACCCTCCTTTGTATATGCTCTGCTTCTAATCCCTCAGCCTCTACCCTCCTCCAGGAAGGACTCAACAAGTATGGAACAGAGGGAGATGTTCAGGATACCATATTCTATACCCTGGTTCATACTCATAGGAATACAGTCACAGGATTCCACTAGTTTGGGATCCTACCATTTGATTATGTATTTCCTTCCTTCTTTCCTTCCTTCCTTCCTTTCTTCCTTCCTCCCTCCCTTCCTCCCTTCCTTCCTTCCTTCCTTCCTTTTTTTGTCAGTTGTGGGGCTTGAACTCAGGTCCTGGGTACTGTTCAGCCTTAGGCTAGTGCTCTACCAGTTTGAGCCACAGTGTTACTTCCGGTTTTCTGGTGGAAATTGGAAATAAGTCTCATGAACTTTCCTGCCTGGGCTGGCTTTGAACCATGATCCTCAGATCTCAGCTTCCTGAGTAGCTAGGATGACAGGTGTGAACCACTGGCACCAGGCTTGATTATGTATTTTCTGATCCTCACTCTTTGTCAGCAGATTTAAGCAGCTCCTTCTGTCCTAGTTCAAAATGCAGAAATATCTGGGGGGAAAATGCCTGTTCCTTTTTGTCGTGAAGCCAAAGACAGCTTTCTTTTGTTAAGGCCACCTTGCCAACTGCATTTCTCTGTTTAGTCAAGAAACTCTTCTCCATCTAAAGCACAGTCTGGACAGGGGAGATAGATGCTGAATAAGCAGGTAGATCTTTGCTTGCTTTCCAGCTGTGCCCTGTATCATCCATCTACCCTGCACTGTGGAGGGCTGCCGTGTCCCTGTGTGCTGGAGTAGCACACTCTGATTTCTGTGTCATTTAAGAAATGCAGCTCTTTTCATGGATGGGCTTCTAGCTTCCCAAAGCACAGGTTCTCCATCCTGACTGCTGGGTTCAAATCCTGTTTTCATCACTGACTTCCTGTGCAGTCGGATTAACTCACAAGTCCTCTGAGCCTCAGTTTCCTCTTCTGTAAAGTGGACCTCATGACAGTGGGGTCATTAGATTAAATGTACACAGAGCACCTGGCATGTAGAAAACACTCAGGAAGTATTCTCTAGTACTAATACCGTTACTGCAGTCTTCTTGAGAGCCCTGGATAGACAAGCTGCCTCTGTTGTAGGTTTGAGGAAAGAGCCTCAGTGACTCAGGCTGTTAACTCAGGATGAATGCCACCAGGAGACAACCAGGATTTAAATTCAGGTCTCTCTGTACCCCAGGGACTTAAATGCTCTCCTCAATCCACACTGCCCCTCAGGGTTAATACCTTTCTATCATGGGTAGTTTTGTTCGGATGAAAATAAAATATTCATGAAAATGAAAAATACATGAACATAAAGCATTTATGCATTTGGGGGCGGGAGATGAAACAGATGGGTGACATAAAAGGTGGGGTCCTGATCGATAAGCCTGTAGATACAGCCATTGAAACTCCATCCTCATTATGTCATATTTGTGGCTCTGATAAAAGAAATGCTATAACACCAATTACCTCGGGCATATTAATAGAGCCAGTTATGCTTATGCAGATTTTCCTCGTTCCAATCAAACAACACAGTGCTTCAAAGAAGCACAGAGTTCCGTGCCATTCTCCCTGCCAAGACTCAGTGTGCTTTGTGTTCTGATAGTAAGGGGAGCACTCTGCTCTTGAGATGCACACCAACGGAACAACACATTCCACAGCTTCACATCTCTCTAAAAAGCAAATGAAGAGGTTCAGCCCCTTCATAATTACCCCTTTTTTAAAAAGCAAGGGCATATTATCAAAAGTAGGCATAAAAATTGGGTAACCTGGCACTGTTGATTCACTTCTGTAATCCTAGCTACTCAGGATGCAGAGATTAGGAAAATTATGGTTCAAGGTCAACCTAGGCAAAGAGTTTGGAGAGCCCATCTCAACCTTAGGTATGATGATACTCACCTGTTAGCCCAGCTGTGTAGGAAGCATAAATAGGTTTGCCTTCCAGGTTTGTCCAGATGTAAATGAGAGAGATCTTTTTTCAACAAGAAGGGCCAAGAGTGTGGCGGCTCAGTAGTAGAGCACCTGCCTGGATGTTCAAGCATAAGGCTCTGAGTTTAGTTCCCAATATTGCCATAAGCTAAAATAAAGTGAGCCTTTAAAACACTCTTGTGCTCAGAATCTCCTCAGACCTTCCCGTTGCATTTGGACTATTACTGTTTTTCTCAGACGGTGGTGGGGCAGTTAGTACAGGGATTGAACTCAGGGCCTTATGCTTCCTAGGCAGACTACTCTTAACATTGAGCCACTCCTCCGGCTCCCATTGGAATGAAAGCCTTCTAGTGTCACCTCTGTCCCCAGCTTCCTCTTCAGCCTCCTCTCCCCACACCTGCTCTCTCTCCCTCTGCTCCCACAGGCTCCTTCCTACCTTTGAACTTCGCTTTCTTCTCTTCTTCTTGGCCCACCCTTCCTGTCCCCAGCTAGCCTGGGCTTGCTGGTCCCCCCTGCTCAGATCTGACCTTACTACTGTGTTTTCTTTATAGTGTATCTGGAGAGGCTCTGTGCTCATGGGGTGCGTCCCTATGGTGGAGTGGTACTTCTGAGATGCAGAAATTTTTGTCCATTTGGTTTCCTGGCTCTGACACTGTGCTTGACACAAAGTACATACTGGATAAATGCTTGATGTATACACATCTCTGAATTCCTCAGGGAAGTGAGAGCCTTGAGCTCCACCTGGGACTAGCTCTCCATTGAAATCCTTTTATTTAAAACTTCCTGTTTTGTGTGGATTTCAGAGAGCTTTATGTTTCAGTTTTCTGCCCTGCCCCAATTAGACTCATAATCCAGCCTACTTTAAATTCTGAACTGAGAACTCCAGAAAACAAATGTACTCAGGTTTCTGGGCCTCAGAAACCTGGACAGTGTTGTGATATATCTGGAGACCTGCAGTTAGCCAGGAAAGAGGAATAGCCTTCTAGGTCAGGTCTGGGAAGTACCTGTAACTGTGGCTCCTTTAAGTAAGCTTGTTGAACCCCTCCCTCCTGCCCGCTGTTCCAGTCGCTGAAGGTACTGTCTCCTGTATGAGGTCCCAGTTAGTCAAGAATTGGTTAATTCCCAGCACCAGTGACTCATGTCTGTATTCTTAGCTACTCAGGAGACAAAGATCTGAGGATCACAGTTCAAAGCCAGCCTGGGCAGAAAAGTCCTCATGACTCCATCTCCAATTAACCACACACACAAAAAAGGCCTGGCTGAAGGTGAGGCTCTTACATGGTAGAGTGCCAGAAGAATTGAATTGAGGGACCAGCCCTACACTAAGCAAAAGGAAAGAAATGTACATATCACCTGATGTGGAAGAAATAGTTGTATTGTCAAAGCTCATAGAATTCACAAACTTTATAGACCACGATAATAACAATTTGTCTTGTGAAGGCTAAAATGTGTTGGTGACTTTAAGTATCACTATTCCACAATACTGTGAAATTTGTGAAATTTATGTAATCACTTTATCTCAATAAAAAATTATAAAAATGGGAGGGGGAGGCTGGGAAGGGATGTGAAGGGTAAACAAAGGAGGAGGCTGCAATGCTTGGTAAGAAATGTATGCATTATCCTGCCCATGTAATTGTAACCCCTCTGTACAGTATGTTCACAAATAAAATAAAATAAAATTAAAACAAATTATAAAAAAAAGCCTGGCTGGAGGTGAGGCTCACATGGTAGAGTACCAGAAGAATTGAATTGATTATGGGGTTAGGATTTGAACTGGTTGTGACACAGACTGTGGTTCAAATATTGGCAAAATTGTGGTGTAGCTTTCTGACCTTGGGCATTGTCCTTGAACCTGATCCTCATATTATTCAACAGTAAAATAGTCATGGATTACCCTGCCTCCTTCATGTTGGTGTAGCAAAGGAAAAGCAAACGTCACAGCAAAGACCTGGTCTAGTGTGTGGTATGGAGCAGAAAATTCCTGGTCTGGAGCTCGATAATTTTTTGGTAGTACTGGAGTTTGAACTTAGGATTTTATGCTTGCTAGGCAGGCTCTCTACTACTTCAGCCATGTTCTCAGTCCTTTTGCTTTAATTCTTGTTATTTTTATTTTACTTTATTTCTTTTGGCATTGTCCTGAGGCTTAAACCTCAGCCTGGGGTGCTGTTCTTGAGTTTTTTTGCTCAAGGCTTGTGTTCCATCACTTGAGCCACAATTCCACTTCCTGCTTTTTTATTGGTGGTTAATTGGAGATAAGAAGCTCCTGGACTTTCCTACCCTGGCTGGCCTGGAACTGTTGATCTTCAGATCTCTGCCTCCTGAGTAGCTAGGATTACAGGTGGGAGCCACCTGCCCCTGGCACTTTTATTAGATTTACCTTTATGTTAGGGCCTGTCCTCAGATTGCAATTCTCCTTCCTTTTCTCTCTTGTAGCTAGGAGTATAGGTGCATACCACCATACCCAGCCACTGGTTGAGATGGGAGTTTCAGGAAGTTTCTACTCCAGCTGGACTTGAACTGTGATCGTCCCCTTCTCTGCCTTCCAAGTAGCTGGATAACAGATGTGAGCCACCAAGGCCTTTTAATACCTGGAATCTTATTCCTCTTTCACTCTGTAGTTGAAAAGGAGTTTTCAGAGGTGCTGAAGCTCCTAGCTTCAGTGAGCAGGGCTGGGCCATCATTGCTGGGCTCCGTGTGGGCTGTGGTAAGCCTGTGGATGAGGATGCAGAACTGTACATGGTGTTCAGAATTCTTGGAAACGCCCACGAGTGGAAATATTAGTTTGGTGATTTCTTGGCACACATGGCAAGTGTTAGATAAATGAGCTGAAGTGTGACATTTGGAGCTAGTGGTTTGTGCAGCTTGACATGCAAACTTGCTGTGTAGGTTCAGCCTCATGGCTGAAAATTGTCCTCCTTCACATGTCCCTGGTTGAGGAGAGGAAGCAGCGCAGCCCAGGAGACTTGGAGACATTTCCGAGGGGTCTTGGTGGTCCTCTAAGTTTCGCTTCTGCAGTTTATACCTGGATGTAAGTTGTTGATCTCAGGAATAGCTATTTTATTTGAGCCAGACTCCGTGACCACCTGCCCCCCCACCTGGGTGGTCCATGGTGCCCCTGATGTTTCCCTCTAAAGAATGGGGAGAGCCAGGCCTGCCCATGGTAGCACACAGATGCTGCCTGGCAAGGCTCTTGGCAGGGAAGCTGCAATCCAGTTCTGAGACTTGGTTGGGAGGGAGGCACTTGGATTCCTGGCACAGTTGAAAAGGAGGGCCGGCACTTTTGCAACGTGTCAGCACCTCTTACATGCTTAGCCAGATAAATAGGGCCCAGGGCAGGGTGGAGGGCTCTGTGGACCAGAAGCTATGATCCGCTCCTGTAGACGCCACCTTCTAAACTAAGAAGAGCATCTGTACTACCCGGGCCTAAAGCCAGCTGTGTTTCTCTTTCTTAGTACCCCGTGGAAATCCGGAAGTATGAATATGACCCAGATTTTGCAATCCGTGGGCTGCATTATGATGTCCAGAGGGTAGGTCCACTCACATGCTTTCTCCCGTGTCAAGGTGTTTGGCAGTAGAAATGATGCTTAAAACGAGATGACTTTGTGGTGCTGTTTCTTGATGAAGCGAAGCACATGGGAAATGATGTTCTTTGTGACTGCAGAACCAAAGTATTCAAATATATGTGGATGAAACATTTAAGGCTTGCGTGCACACAGCCATTTGGGAGTGATGCTTGTCGCCCACAGTCATTTTTGGAACTGGGAGGAGGAGCCAGTAGCTATATCTGTTTTCATTTTTTTTTTCTTTTTGCTGGTAGACCATTTCCTTAAAAAGCCCTTGGCTTTCAGAAATGGTGCCTCTTGTCAATTAACAATGATAGGCTTTAAATGACTCCAGATTGCTCATTTCATGTGCAGATTGGTGTGCATTATTTACACGTGCATATGTTTATATTTTTAAAGGCGATATTGATGAAGATTGATGCTTTTCATTACATCCAGCTGGGCACAGTTTACAGGTAAGCAGAGGTGATCAGTTGAATTCACCCAAGTAACCAAGGTGCTTTCGTTTCAGGGATGAGCCGAGCTGCAGTGTGTGAACTGAGGCTCATTCACTTATTCATTCATTCTTTCACTCAAGAACATGTTTAGAGGCCTCGTTCCTGCTGAGGACTTGGCCTCTGGGGACTTGCGCAGGGGACTCATAGGAAGCCTCCCGAGAGCAAGACTGTAGCCCAGTGTGACCCAGGTGTTGGTGGAACCTGCTCAGGCCACTGGGGAGTCCTGGGCGGACTCTGGAGGGGAGCAGCTTTCTGGAGCAGGGGCGGGTGAGCTGAGGGTCCTGGGGAGAGTGTTTGTCCGGGGAATGGAGCACCGGTCTCAATCTGGTTGAGTGGCAAGGATATGAAGACCTTTCCTGGCCTGTTTATTAGCATGTGAAGACCTTTGCTTAGCGAGATGTCTTTGTAATTTATTTTTACCTTTTCTAATTTTAATTTGAAAGGGGATTTGAGAGTGTAATTTAGGTCTACATTTATTTCCTATACCTTAAACAATTACGTGTAAAAAGTGTGCATAGTTTAGCCTAGATTTTTCTCTTACAAACTCTTCGTAAGAACTGTTCTTTTGTGTGTGTGTGTGTGTGTGTGTGTGTGTGTGTGTGTGTGTTGGTCAGGGGGTTTGAACTCTGGGCCTGAACGCTGCTCAGCTCTTCAGCTCCAGGCCAGCGCTCTACCGCTTGAACCCCTGAGCCACTTCCGGTTTTCTGAGTGGTTTATTGGAGATGAGAGTGTTATGGAGTTACCTGCCTCGGCTAGCTTTGAACTGCAATCCTCAGATCTCAGCTTGCTGAGCATAACTAGGATTATAGGCGTGAGACACCAGCGCCCAGCTTTTTTTTTTTTAAATTGATGTAAAACACATACTTAGTCAAATAATATTAAAGGTGCTGCAGGGAACAACCACCGCCCTGGGTCCTCTCTTCCTGATCCAAACACATTAAACACTTACTTCATCCTGTTTCTAGGTACTGTGCTTATGCTTCTCTCTCTCTCTCTTTCTCTCTCTCTCTCTCTCTCTCTCTTTCTTTCTTTCTTTTTCTTTGTCGGTCATGGGGGCTGAACTGGGCTTGGGTGCTGTCCCTCAGCTCTTTAGCTCAAGGCTAGCGCTCTACCACTTGAGCCACAGCACCACTTCTGGCTTTTTTTCTGCTTATGTGGTGCTGAGGAATTGAACTTAGGGCCTCATGCACGTGAGGCAAGCACTCTACCACTGAGCCAACTTCCCAGCCCCTTCTATTTCCTAACTGATTAGTACTGGACAGTGTCCCTGATGGGGTAGATGAGGATTTAACTTGCTGACACCCTGATCCTTTCTCCAGCCTCAGTGTTCTACCTTTCCTAAGATCTCAGGATTTGGTTGTCATACCAATACATTATTTACATTGTAACTCTGAAGGTCTTATTCTCTTCAATCCTAAGCCAAGTACTGCCCTGTGATTATTTTCTTTCTTGTATGCTGTGTGGTTTTCTTCGATTTAATATCCTTATGTTCATGTTTTGCATAGGTCCATTTTTTTCCTTATTGTTTCGTCATGCGCCAGGCATTTATTTGTTTTCCACTAATTTATGTGTTCTTTGATAATCTTATCAATTCTCTCCTCCCTACTTCCCCTCTTCTCTCTTCTCTCCTCCCATTCCTTCCTCCCTCCCCTCTCTTCTTCTGCTCCTGATTGGTTTGTTTCCTGGCTTCTATCTCTTCCTGGCTTTACTCTCCTGTTCTTCTGGAGCACATCCTACACTAGTTTCCTAGTGTTACCAATTGAGCCTTTTTCATGGTCTGTAGTGGTTGATCAGTTCTCCTTGATCCTTGTATTTCCCTGTGCTCAGATGAGAGATTTAGATGACTTTTTTGGCATTTGCTGCTTGTTCTCCAGTGTTTTGTCCAGGATATACCCTGGTGATTTAAAGCCTGTGAATTGAACTCTGGGCAGAGGTGTTTACATCTGTTCTCTTAACCTCTACTATTCTTATCACCCAACAATGGACTAGGTACAATGTTTGTTTCCTTTCTGGCAGGTACTAGGGTTTGGACTCTGTACCTAGTAATTGTTCAGCTGGCACTCTAGTACTTGAACCCTGATTTTTTTGCTGGTTAGTTGGAGGTAGAGTCTTAGAGACTTTTCTGCTCAGGCTGGCCTTGAATCACAGTCCTTGAGATCTCATCCTCCTTTGTAGCTCAGTTTACAGGCATGAGCCATTGATAGTCATCTAGTGGGTTTTGTTTTGAGCTGCAGCGTTTCAAACATGGTGGAGCTGTCCTCATGCCTGCCCAGATTTCAGTTTGCTCTCCATCTGTGGGAACAGCCTTGGGACAGGGGGGGAGTGAATGTGGGTTCTTCTGACTGCAGTTCATGGACCTCGCCAGTTCTTCTGTGCTGACATTTGGTCACTTGAACCTTAAGCATGCAGCCCATGCAATCATGCACCTGCACAGCTTTGCAGCAGTGCTGGCCATGAAGATTAGGGCCAGGTCTTGTGATGGGGGTAGCAGCAAATCCCTTCCTGCTTATGTTCTGAGTGTAAGAGCTCTGGCACTGTGGATGCCTTCCTGCTACTACTTAGTGAGAGCTGTTGTCCATTGTCTAGAATGAGCTGGTTTGCCACTCAGGTCTTACCTGATTGCTGGAGCAAAGCTAAAAGAAGCATAGTTCTTCATTTGTTGTCTAAGACCAGCAGTAACAAGTCAGTCAGGATCCCAGGCAAAATAGCAGCCTTTAACCAAATGTAATTCAGGGCTGCAGATTACAGGTGAGGGATGGAAATGGCCTTTTTTTTTTTTTAATGTTACATAAGACAGTATGCACTTTGTGGTTGATGTTTCTTCGTGTAGGGTGTATGTGTGGGGGGTGCTAAGCAGCTTGTTATGTTAATTGGTCATGAACTTCCTATTGTGCCTCTCTGTGATGCAGTGGTGTCTGTCACCTGCTTATGTTGCTGGTGACAGGCGGGAGTGAAATGCAGTCACCGTCCTCAGAAGTTTCTCTGTAGGCAGAGGACCCAGACTCATCTGCAAATCCCAGGGGCAGGCAGATGGAAACAAAAGCGGCCCACCCCCACCCCGCGTCGTGAGGCCTGAACTCTGGGCCTGGGCACTGTCCCTCAGCTCTTCAGCTGTCGACTAGCGCTCTACCACTTGAGCCTCAGTCCCACTTCCTGCTTTTTCTGCTTATGTGGTGGTGAAGAATCGAACCCAGGGCCTCATGCATGCAAGGCAAGCACTCTACCATCGAGCCACCTTCCCACCCCCTAAAAAAAACATTGAAAAAGAAACACCAATTCTAACATAAGCCTCTAGTAAACCTTGTACTGTATCTTAGTGGTTTGTGAACCTGGGCTCCAGAGCCAAGAGAAGCCTTGTTTTTTTTTTTTTTCTTTTTAAAAAAAATTTTTATTGTGAAAATACTGTACAGAGGGGTTACAATCACATGAGCAAGGTAATGAGTACATTTCTTATCAAGCATTGTTGCCTCCTCCTTTGTTTTCCCCCTACCATCCCTTCCCTCCCATCTCCACAGCTACATCCCCTGCTGCCCCCGCCTAAATTGTAAAGTTTGTTTTTCGACATAGTGTTTTGTACATCTCATTGTTGCAATGGGTCAACCTGTATTCCTATTTAAACAATTTGTTTTTTTCCTTCTGCTCCCCAAATTATATTAACATCAAATACAATGAAAACAGGAGTTATACTGTAGGGGAGGGACATGCAAAGCAACAACCACAACAACAAAAAATGTGGTACCTTATAAATACGTTAGAAACAATAGCAAGAAAGAAAAAAACACTTGTATCTCTATCTTGGGGTTCATTTCGTTTAACATAATCTTATCTGTCCTTTTCTGTTTGTCTCAGACATATACTAGTTATTGCAAATAAAGGAAATCATGGAACCTATGTTTCTTTGCGTCTGGCTTACTTCACTTAATATAAGTTTTTCCAAGTCTTTCCATTTCCTAACAAATGGAAGCCTTGTTTTTTTTTTATCCTGACCTTGACTGTGCCTCAGTTGTTCATCTAGGAAATGGAAAGAATACTGACTAGGATGGTTGAGAAGCATGCCAGTAACTTGGTTCTTCATGTTTTGTGTGCACGTGGTAGGGGTCATGTGACATTACATATTAGTCCCAGTGGGGCAGTCGTTGTAGTCACAGTAGGAACACTGTTCCCCGTGTTGGAAGCTGTTGTTGTGGCACAGGTCACTGCCTGGTGACAACGGTGTCCCCTGCCCAGTACTGGCCGGAGGTTGGAGGTTCTTACTCTCTTGTGTGATTTTTCCAGAGGCCTCAGTGTGGTCCCCGATGAGGAAGTCATCGAGATGTACGAGGGGTCTCACGTGCCCTTGGAGCAGATGAGTGACTTCTACGGGAAGGTGATGAAAAGTTGCTGTACCTAAGCATCCGGGCTGCCCTCTCTTCCTGACTTTGTCTTTGTGACCAGATAACTGGGACAGCAATGTGAGGGAGGAGGAGAGGTTTATTTGTGTTCCATGGTTTCTGAGGTTTCAGTCCATGGACACTTGGCCTTGGGGCCTTGGGGCCAACATCATGGGGAGTCGAGCATCATGGCAGGATGGCGTAGTGGAGCCAACCTCCTGGTCTCATGGTGACCAGAAAGAGAGAAGGGAAGGGCCTAGGGCCCAGATAAGCCCTTCAGGGCACACCGGAGTGACCTTCCTCCAGCCAGGCCCTACCTCCTGGTGGCCCATTCAGCTGTGAACTCATCAAGGTGTTCATTAAATTGGTGTCCTTAGGATCCAGTCACGTCTCAGTAGTGCCAACAACCAGGCCCCAAGCTTGCAACCTAGGAACCATTTGGGAGGGACACGTCAAATGAGAAGCTTGGCCTTTTAGTTGTAGGAATTGAATGAGCAGTTGACATTAGTGTGTTAAAGGGCCACCCCTGGGTTCCTTTAGATTCATCCTACCTGGTTCTTTCCACCTTCTCATGCTTCTCCTGTTTCCCCCATACTTCCCTTCAAGTGCCTCCCAACAGGCTCGATGTCACTGGGGATTCCCAGTGTAGCAGCCGTGGCTGCCTCAGAGGCTAATGGGAAACCCATTTTCCTGACTCCTGTGGACCCCGCAGGGAGAGGGGGAAGGGAAGGGGAAGGCTCAGATTTCTCCCAGTTTCCCCTAGAACTGGACACCAAGTCCTGCTGAGGTTCGGAACCAGGCGAGCACTGCTTTGCTGCTGGCCTCTGCCTGTGGTTGGGGAGGAAGACTCACTGGCCACTAGGACCCCTGGCCATCAGGAAGTCTTCTGTCCAGGTTCTGTCCAGTCCAGCCTCCGTTTCTAAACCTTGCTTCCTGTGTGCAGAGCTCTCACGGGAACACTATGAAGCAGTTCATGGACATCTTCTCCCTGCCCGAGATGACCCTGCTGTCCTGCGTGAATGAACACTTCCTGAAGAACAACATCGACTATGAGCCCGTGCACCTGTACAAAGATGTCAAGGTTGTGTGGGACGGACAAGGATGGGGGCCAGGAACATGATGCTGTGTTCTTGCGGGGCTCCGAGGAGGCAGCGGTGTGCAGCCCTGCCTTGGGGCTGGGGTTCACATGCTCTCTCTCTGAGATTGCTTTCATTTATAGTGAAACCCTCAAAACTGTAACAACTGTGTTGCTAAACCCATCGTTTTTTTTTTTTCCCCTAAGATGGGGCTCACTCAGTTGGCTGGATTTCTAATCATTCTTGTCTAAAATCCCAGGACATCTGGTGTAAGGGGCAGCCTGTACCCCACTCACCCCAAGCCTGCCCCAGGGAGGGTATCACCCTTCCATGTCCACATACCCACCGTGGGTCTGTGCTGCTGGTGCAGCCCAGGGGTGGGGCTTTGTAGACTTCGTTTTAGTTGACGTGCTATAATTGTACCTGTTCATGGGTGCAGTGTGATGTTTTGGTGCACACTGTACCCATAGTGATGAGTAGGATGGAGAGAGATTGGTGTGTGAGGCCCCTCTGTCTCTTACAAAGCTCCCACCAGTGCTCTGAGGTCCTGCATAGGCTAGGTTCTCTTGAGGGACAGACAGGGACCTTCGGAAGCCTATGCAGGCAGCGGTTATAGGTTCATAGAGCCGTGGCCGTGTGTGTATGCAGTTACCTGCATCTGTTAGCCTGTGTCAGCTCTCTCAGTACTTAAATGTGTTTATGTGATACGTATTTGTAGGTAATATATAACATTAAATATAAATAAATAACTACTCATGTATTTATATATACTACGTATGTAGTTAAAACATTTAAATGTTTTACATTTCAAAATACTTTTTGTCTTGTGTATGACTACTTTAAGATTTTGACCCTCCCACATTAGGAGTTTTGGGGAGATGAAAGATGAAATAAGTTTCTCAGTATCAGTATGACCATATTGATTAAAAAATTTTTTTAGGAGTGGGAAGGTGGCTCAGTGGTAGAGCGCTTGCCTTGCATGCATGAGGCCCTGGGTTCGATTCCTCAGCACCACATAAGCAAAAAGAAAAAAAAAGCCGGAAGTGGCGCTGTGGCTCAAGTGAAGAGCTGAGGGACAGCGCGTAGGCCCAGAGTTCAAGCCCCATGACCGGACCCAAAAAAAAAAATTTTTTTTAAATTTTTTAATTTGAGCTATACTGAAATACTTAGCCTCTCCCCCTGTCTCCCTCTCTCCTTCTCTCTCCCTCTCTCCTTCTCTCCTTCTCTTCCTCTTCAGTGTCAGTCCTGGGGCTTGAATTCAGGGCATGGGTGCTTTCCTGAGCTTTTTCTTTTTCTCTAAAGGCTATCTCTCTACCACTTGAGCCACAGCTCCACTTGTAGCTTTTTCTGAGTAGTTTATTGGAGATAAGAATTTCGTGGACTTTCTTGCCTGAGCTGGCTTTGAACAGCGATCCTCAGAGCTTAGGCTCCTGTGTAGCTAGGATTATAGCATGACCCACCAGCATCCAGGCTCTCTTCTCCTTTTTGTGTACACACAGGCACTTTGTTTTTATAAGTCACATGTGACTAGGCTTTGCATTGACAGGGAAAGGCGTTTACTGGAGAGCTGAGTTTTTAATTACAAGAATCACTACCTCCACTAGCAAACACGGGAGCTTGCTATGTCCCAGGCACAGTTCTGAGTGCTTTACACATGAATTCACTAAGTCCTCATAGTAATGCCTGGAGGTCAGGTAGTAGTATCATAACTCATTCCAGGTGAGGGCATTGAGGCACAGAGAGCTTGAGTAACCTGCCCATCATCACATAGCTAGTAATAGCAAAGGCTAAGTTTTTTTTTTTTTTGTCGGTCGTGGGGCTTGAACTCTGGGCCTGGGCGCTGTCCCTCAGCTCTTCAGCTCAAGGCAAGCGCTCTACCACTTGAGCTACAGCGCCACTTCCGGTTTTCTGGTGGTTTATTGGAGATAGGAGTCTCACGGTCTTTCCTGCCCGGGCTGGCTTTGAACCACGATCCTCAGATCTCAGCCTCCTGAGTAGCTAGGATTACAGGCGTGAGCCACCAGCGCCTGGCGCAAAGCCTAAGTTTTAAGCCTGGCAGTCTGCCTTGCATTTAACCATTGCCTTTTGTTGCCAGTGTGAAAAAACAGGCTTATGCTGAAAGATAAATTGAAGTTAGGTTGCGACCCCGAAGTGCGCACACACACACACACACACACACGCGCGCACACACATGCACACACACACACACACACACACACACACACACGAGAGATTGAGAGAGAGAGAGATTGAGAGAGAGAGAGAGAGAGCATGCGCGCCTGGGGCTTGAACTCAGGGTCTGAGTGCTGTCCCTGAGCTTCTTGTGCTCAAGGCTAGCACTCTACTACTCAAGCCCTAGCACCACTTTTGGCTCTTTTGGTAGTTTAGTGGAGATCAGAGTCTACCAGACTTTGCTGCCTGGTATGGCTTCAAACCATGATCCTCAGATCTCAGCCTCTTGAGTAGCTAGGATTGCAGTGGGAGCCACCAGTGCCCCAGTCAGAAGTGCCCACTCTTGATGGAAATTTCCTACTTACCAGCAGGGATAGACTTAGTCATAGCTGGTCCCCAGCCCGGTCCCTTGCTTTGACTTCTAGGAGGGTGACCTATGCAGAGGTCCTGACCAGTGTTCCCCAGCAATGGCTGTGAGGTTGCATTGATACCTGCCATGCATCAAGCTGCCACACACTTGACCTACAAAGAGTTAACCTCCTCTTCCTCTCCCTGCTCCTGTGTGCCATCAGATCCTGTCCCTGCCCGGTTGATGGAGTCCTTGACAAGTTTCTTGGTAGCACCAGGGAGAGGGGAGGAGCCTGTTGTCCCTAGTCTCTGTCTTGCATTTGGGTCACAGAATTGCTGTTGGATACAGGGATGAGGGAAAGCAGAAACCCCTTTGTTCAGATCCCCTGATGCCTTTCACTCACGATGCTGCATGTAAATGACTGTTTATTGGGTGGGATTTACATTACCTCTTGCCTGTGAGACTGGAAAACTGCCTTAGGACCTATCACTGTCACCATGGAAACTTCAGCTTTTCCTATGGGGCCATGGGTGGTCAGTGGGCCAGGATTTAGATTCTGTTGTGCTTGGATTGCCAGACTTCCAAGACAGAGTTAGCACCAATGTCCTTTCCCTTGCGGTGCTCGGCTACCTGTTTCTCCTTCACTGATGAAATCATGGGTCTTTGGACAGGATTCAATTCGAGACGTTCACATCAAAGGGATCATGTACAGAGCGATCGAAGCTGACATCGGTATGTTCCCTATAGCATGCCGCCCTTGAGCCATGGCGAGGGTGTATTCTGCATCCTGGGGCTGAGCGGGGTTGTGTGGGGGCTGGGGAGGGTTATACAGGGCTGTGTACATCTCTCCTGAGTGCTGTGCAAGGACCCAGATCATGGCGCCACACACGTCTCCTTGTTATCTCAGAACCTGATGTCACTTTAACCCAGGAGGAGGGGGGCCCTGTATCAGCTTTTCCCACCTCAACCGAGGGGCTGGGCTTTAGTTTCTGATGGCTGGCTCCCACATTCCACCCTGAACCAAGTTTACTTAAGACTTTCCTTCCCACTGGGCCCAGGTGCCTCATTTAATATGTATCGCCGAGTGGCCGACCTGCTGCTGAACCTGTGTGGGTTTTTCTTCTGTCCTTAGAAAAGTACATCTGCTATGCCGAGCAGACCCGCGCAGTGTTGGCCAAACTGGCTGACCACGGGAAGAAGATGTTCCTTATCACCAACAGCCCCAGCAGCTTTGTGTGAGTCCACCTGCGTTTCCTTGCCCAGTCCTACCTGCTTCCTGTCTGCCGTATCTTGTAGCAGTTGGAAAAAAGTAGTTACAAAAGGCATTCAGTCCTTTCATTTTCAAACTAACCTGGTTGACTTCTTGTTGTAGGGACAAAGGGATGCGCTACATCGTTGGGAAAGACTGGAGGGACCTATTCGATGTGGTCATAGTTCAGGCTGAGAAGCCAAACTTCTTTAATGATAAGCGGAGGTGAGTGTCCGACCTGTTTGGGGCCTCGATTTCATTCTTTTGGTGTCCCAAATACTTGCAGCATGCCCTGGTGAAGTCCAATTGCAAAACCCTAAACCTCTGACATGGTCGTTTCTGACTTGTAACCTTTTCAGTCACTGATTGCAGAGTCTGGGACTGGCACAGAGCAGACAGCTTGCGTGGTTGAAGTGATTTTTCATTTCCACTCTGGTGACCTCTGACCTGTGAATCAGGCTTTAAGAAAATGATGGACAGTAGCAAAAATTGAATATTTAATATCACATAGCAAAATAGGTCTGTGTCTGTGGAGTATTGTAAAGCATGAGAAAATGATTCCAATGCCAGGCATGGTGGTGCATGCCTATAATCTCAGAAGGCTGAGAAAGGAGGATTGCCAGTTTGAGGCCAGCCTAGGCTTCATGGTGTGTTTCAACAACAACAAAAGAAAGCAGTAATAACGGATTGTCTGGTGGGTATCTCTGTGCATTTGAAATTGCAGTTGGATTTTGTGAAACGTTTTTGCAACAGGGCTTGCATCAGGTGGGATGAATCTCCATGAGTCTTATGCAATGTCTCTGGGCTGCGGTAGCTTTGGGACAGGGAAAGGTGAGTGTTGGGTTGTGACAGTGAGGGGCTGGGCTGTTAGTATTGAGTGGGTGGAGGTGAGCACTAATGCTTCTTTTAGTCTGGGGTCACACCAGCTGCTCCCATCCCAAAAGGTCCTCATGTGTTAGAGCCCTACACTGGGCTCTCAAAATAGCTCATGTTTATGTAGTGGCCTAGTTTTGAAACACTTTTTATCTAGTCTGTAGTTGGTGACTTTCGTGGGGGTTCAGAGCATCTCAAAGTAGTGACCTGTAGTTAGTGCTCAATGTACTAGTCTAGTCTCTTGTGACTCTAAAATCCAGTCCTCTCCCTCTCCTCCTTCTTCTTCCTTCCTTCCCTCCCTCCCCCACTTCTTCCTTTCTTCCCTCCCTTTCTCCCTCTCTCCCTCCCTCCATTCCTTTCTCTCTCTCTGCATTCCTTTTCAGGATTTGAACTTAGGGTCTCATTCTTTTTAGGCAGGCACTTTGTCCCTTAAGATACCCCCCCCCCACCTCTTTGCTTCTTACATTTTTCAAATAGTGCCCTACATTTTTGTCCAGGGCAGTCTCAGATGGCAATCCTTATTTTTCAACCTCCAGTGTGGCTGGATTATAGGTGCACCACTGTCTCTGATTTGCTCATCTAGCAAGATGGGGTTCTCACTCACTTTTGTCTAGGCTGAACTCGAACTGCAATCCTCCTATTTCTATGTTCTGAGTAGCTTGTTACATTCTGTTTTTCTAATGGGAAAAACAGTCCCCCAAAACATTTTAGAAAAAGAAAGGCAAACAGTCTCTGAGCCCTGTGGTCCGGGGGATGAGGCTTTTGTCTGTTACATGTTATGTTTATGTCTTTCCTGTCATA
>NW_012267219.1:35106371-35108847 GCF_000151885.1 Dipodomys ordii | reverse complement strand
TGGTGTCCCAAATACTTGCAGCATGCCCTGGTGAAGTCCAATTGCAAAACCCTAAACCTCTGACATGGTCGTTTCTGACTTGTAACCTTTTCAGTCACTGATTGCAGAGTCTGGGACTGGCACAGAGCAGACAGCTTGCGTGGTTGAAGTGATTTTTCATTTCCACTCTGGTGACCTCTGACCTGTGAATCAGGCTTTAAGAAAATGATGGACAGTAGCAAAAATTGAATATTTAATATCACATAGCAAAATAGGTCTGTGTCTGTGGAGTATTGTAAAGCATGAGAAAATGATTCCAATGCCAGGCATGGTGGTGCATGCCTATAATCTCAGAAGGCTGAGAAAGGAGGATTGCCAGTTTGAGGCCAGCCTAGGCTTCATGGTGTGTTTCAACAACAACAAAAGAAAGCAGTAATAACGGATTGTCTGGTGGGTATCTCTGTGCATTTGAAATTGCAGTTGGATTTTGTGAAACGTTTTTGCAACAGGGCTTGCATCAGGTGGGATGAATCTCCATGAGTCTTATGCAATGTCTCTGGGCTGCGGTAGCTTTGGGACAGGGAAAGGTGAGTGTTGGGTTGTGACAGTGAGGGGCTGGGCTGTTAGTATTGAGTGGGTGGAGGTGAGCACTAATGCTTCTTTTAGTCTGGGGTCACACCAGCTGCTCCCATCCCAAAAGGTCCTCATGTGTTAGAGCCCTACACTGGGCTCTCAAAATAGCTCATGTTTATGTAGTGGCCTAGTTTTGAAACACTTTTTATCTAGTCTGTAGTTGGTGACTTTCGTGGGGGTTCAGAGCATCTCAAAGTAGTGACCTGTAGTTAGTGCTCAATGTACTAGTCTAGTCTCTTGTGACTCTAAAATCCAGTCCTCTCCCTCTCCTCCTTCTTCTTCCTTCCTTCCCTCCCTCCCCCACTTCTTCCTTTCTTCCCTCCCTTTCTCCCTCTCTCCCTCCCTCCATTCCTTTCTCTCTCTCTGCATTCCTTTTCAGGATTTGAACTTAGGGTCTCATTCTTTTTAGGCAGGCACTTTGTCCCTTAAGATACCCCCCCCCCACCTCTTTGCTTCTTACATTTTTCAAATAGGGCCCTACATTTTTGTCCAGGGCAGTCTCAGATGGCAATCCTTATTTTTCAACCTCCAGTGTGGCTGGATTACAGGTGCACCACTGTCTCTGATTTGCTCATCTAGCAAGATGGGGTTCTCACTCACTTTTGTCTAGGCTGAACTCGAACTGCAATCCTCCTATTTCTATGTTCTGAGTAGCTTGTTACATTCTGTTTTTCTAATGGGAAAAACAGTCCCCCAAAACATTTTAGAAAAAGAAAGGCAAACTGTCTCTGAGCCCTGTGGTCCGGGGGATGAGGCTTTTGTCTGTTACATGTTATGTTTATGTCTTTCCTGTCATATCATAGCCTCCTTGTCCTCTGACTTGTTTCTTATCCAAAGTGGTTGAATTTCAGCCTGGTAAATGTACGCAAGCTTTTGCAGTAAGGCAGACATACTGTGTGGTCAAATACCTTTGGGAAGTCTGACCTAAAGAATGTTTAGAGCATCACATTTTAGAGCTCTCAAGAACTTTGCAATATGTAGTGTTTTCCCAAGTGTATTTGACCCTGGAATGTGTGTGTGTGTGTGTGTGTGTGTGTGTGAGAGAGAGAGAGAGAGAGAGAGAGAGAGAGAGAGTGAACACTCCATAGACAGTGGGTCTTCTAGTCTGAGATGTGTAACCCCAGGTCAGGGAATGGGATGGAATCTGAGTTCCAGAGTGTTTGAGGGAGCTTCTTCTGGCTATCTGTGAAGCTGGGTGGTGTTTCAGGGAGCCAGTGCCTGCACTGTTATCCTGTGTGTAATGTTTCTCTTTCTCTTGTTAGACCTTTCCGAAAGGTGAATGAGAAAGGTGTCTTACTCTGGGATAAAATCCACAAGTTGCAGAAAGGCCAGATTTACAAGCAGGTATCTGTGTACAAGCAAGTGTTTGTCCTTTGTGTGGCTTTGCTTTGTACCTGGTGCTCACCCAGGCTTCCTCCATTCTGATACCTTGAGCATCAGAATGCTAAGACTTCTGATAATGTTATTATATTTTTAATATCCTAGTATCTAAATTCCAACTTGCTTGAGCAGTTTTTATTTTTATTTTTTTAATGTTTTTATGCCAATCCTAGGGCTTGAAACTCAGGATCTAGGCACTTTTCCTTGAACTTTTGTGCTAGCACTATACCACTTGAGCCACAGCTCCATTTCTGGCTTTTGTTGGTTAATTTGAGATAAGAATTTCACAGTTTCTGGGGCTGGGAAGGTGGCTCAGTGGTAGAGCACTTGCCTTGCATGCCTGAGGCCTTGGGTTCGATTCCTCAGCACCACATAAGCAAAAAAGAAAAAAGCGGGAAATAGCGCTGTGGCTCAAGTGGTAGAGCGCTAGCCTTGAGCTGAGGGACAGCACCCAGGCCCAGAGTTCAGGCCCCACGACCGGACC
>NW_012267219.1:35047498-35104606 GCF_000151885.1 Dipodomys ordii | reverse complement strand
TATATGAATTTCTGAAGCTCACTGGATGGAGAGGATCAAAAGTGTTGTATTTTGGTGACCACATATACAGTGACCTGGCGGTGAGGAGCTGTTTTCTCTCTTCTTTGGGGGATAGAATTGTTAGTTCTACTTGTAAGGAATTTCTCTTCTTTTTAAGGTTGTTATTATGCTTTCTTAAAAATCAGGAGTAAGTCACATTTTTAAATGTCTTTTTTGTTGTTGGTGGTTTTTTGTTTGATTTGTTTTTTTTCTGCTGGTCCTAGGGCTTGAACTTAGGGTCTGGGTACTGTCTCTGAGCTTTCTTTGATCAAGGCTAGCACTCTTGAGCCACAGCTCCACTTCTGGATTTGTTGGTGCTTAGTTGGAGATAAGAGTCTCATGGACTTCCCCTTCTGGGCTGGCTTCAAACTGCAATCTTTAGATCTCAGTCTCCTGAGTAGCTAGGATTACAGGCATGCACTACCAGCACCTGGAATAAATGTCTCTTTTTAAAAGACTAGTATAGATTTCAAAAAAGATGAATTTTTTGGAAATAATACAAATTAAAAATTTATTCAAAGTTTGTTTATAAAACCTTTTCATGGACTATAGTCATTGCTCAAGTGGTAGAGCGCCATCTGTGAGCAAAAAGCTGAGCAAGGTGGGAGACACTGAGTTCAATCCCTGATACTAACACACACATATGCACACACATATCTGTGTGTGCACACACATATCTGGGTATGCATACTCACACATGCACAACACTCCTTCCCATTTATTTATTTTTCAATGGTCTTTATTTTATTATTATTATTATTAAAAATGTATATATTTGCCATATACAACATGATATAGCAAGTTAATATGTTATATACACAGAACTTTCTGGATTTACACACAATTCTTTGTGATTTTAAAGACGATAAGTACACTGTTATTAACTACAGATCATCATACAGTACAATAGTCTGAATCAATTTCTAATTTTCTTCTCCCTTCTCACACACCTCTGCAGCCCCTGCTAGCCAATATTCTATTCTCTCCTTTTTTTTTTTTTTCAAATTCTTTATTGTTATTAAGTGGTAGCATAATTTCCTAAATTTCACAGTATTTTGGGATAGTGATGCTTAGTTAAAATCATGAACACATTCTGACTTTCATGGGGCAAATTGTCTATCACGGTCTATAACATTTATGAGTTCTTTGAGCTTTGCAATACAGTTATTTCTTCCACATTGGGTGGTATGTACATTTCTTTTGTTTTGCATAGCATCAGCTGTTCCCTTTTTCCCACTTGTTCCCTCCCTCCCATCACTGCCATTGAGTTGCTTAGTTCATTTTGGTCAATGTCCTGTGCAGCTGATGGGTCCCGCTGTTGTATGTTTTTTCCTGATTCCCTCTAGTTCTGTGTTGTCTTCCTGGTTTCCCTCTGGTGTGCACACATATACCATATATGTGATCAGCAGCATGGGGTTATTTAGTAGTGATTTGACCAGATGAGTGGAAGTCCTTTGTTTCTTAAGTCTTGTTAATTTTTTTTTTTTAGATGAATCGGAGTAAGTTGATAACTTTTATTTTTTATTTTTTTGGTCGTGGGGCCTGAACTCTGGGCCTGGGCGCTGTCCCTCAGCTCTTCAGCTCAAGCCACAGTGCCACTTCTAGCTCTGTCTGCTTATGTGGTCCTGAGGAATCAAACTCAGGGCCTCATGCATGCAAGGCAAGCACTTTACCACTGAGCCACTTTCTCAGCCCAAGTCTTGTTAATTTTGTTGTATCACTTTACATTTTGGATTTAACATCCACTTATCAGGGAGACCATGTACCGTTTGTCTCTTTGCTCTTGGCTTACCTCGCTCAACATGATTTCTTCCAGCTCCATCCATTTCCCTGCAAATGCCATTATTTTGTTCTTTCTAATGGCTGCATAATACTCCATTGTGTATAGATACCACAATTTTTGGATCCATTCATCTGTGGTGGGACATCTGAGTTGTTTCCATATCCTGGCTATTGTGAACAGTGCTGCAATAAACATGGAGGTGCACGTGTCCTTGTATATTGGTTCCTGTTGTTCAGGACAGATGCCTAGAAGTGGTATGACTGGGTCATAAGGGAGGTCAACATTTAGCTTTCTGAGGACCCTCCAGATTGCTTTCCAAAGTGGTTGTTTAAGTGTACATTCCCACCAGCAGCGTAATAGGGTTCCTCTTTCTCCGCATCCCCTCCAGCATTTGTCGTTGGCTGACTTTAGGATGTGGGCCATTCTGACTGGGGTAAGGTGGTATCTCAGGGTTGTCTTTATTTGCATTTCCTTCACAACCAGGGATGGTGAACATTTCCTCATGTGTTTCTTTGCCATTTTTATCTCTTCTTCTGAGAAGTCTCTTTTTAGTTCCCTTGCCCATTTAGTAATTGGTTTGTTAGGCTTTGGAGGGATTAGTTTCTTGAGTTCCCTGTATATACTGGATATTAACCCTTTGTCTGATATACTGCTGGCAAATATTTTTCCCCAGTTAGTTGGTTGTCTTTCTAGCTTGGTTGCTATAGCTTTAGCTGTACAGAAACTTTTTATTTTAAGGTAGTCCCATTTGTCAAGTCTCTCTCCAATTTGTTGTGACCCTGGGATTCTGTTCAGGAAGTTCCTGCCTGTGCCTATAAGTTCAAGTGTCTCTCCTACTTTGTCCTGCAGTAGTTTCAGAGATTCAGGTTTGATGTTAAGGTCTTTAGTCCATTTTGAGTTGATGTTGGTGCATGGTGATAGACTAGGGTCCACTTTTAGTTTTCTGCATGTGGCCTCCCAGTTTTCCCAGCACCAGTAGTTGAAGAGGCTGTGTTTCTTCCACTGTATGTCTTTGGCTCCTTTGTCAAATATCAGCTGACTGTAGGCATGTGATTTTATTTCTGGATCTCTTATTCCATTGGTCTTTGGGTCTGTTTTTGTGCCAGTACCATGCTGTCTTCCCCTTCCCATTTAAATAACGGTAATATACTGCTAGTGGGAATGTAAACTTGTTTAACTACTCTGGAAACCAGTGTGGAGGTTCTTCAAAAGACTATGCATACAACTACCCTATGATTCAGTAATTCCACTCCTGAACATATATCCGAATGATCACAAACCAGGGTACAGTAAAGCCATCAGAACAACCAGGGTCCTTGAAGCACTGTTTACCATAGCTATGGTATGGAGTCCACCCAGATGATTCTCTGGAGTGGAGAAATGGATCAAGAAAATATACACAATGGAATTGTGCTCTTCCATTAGAAAGAATGATATATATCATTTGTGAAGAAATGAAAAGACCTGGAAGAAATTAGGTTAAGTGAAGCAAGCCAGGCCCAGAGAGAGACAGAGGTTGCATATTTTTACTCATATGTGTAAGCTAGATTGGTTTATAAGTATATAAATAAATGCTGAGTGGTATGCAAGTATGCATAAATGTATTACTTGAAATAAGGTAGATTTAGGGGAGAACTCAGTTTAATTCCCTGGAAAGGCAAAATCTAGTTAAACAAAATAAACACCAGAAAATTGGGTACTTGAGAGGAGGGGTGGAGTTGAGGTCAAGGGAAGGGAGTTAGACAAATGAAGAGAAGAAGAAGGGGAGAATGTAGTGAAACTCAATATCCTACAAAATAAAGAAAAGTTAGGGATGGGTGAGAATGTTGAAAGGGGTTTCATTGATCAAGATACATTATATTCATAACCTTCTTTGTTGAATGACAGTTCCTTTTTACAACTACTTAAAGAGAATAAAAATATTTAAAAAAAAACACAAAAAATGGAATGTGTCGGGTGCCAGTGGCTCACACCTGTGATCCTAACTACTTAGGAGGCTGAAAGCTGAGGATTGCAGTTCAAAGCCAACTTGGGCAAGAAAGTATATAAGACTCAAAAGCTGGAAGTGGAGCTGTGACTCAAGTGATAGAGTGCTAGCCTTGAGTGCAGCAAAGCTCAGGGACAGCTTCCAGGGCCTGAGTTCAAGCCTCAGATCTGGCACAATAAATAAACAAATAGAAATATGCAAATAAATGCCAGTGTTCTTTCCCTTGCCTTTTATCAACGTATTGAAAAACATGAAAGTGCCACATGAATGCTCATGGACCTCAGTCAGGGATGCCAGGGCAGCCAGGTTCTTATGGAGAATAAGCTGCCATTACTTGCACAGATGAGGCTTTCTTGCCCTTGGGATGATGAAGGAGGATTGGCATGAGGGTTTCCGCTCTACTTGGACAGGGCTGAGTTCGTATCCACTACCAGGCTTGAGTTTGCATCTGTTACAGGATCCCAGGTTTCACTGTGCAAACCCTTCAGAGCCCGAAGCTCAGAGTCAGGGAGCTAATGAGACAGGGTCATGGCCACCTATCAATTCCCCTGTTGCCATTTGGGGATCAGCCTACCCTGGGCTGGCCTTCTGTGTGTGAGTCCCTCTGTGTCTGCTACCATGGATGCTGTCAGTTCTAACTGGAAGCATTTTCAGAGGGCACATGTCTGAGCTCCACCCAGGTCTTCCTGGTGACAGTAAAGATAGAGGGTGGGTTCCAGCACCTGTGTGTAGGAATCATCTTCCCAACTTACTCCAGCGCACATTGTGACCACACCTACCCATCCAGAGACTTAAGGTCTGTGGTCAGGAGTCAGGTTCCATGTGTCTCAACTTGTGTTGACTTTGGGCACGTCTCTCCAGCTCTGATGTTGACATTTGTGAGAAGAGTAAATAAAGTCACATGTATCTCAAAGTGTTTTCATTAAGATACATGCATTTGCAAATGCAGACCCTTCTTCCCTTCAGATCTTGGTTCACATGTTCCTTTATTAGTCTGGTCTCCCTGTGTGAAACGATGGCCTTCTTATTCTGTTTGTTCTTTGTACTTTGTATTTTTCACCGTGTGGTTTATTTATTTTCTGAGGTTGTCAGCTCTTGTGCATTGCTTTATCCTCAGTATCTATGTCAGAACCTGGCAAATACTGGTTGGTAAATATTTGCCATAAGAAAAAGTGAATAAACATTTAGTGCCGTGACTGCCTGTTTTAGATTTTCCAGGACAAAACTGATTGTATTCTGACCTATGATAGGTCATGTGGTTATAATAGGTGCAATGAAGAATGTGATTATGTATGCTTAGGTTGTGTGATCATTCCAAGAAGCAGGGTCTCTATTTCTTCATAACACATAGGGCCTGGCACACTCTAAGTCCTCCCCTGAGGTCTGAGGATTGCTGGTGGTCACGAGTGAAGGTCTTGAACTTATTGTTGTGCTTGGCATCAGGCACATGCTGGGCGAGCTCCTTAGTCCCGAGTTGCATGCCAGCCCTTGGTTTTCTAAGACAAGGTCTTTCTTGTATCCCAGGCTGCCCTGAAAGTCATTACCTATAGCGTGGGCTGCTTTAAACTCCTGATCCTCCTGTAGTGGTACAATTACAGGCATGTGCCCCCACACTCCACTCAGAGGGTCTTTGCTGGTGTTTGAATTGAGCTCTGTCGGTTCCACCTCAATGTCTTATCTTCACAGACCATGGTTAATGATTCCAAACCCCTTGTTTTTTCAGGAGCTGTGTTATTCATGGTGATTATTTCCAGAACAGAAACTTCCTTGGGGTGAAAGTGGTCAACGCCTGGGGTCAATTTAGTTTTAATTAATTGTAATTATTTGAATTTGGCTTGGTTAATAACTAACCATTACAACTAAAAAGTAATTAAACAAATATCTCCCCCGTCTGGGGTAGGTAATAAAATGGTTTGATTTCTGGAGAGACTGATGTTGACCTACATTTGTGATCAGGATTTGACCCTGAAGCATGGCTGGCGGACAGGTGCCATCATCCCTGAGTTGCGGTCAGAGCTGAAGATCATGAACACCGAGCAGTACGTTCAAACCATGACTTGGCTGCAGACCTTGACTGGGCTGCTGGAGCAGATGCAGGTTTGGGAGTTTCTTTCTCACTTTTTTCCTAAGCCTAAAATTAGGCATTGGTCAAACTTATTCCATCCATTTTCTGTTTAATTATAGCTATAAAGTATAAGGTTTAAGATGTCCCCAGTAGATTGTAGAATAACTGTGTGGGAGAGATTTTTGTCTCTAGAGCCACTTTGACATTTCCCCTAAGGGGATATTTAAAAATGCCCCACAAGGCCATTGAGAGAGAGTTTGCAGGGCTGAGTAACTTTACATTCCTCCATTGGTATAAATGGGGTCAGCTGGGAGCCGTCCTGCAGAGTGCCCTTATTGGGTGTATTCCTGAAGCTTCCTTGACTTTGCTGTGGAACTTCTGTGTCGTGACTCTTGGTTTCCTCATCTATAAAATGAAGGGTCCTGTGGTGTGAGCATTTCAGTCTAGGCAAGAGCCAAGATCCCAGGCCCAGTCTCCACTGTATTCTGAAAAAACAGCTGGCTTCTGGAGCTCAGAGCTAGCCATTTCTTTCTGTGGTTGTGCAGCTGGTCTCAGACAGTAAGTCATGTTCTTCTCCTGGGGGCATTTCCTGGCCCATGAAGCTGCCCCTCTGTGACAACTGTGACCCTTGCGGGCCCCCCACCCCCATCCCATCTCACAAGGCACCTGCTTTCTCTGTGGTCCAGCTTGCTTGGCTCCCATCATGCAGCTTGAGGGCTGAGCCTGTAGATTAAAGGACACAGCTGTCGACTCTTGGCAGATATACCTGCAGCTGTTGCCCACAGCCTGCTGCCCATGGCCAGCTACCCATAGTCCACTGCCCACGGCCTGCTATTCACAGCTGCTCCTAGGGAGCGTGGAGGAGAGCCAGGCCAGGGCCTCTCCCAGGGCACACAGTCATGAGTGTGGAGTCCTGCACGTCCTCCAAGCCTGGCTTCCAGAATGCTCTGGTGATACTGGTTCTTGGCTCCTCTCTAAGAAGGACTTGTTTTGTTTTTTGTACTATGCATGCCTGTGAGGTGATTGTCTAAAAATACCAGGCATCAATTCTGAGTCAATGGAATGAGAGTCTGTGCCCAGGTCTCTCAGCGTTAATATTTCTCTTTGCGTGTCACTGTGCTGAGTGAGTGCACTGTGCATGCTCTTCACTGCACAGTCCCAGCTGTCCTGGGTAACATCGCACAGTTTTCCCATGTTAGAATAAGGAAACAAGGGTAAAATATGTTAGTAACATGTCTGAGGTCATAAAATAAGAGAGTATGACTTGAATCTAGGTGTTATGATGCCCAGGTCCAGGCTTGTGATTACTTGTTTAGAGGTCTCAAGTAGAGCCACATCACTTTTAAAGTATTTCACTGCAATCGTTCTATTTTGTTATTAGTGGTTGTTAATCTTTGATTGGGCCTACTTTACAAATTAAACTTTATCAGAGGCATGGATTCGTAGGTAAAACATGGTTTAATGGGGCACGGGTATTCACTGGGGTCCTGGATTGTACCTCACAAATTGTGTTCCATCTGACAGCGACAGCTGACCAGGAAAATGTAAACATGCATAGATGATGTCACCATTTTGAGAACAGGCTTTGCCATGCTTTATTTCCTCTCTGATGTATAGAGAAATGAGAGTTGGTTAGGGGGTCTCTTACTGTGTCAAGTGTTGAGAATATTTTTGTGACTCACAGAATTAATTTCAGAAAGCTTAGGGTTGGAGAAACAAGAGAAGCAGGATACAGAGCTGAAGCTGCTTCCTCCCCCTCAGGTTAGGACCAGGAGCCTGGTTATGGGTCAAGAAGGAGATGTGTTAAGGCTGTGGGTGAGATTTTCTCCCCCAGACTGGTTCTCTGTATCCCTCATATTATTTTGTCATGGCCTCCCCTCTCCCCCACCCTCCCTTCCACAAAGGATCTCCAACTTTTCCTTGTATTATCTTCAACATCTAGAGCAGCGATGCTCAACACACAGTAGGCACTGAATGACTGACCACATGTCCGTGCACCTGAAACCCACATGTAGTTGTACAGAGATCCCTTGTGGTACCACTTGTGAGTTAGCCTAAATTTTATAGAGATTAGCTTGTTGATTTATAATGTAAAAGGTAATTGAACATGTTTTCAGAGATCCCACATCAAAACTTGCATGCCTTGCTGGTTGGGTGGACTGTGTCTCACTAATGCACAGCCAGCATTTCTCAGTGCTAGCTGCTTCTGGTGGAGTACCAGTGGTGATAGGCTAGAAATCCAAAGGTCAAGTTCAGTTGAGATGGCATTTGTGTGACTGGCAGAGACCCTCAGCCAGGGGACCCATAGTCCCAGGGTTGGGCTGGCAGATGTGGTAACAGAAGGGCTCAGGCTCCACGCAGAGAACAGGTGGTTTGCCTGTTTGGTCTTTTGCTTCATGGTCTAAGGTTAGCCAGGTGCTTTGGGTTTCAGGAAGCCCCACCTGTCTCCTGCAGGCTCATGTGCCTCTGACTCTGCTTCCACCCTTTCTATTTAGCCACCAGAAGTTGAGAGAGAGCCTGCTGCGGGCCCACTCTCCTGGTTTTTTTTTTTTTTTTCGTCAGTCATGGGGCTTGAACTCTGAGCTTGTGCACTGACCTTGTGCTCTTCAGCTCAAGGCTAGTGCTCTACCACTTGAGCCACAGCACCACTTCTGGCTTTTTGGTGGTTAATTGGAGATAAGAGTCTCATGGACTTTCCTGCCTGGGCTGGCTTTGAACCACAATCCTCAGATCTCAGCCTCCTGAGTAGCTAGGATTACAGGCATGAGCCACCAGCGCCCGGCTCCTGCTGTCCATTTTCCTGTGCCACCTTCTTTCTTGCCTTTTGCAAAGAAAATAAATAAAAAATTTATATATCTAGAAATATATTTTTATAGATACACATATTCTTATATATATATGTCATTAAACATTTAGAAAGATAATGTAACATTAAGGTAAAACCATTTATAGCCCTATTATCCTTGCACTAATGAACACAAATTCCCATGTGTAGTACATACTTTGTCATGCTTGTGATTAGTGGCTGTTCTGCTATGCATACTGTGCCCACTTGCCTGTCATGGTGTTGACACAGGATATGTGTAACCGGTAGTGTGCAGTGACTATCTGCAAATGTTCAATACATACATGCTAACCCATTGTACACTTACCTTATGTAGATAATACATGCCTTTTGTTACATAACATTGAAAAACAGTTTAATGTCTTCAGTGTATTCCATCTTAATTTGTCATACTATATTTCTAACTTAAAGTGTGTGTGTGTGTGTGTGTGTGTGTGTGTGTGTGTAGAAGGCAGAATTTCAATAGGAAAGTGTGAAAATGTATTATTCCATATGAGTGTCTGCCCCTTAACTTAAAGTAGTATCATTCCTGAAGCAAAGCAGTCCATTAAAGAATTGTGGTTTCCGGTGAAATCGAGGCTGTCACTAATGGGCTTGTGCCCCACAGGTTCACAGAGACGCCGAGTCACAGCTGGTTTTGCAGGAGTGGAAGAAGGAGAGAAGGGAGGTGAGGTAAGAGCGGCCTGCTTGGATGCCACTGTCCCATCTGACTGTGCTCAGCCACACATCTTCTCCCAGGGCGAGGCCTGGACGTCATTGGGAGATATCCTGTCTTAGCTCTCAGGTGTGATGTGACTGATTTATCCTAGGATCTGCTGTCTGCTATCGGTGATGTAGGATTTCCTCCCATGGCTGTGTTCTTCTGTTCTTGGACTCTTTCCCACCTTCTACTCTGGCCTTTTTGGGCTGCTGTGGCCATTGTTGGGATGGCTGGCAGCACTTTTAGCTGTGGGCCTGTTTCTGACCCTATGGTGAATTCCTAGGGCTCCTACACCTATATTTGTAACCATGGCTGCTTTAGGAGCTCACAGAGTCACTCATCAGGATATGTCTCAGTAAAGAAAGCTGCCTGGCCAGGTGCCAGTGGCTCACACCTATAATCCTAGCTACTCAGGAGGCTAAGATATGAGGATCACAGTTCAAAGCCAGCCTGGGCAAGAAAGTCTGTGAGACTTTTATCACCAATAAACTGCTAGAAAACTTAAGTGCCACTGTGGCTCAAGTGGTAGTGTGCTTGCCTTGAGCTGAAGAGCTAAAGGACAGCACCCAGGCCCAGTGTTCAAGCCCCACCACCAACCAAAAAAAAAAAAAAAAAAAGAAAAGAAAGCTACTTGTAGTCAGAGAAGTTTCAAAGCTGCCCTCAAGGAACAGTTGTCCACAGGGGACCTTGTTGACAATCACACTTTTCTAGGAAAGATGCTTGAAATGTGACACTCCACATGGATGATTTCTCTGTCTGTGATCCTCTTCTTACCCTGAGCACAGATCTCTAAGGCCTGGAAACAGCAGTTGCTCTTGATCTGGCCTTCGAGCTGTGGGCAGCCTGACCTCAGGAGTGTAATGTGGGGGAAAATGTGTGATCTGCACAAGAGAGGGAGTGTTGAATCTTGTCCTTCCTCTTCCTCTCAGGCTGTTGGCCATTGGCTTATTCAGAAATGAGTTCATCAGTATAAAAATGTAGGGTAAGAGGAAGGATTGGGGAAATCAGGCCATTATGTATTTGATTTTAGGTACTTGGTTTCCAGAGTCCAGACCTGGGGCCTACATTCCTCCTATTTCTGGTAACCTGATTATTAGTAAAGGAAACAGCTTCACTGCCAGAGATTGTGTGTTGACTTACAGTGTGACATCATCATAGATGTTTTAGTAACACGGTAAAAGCTATTCCTGTGGTTTGCCTGGAGACCTGATTGAATTTAATTTTCTATCATTTGGTCATCTGTCATCCTTCCATGATGGTGACACAAGACATCTGCTAACAACTCATGGCATTTACCACAGTTGTATGAATGAATGATTATACTTTTTGCTGTGTTTCGAAGTGGTTTATCAACAGTGCAGAGGTATTTTTCCATTTTTCTGGAGTATTCAGTGTGTGGATGGCGTGCATGGTACAGGTGGGGATGTTGACTTAGGCGTGAACGCATTGAGGCTGCATTGCAGATCCTAGCGCGGTGGGTGGGTGAGTGAGCCATAGGCGGGGAGTGTGATCCCAGTCATTTTGAACTAGATGGACGATGGATTTCTTGACTGGAGTTTCAGGTTGCTTGCTCTTGGCTGATATTTCTCCCCAGTGAGTCTTTTTTTATTGTCAAAAGAAATTTAGACGTTAGTAGTTGAAAAGACAGACCTTCTAAAACCATCCTCTGTTGCTCTTTGTTTTTCATTATTCCTTCAGAGAAATGACCAAAAGTTTCTTCAATGCCCAGTTTGGGAGCTTGTTCCGCACCGACCAGAACCCCACCTACTTCCTGCGGCGCCTGTCGAGGTTTGCCGACATCTACATGGCGTCCCTGAGCTGCCTCCTGAACTATGATGTGAACCACACGTTCTACCCCAGGAGGACTCCCCTGCAGCACGAGCTCCCCGCCTGGTCGGACAGCTCCTCTGCCTTCAGAGCCCCGGCCCTGCAGGAGGCCCAGGCCAAATAGCCCCACGTGTCCACCTGTGGGAACAGCCAGAGGCAGCACGTGATGGGGTTGACTTTGTGTGGGTCTGAGGGTTGCCTTCTGAAAAGATCTCCATATGCCTTTTGATATTTGTTTGGTATCTGCTGGGGAATACAACAGGTCCAGACAGGCGCTGGCCTTCCGGTCCTTGTAGGGCTGATTGGCAGGCTTTATTTGAAACTGTTCAGCCTTGTTTACTGAGGTCCCCAAACAGATGCCAGATCTTCTGGGATAGGCAAGACCACGTGATGCCTGTCTGTGTTCAGCTGGTTGGAACTTGTTCTCGACTCTTCCAAGGACATTTCCAGGCAGGCCTTGGGGACTGCAGGAGCATGGTGATGGGGCAAAGATAACCTGCTAGCAAGAACAGCTGACCTGTGAGCCCCTCAATGGCCCAGCGCTGCAGCACGTGGCAGCCAGTTCCTGAGGCCTGCAACCTCAGGCTGACGTGCATTCCCATGCACGATGCCAAGGGGACTCGCCTTCCCTGGGAGGATGAGTGAGAAAGGACAGGAACCCATTGTCCTGGGTTGTACTTGCTGTATCCTACCCCACGCTGGCCGGGGACCGCTGGCGAGCAGGTGAACAAGTGGTGGTGGGTCTGCAACCTGAGCTCAGGTTGGAATCTCCTTCTGCCTGGCAGGACAGTCCTCATGGAATAAGGCTGCAAGAGCAGAAGCCCAGCCTTGGCGTGAGGTCTGTGCGGGGCAGCCTGAGCGCTGGGCATTGCAGCGGCGAGGTAGGAAGGCCTGGCTAGCTTGAGTTTTTCTCATTCTAAGCAAGACAGGCAGCCTATGTGTTGATCCTATATCATATTTCTATAGTGTCTGTCAACATAAAGTACTTGCAGACTTGAGCACAGGCACCACCCCTCTGAGTGCTGTAGGAATGAATGAATGCCTGTCCTTAACAATCCGACTGTCGCTGATGGTATTTCATTGGTACTCTGCATACATGCTTGTGCTCAGATTAGCCTCTTCCATGTTGCTGGAACGCATTTTAAGCTTTTTCCATAATCTAGCAGTATTTATTTTTTTATTTTCTCTTCCTTTTTTTTTTTTTGCCAGTTCTGGGGCTTGAACTCAGGGCCTGGGGACTGTTCCTGAGCTTCTTTTGCTCCAGACTAGCACTCTTTTTCTGTGTACATGGTACTTAGGCTTTATACATGCTAGGCAAGCACTCTACCACTAAGCCACATTCCTAGCCCCTGACCTTGAATTCTTGATCTTTCTGCTTCAGCCTCCTGCGTACTGAGATTACAGGTGTGCACCACCATGCCTGATGGGGCATGTGTGCTTATATCTAAAGAATGGCAGGAAGGAGGAGGCTTGTGGAGAGCGCTTGCTTCTGCAGCATTTTCATAAATGGATTATAAACAGCTATTGATGGTGCTTCCTGGGAAAATGCAGAAGTTGAAAGAGTTCTGCAGCATCTTGTTATAATGAGATAATAATAATCTCTTGTGTTTAACAATTATGGATAAAGTGCCAGTAGACACAGTTTGGCTTTGTTCTCCTGTAGTGCATGTGAACATAGGAGGGTGCAGTATGCGATACCTGTGTGGAATGAGGTGGGCCTTTTGATGTTGTTTGTTGCTAGGTGTTTAAGGGTACACTGGTGCTGTTACAGGTCTGTGATCGCTGCTCTGGAGAAGCAGTGAAGAAGTAGGTATTGTTCAAAAGAAATGCTTGATGAGTGTCTCAGACGCGCCCTGAGTACAGTTACAGCGTGTTTGAAGTAGAGCTATTTTTAGATGCCAGTTACAAGGTGTTTTGTTTACTCAAGAATGAAGTAGAACTAGTTTTAAAACCTGCTTTTGTGGATGTCTATGATAGGTGGGTGCCCTAAGCTTGTGGGGAGGAAACCATGTTTCTAGGCATAAATAATAAATTTTACAATCTATTCTTGCGTAAGAGGGGCTCAAGTCTTGGGGCCACTGAGTTTGACATGGCTGAGATCTGCCGCATGGCAGAGGCCCAGTGCATGTAGCAACAGGGGCCACCAAGTCTGTACCAGTGAAGAAGCAAGCCCAAACCCCACGCGCTGGGGGTGGGTCAGGACGGGGATGTCTTCCCACTTCTCGGTGTGTCCTTGGCTGGCTCCATCAGGACAGGTGTTAGCTAATCGCTGTCTTGGCTCTCCACTGTACTAGGCATCTTGCACTTTCCAGTGAGCTCTTGGGGTGCACATGGATGCAAGTGTGGGTATGAGGCCAGGAGTCTTTTCTGCTATCAAAAAAATCAAATGTCGCCAGGCGCCAGTGGCTCACGCCTGTAATCCTAGCTACTCAGTAAGCTGAGGTCTGAGGATTGCGGTTCAAAGCCAGCCTGGGCAGGAAAGTTGTGACACTCTTATCTCCAGTTAACCACCAGAAAACTGGAAGTGGGGCTCAAGTGGTAGAGCGCTCGCTTTGAGTTGAAGAGCTCAGGGACAGCGCCCAAGCCCAGAGTTCAAGCCCCAGGACCGACAAAAAAAAAAAAAAAAAGTCAACTGTAAAGCAAACAAAATTGGTTTGTACATTAAGAGCTTTAAATGTTTTAACATTGCTTAGAATGATTTTCTAAGAATTCGTGTGGATAAAAATTCACAGTGCAGGGGGCAGCCCAGGCCAGCTGTGACAGAGCAGCCAGGCTTCGGGCAGCATAGCAGGTGCTGTGGAAGGGACCTACACTGCTGATGAGTCGTTTGTAGAGGAAACTTGGCTTTTAAAGTCTTTTCCATGTTTGTTTTTAAATTCCCACTTAGCTCTGAACATGGTCCCCTGTCCCTCCTTGCTTTCCTGCCTTCATCTCTCCCTGCCTTTCTCCCTTCTTGTCTTTCTTCTTTCTCTTCTTCTCTTACTCACCTCCCTCTCTTTTTCTCTCTTTCTCCATCTCTTTCCATCTTTCCCTTTCTCTCTGTCTTCAGCTTCATTCTCTGCTCCTACCATTAATTCCATGTAACCCAGACCACTGCTTTTGATTCCGGGCTCGTCTCAGACTAAATTACCAGTTGTTTTGACTGACTTTCTTAATGTTTGCCAAGGAAAAAGAGAGAATAATCTTGCCTCCTACCTAATTTAGCTTTGGGTCAGATGAATGAGTGGCTTTTCCTCTCTCTTCCTCTCAGTAGGACTTTTAAGCTTTTAAGTGGTAAAGAATGAGCTAAGCAGTTGGATTGAATTCTTCTTTGCCAGTACTCATTGGCTGCCAAAGACCCAGTCGGAGGCCTGAAGACTAAATTTGGCCAGATGCATACAGGGTTCCTTAATAGCTCTATTCAATTACTGGGGAGCCCTGTGTTATTTTCTCTTCACATCAGTTTCCCTCTGTACCTTTCCCCGCTTTGCCTTAGTATTTGGGAACTGGACTTAAAAGTTCAGCTGATTCTTGTCCCCACTGGTAGGTTAAATAAATGGAAAGCAGCAGGTAAATTTCCTCCAGAAAGGGCTCCCTAACCAGATAGGTCATGTTTTGAGCTTTGAACACCATTTGCTGTTGTTTTTCCTGTGGGAATGGCCAGGGCTATGTTCTGTTGTGATTTGGTTTACCACAGTAAGCTGTGGGCTGAATTGGGCCCTTTGCTGTGGTTTGCTGGCCTCTGCTCTGATATCGGATGGGTGGTTGGTGTTGGTGGCAGTCCCTTGCTGAGAGGGTGCAGAAAGTTGGAAAGGTCTGTAGGTAAGTGTGCCATATTCCTTTAAGAATCAGGCTGCTATTTATGACAGAGGTAAAGTGCCCTGTTTCCAGCATGTGTCAAGATCACTTCCTGGTGGGTACCTGAGCTATCTCTCTTTGTACCAGCTCCTGTTGGCCACTGGGCCAGCTGCCCAGATAACCTGTGTGGACAGAAGGACTCAACTGCCCTAACTGCTGGGCATTGGCTAACTGACCACTCACAGCCCACAGCCTTCTTCTGTGGCTCTGCCTCTTCCCAGGTCATACTCTTCCTGGGGAGGGGTAAAAGCTATATAACCTTTGCTCCTTGGAAACACAGGGCCCCACCCTACCTAACTCTGGACAGCTGTGAGAGTCTGTTGTGTGTCCTCATTGCAGCCCAGCACTGGCTTGCTTCCTTCCCTCGGCCTCCCCTCCTTGGCCTCCTCTCCATCTCCTTCCCAGGTGTTGATCCCACCAACACCCATGTACGTCCCCCAACCCCTGCGTTGCCCCCCTCCCCGCCTTCCACTGTGAACCTTCCTGCATGCCCCTTCTGCCTCCAGGGCTGCCCTGGACAGGGCTTCCTTGCACTTCTAGAAGTGTAGGGAGAAGTGGAGGAGGCGTTTGCTGTGTGGTGGAATGTGATGTCAAGCACAATAAATGCAAGTTAGGTAGGCTCCCTATTTATTCTCCATGTGCATTCGCTATTTATTCTAAATGTTGATTTTATGTGCTGATATTGAACTCATAACTAAATAAAAGTTTGAACTGTACCACCCGACTTGTTAAGTGGTTTGTTGCCTATGCTGACGTCATTGGCTAGGGAGTATTAGATTTTAGTGAGCCCACAGGGTCCTTTTCTAAACATGCCTTTCCCCAGGACTTGAGGTTATTTCTGCGAGAAGAAATAAGATTTGCACTTTAAAAAATAATAATGCCTCTGGACTTAAAAAAAAACCCCAACAATGCTCAGAGTACAGCTCAGTGATAGAGTGCAGGGGCAGTGTACAAGGCTCTGCGTTCACGTTTCAGAACTGCAAAACACTGTAATGGGCTCCCCAAAGGATATTCCGAGAGAAAGGGTCCAGAGATTCAGTGAGAGCACCACCTCCAGTAGGGGGCAGGTGGCCCTGGTGCAGTTCCACAGGGAGCAGCCCGCTGGGGACCTGGGAGAGGTGTGAGGCCACGTGCTTGTTTGTGGTCCGTTACCAGGAAAGCTGGGATTCAAAACAAAACGAAAAAAATCCAGATTTTTGTTGTTGTTGTTGTTCCTGTTGTTTCTTTTGTAAGCTGGTACTAGGGCTTGAACTTAAGGCTCACGTTTCTCGTTGGCTAAAAAGCTCAAGCCTGATGCTCTTATTACTTGAACCATACCTCCAGCTCTGGCTATTTTTGTTATTTCACTGGAGATAAGAGTCTCACATCTTTCCTGCCTGAGCTGGCCTCAAACCTTGATCCTCAGATCTCAGCCTCCTAAGTAACTAGGATTATAGGTGTGATCAATTAGCACCCAGCTTGGTTTTTGTGTTTTTTGTTTTTTTTTGGTCCGGTCATGGGGCCTGAACTCTGGGCCTGGGTGCTGTCCCTCAGCTCTTCAGCTCAAGGCTAGCGCTCTACCACTTGAGCCACAGTACCACTTCTGGCTTTTTTTTTTTTTTTTGCTTATGTGGTGCTGAGGAATCGAACCCAGGGCCTCATGCATGCAAAGCAAGCATTCTACCCCTGAGCCACCTTCCCAGCCCCCAGCTTGGTTTATTTTTACTTAGTTTTGTTAGGGAAAAAAAAGTCCTAGAGGCTTTGACAAAATATGCTCACTCTACACTTTTGATTTATTTTCTATGTAATAATTAACTTTCTTTTCTTTCTTTTTTTTTTTCCAGTCCTGAGGCTTGAACTCAGGGCCTGGGCACTATCCCTAAGCTTCTTTTGCTCAAGGCTAGCATGCTACCACTTGAGGCCCAGCACCACTTCTGGATCTTTCTGTTTATGTGGTACTGAGGATTCAAACTCAGGGCTTCATGAATACTAGGCAAGCACTCTACCAACTAAGCCACATTCCCAGCCCTGATCATTACTTTTCAATAAGATGGACAAAATAGAGTTTTATTGTAAAGGCTGGATAAGGAAAATTTATTGATGCCTAGAGAGTTATATTTTTTTGTGAGTATTTTTTAGTAGTATGTTTGCATGTTTGTATGTTTTGTTTATTTGAGAGGCTTGAACTTGATATTTTATTAGCTCTTCTACCCCAGCCCATGTAACTACTCAGTGTGTCTGGGCCTTACCTTTCTTCTTTAAGTGTGGTTGCATTAGTGTTTTTCAAGTTTCCCCTCCATTCCTAACCTTTCCTCCCTCTGCCCAACGATCTCTTGAATAAGTAGCATAGTTGGGCATGATGGCATATGCCTAAAATCCCAGCACTCGGGAGGCTGAGGCAGGAGAATGCAGAGTTTAAAGCCAGCCTAAGCTATATAATGCGAACCTATTTTGTCTTTTACATATAATGCCACGTTCGTGTATATTGTTGCACATAGTAGGACTTTTTTTTAAAAAGGATTAATTATATGAATGTATCACAGTTTGATCATTCATTTATCAGATGATAAGTCCCTTGTGTGTGTGTTACTGAGTACTGAATTCAGGTTATACTGTACTGTTATACTGTACTGCTTGAGCCATGCCCTAGTTTGTTTTTCAAATAGTCTTGTATTAACTTTGCCCCAGCTAATCTCAAACCAGGATCCTTTTACCTGAGTCTCTTTAGTAGCTGGTATTACAGGTACATACCACGACACCTGGTATTGATTCTACTTCTGTCTGTTAAGAATAATGATATTATGAACATGCATATGTAGGCTTTTGTGTGGATATTTTCATTTCTCATGGGCATATATACATAGGAGTGGGATTTCTGGGTCATATAGTAATCCTGTATGTAGCTTTGTGGGGGAACTGCCACAGTTTTCCATAGTAGCTGTACCATGTTACATTCTTACCAGCCAAGCATGAGGGTCCCAGTTTCTCTACATACTACTAATTATAGCCTTCTTAGTGGGTGTAGCATGGCATCTCATTGTGGGTATGTCCTTAATTTTGGTACCGGTTCTGGGGATTGAACTCAGGGCCTCTGAGCTTTTGTGTTCAAGACTAATACCAAACCACTTGAGCCACTGCTCCACTTTTGGCTTTTTTGGGGGGTAGCTAATTGGGGATAAGAATCTCATGGACTTTCCTACCCAGGCTGGCTTTGAACTGCAATCCTCAGATCTCAGCTTCCTGAGTGACTAGGATCATAGACATGAGCTACTGGCACCTGACTGGCTCTGTCTTTTTAAACACACAAGCAAGAAAACAAAACTGAATGAAGCAAGAAGAATTCATCAAGCAAGATATGATGGCTAATTGAAAATTAGCTCAAATAAATGGATTTTGTTTTCAATATTTGCTCCTTTCCTGGGATGGTGTTTTTGTTCCCTGAAATGCTCACTTTGTCTTGTTGATTTTTTTATTGAGCACATTGCACGTGCCAGGCATGGTGCTGGGATATGAGGCTGAGGGAGGCCAGTCCCTCGTCCTCAGGAGCTTACAATCTAGTAGGAAGTAAGACAGGATCTCAGTTGCTCATCATGTAGGGAAGAATGTAGAATCAGCTGAAGGTACAAAGATACACAGTAGAGGCTCAGAGGAGGGAAAAGTCCCCCTGGTAGACTTTGTAACAGCATCCCCCGCTCACTCACAGAATAACTCCCAAACCAAAGAAACGAGGTACAGCTTCTGAGAGCTTCTTTGTTAAAGATGCCCCAAGACCGTACATTCGTCAGAAGCATCTGGTGCTGAGGATTCACTGTGGAGCCTGGACCATGCTCTGGTGGCCCAGATGGCTGCCATGGCTGGCTGCTTCCCTCTGGCTCTCACAGTGCCCCTAAGGGGTCGCTGCTCTCCACCTGCTGTTCGTCAGCATCCTGGAAGAGACAGGGCAATGAAACAGTCACAGGGGGCACCCCAGAGCAGCAAAACACTTGCCAGGGAGCACATTTTCCCCTCCTAGGTTGAACCTTCTTTTAGCCCTCTGATCTGAGGGTTAAACCATGATTCTTCTGAGCACACAGGGTGGGAACGTTTGTCCAGGTGGCTGCTGCATGTCTGGAGGTGAGGTTGGGTGGTAGGGAGGACTGCTCATGGGGCCATGCTGGCTCTATTTGCTGTTGCCTGTGTGGTTTTCAACACAGGCTGCATAGTCTTTGCTTCCTATGGAGGTGTGAGGATTCTATTCTACATTTAGCCAGACAGGCACCCTGTGAAAGGTGGTGATTAATATGTGTATAAAAACTTCTTTCAGGTTAAGACATACATCCTGAGCCTGGCATACGGGTGGCTGGTGAGTTTTGAGAAGACTGCAAATAGAAGCCACACCCCACATCCCCAGCCTCCTGTCAGGATTCCTGTTACCAAAACATGTGTGCCACCTGGTCTGAACAGGTATAGCGGAATCCTGCTTCTACAATAGTCTATCTCAGGTCCGTGCACAGAGCTGATAGAGACCCCTTGGAGAAGAACACTTAGTTGAGAAGGCACAGAGCTCGTTTTCCCTCTGCTTTTTATTTTATTTATTTTTTATTTATTGTCCGGTCGTGGGGCCTGAACTCTGGGCCTGGGCGCTGTCCCTCAGCTCTTCAGCTCAAGGCTAGCACTCTACCACTTGAGCCACAGTGCCACTTCCGTTTTTTTCTTTTTGCTTATGTGGTGCTGAGGAATCGAACCCAGGGCCTTAGGCATTTAAGGCAAGTGCCCTACCACTGAGCCACCTTCCCAGCCCTTCCCTCTGCTTTTTAAAAGGATGCTGGTTTTAATATAATGAGGCTTGCAGAAGTAAACTCCTATTAGTTGATACATGCAGTTTAGCTGAACTCACCCTTGAAATCTAGATCACTTCTACACAGATTTAAACAAAGTAAAATTGATGATCTGGCTACTTCCCAAGGTATTGCAAAGATACTAAATCTGCTACTACAGGCAGAAAGAGCCACAGGGTATTCATGCTAGTTTACTTCAGGAAAATAATAATGCTGATTGCATTGTTATACAAGCTTAAAAATAGTGCAAGAAATCATTTTTGTCATCTTTTGTCGCCAATTTGTTAAATTTTAGTATCTAAAATATGGCTCTGGTGGGGACTAATACAGGTGTATGCCTGAGACGATCACAGCAGCTACCTGATTTGGTTAGTGTTGCATGAGGGTTAGATACACACAAGCCCCGATTCAAGTGTGTTTTCCTTGGCTTCAGGAAGGCTGGCTGCTGAGCCAGTCAAGCTAATAAAAAAGGACACTGGCTTTCAGTTTTCTGATTGTTACAGAAGAGGAAAAATTAAGGAACTAGAGGTATGTCTCAAGTGCTGTAGCTCTAGCCTTGAGACAACAAATGAAGTGAGAATATGAGGCCCTGAGTTCAAGCCCCAGTACTGACACACACACACGCACGCACACACACACACACACACACACACACACACTAATTAAGTTCATTTCCTTGGTCCAGAATAGGACTGGGGAACAGAATAGAATAGTTCTCAGTTCAGAATAGGAAGGAAGGAGTGGAGTTGTGGCTCAAGTATAGAGGGCCAGCCTTCATCAAAAGAGCTAAGGGACAACACCCAGTTCAGGCCCTACTACTGTCGTAAAAGAGGAAAGAGGAGAGGGAGGGAGAAGGAGAGAACTCATGGGCAAATGTATCTTTCACATTCAGGGTCTCCTGCCATGGGATCCCCTAGATGGAAGTCAGAGGAGGTCCCATTTAAGCTCAAGTATGAATTAACTCTAGAAATAAGTCCGCATTTCAGGAAGGACCAGAGCAGATTATCCACCTAGATATAAAAAGGTCCCATTAAGAAAAGTAGTTCCAGCCAGGCGCCCATGGCTTAGGCCTGTAATCCTAGCTACTCAGGAGGCTGAGATCTGAGTATTATGGTTCAAAGCCAGCCCAGGCTCAAAAGTCCATGTGACTCTTATCTCCAATAAACCACTCAGAAAACCAGGAGTGGCGCTGTGGCTCAAGTGGTAGAGTGCTAGCCTTGAGCTGAAGAGCTGAGGGATAGCGTTCAAGCCCAGAGTTCAAGCCCCACAATCGACAAAAATAAATAAAATAAATAAAATAAAATAAAAGTAGTTCCCAAAGCAAGAAGCAGTCTGCCAGCAGGTAGAGAAACCTATGTGCGTATAAGTTTTAAAAAAGGATAGCTGAAAGAAAAACCCTTCTTAGAAGGCCTTGTGTCTTGTTTTGCACCTGCCACCTCATAAATGTTAGCGTTTTTAGCGGTATTTCTGCTCAAGAATGTCACTTCACTTTGTTGTGACACTAACTGGTCATGACATTGGGGGCAGGAAGCTCTTAGTCCTTTACTTTGATTGTGCATGACTTCTGCGGTCTCCTCAGAAGAACCCTGAGATGTACAGAATAGGTGCTTTTGGACCCACCTGAACCCCAAACCTGATGCAAGAGCCAACTCACCATGAAGGGATCGTAGGAAGGTTCTGAGGGTTCCGAGGTTGCGCTCTCATACGTGGGGTTCGAGATATTCTCAGACTGCTGCCTGCCAAAAGCTGCAACATCGATGTCCTCTTCTGACTGCTCAGAGAGATGAGCACAGGGGCTGAGAGCCAGTACTGACTTCAGCAAGCCAGCCTCTGCCTCTGGGAATTTTGTCCTATTATGCACTGGAATTTGAAGGCAGAGCCTCCTATTTGCTAGGCAAGTGCTCTACCATTGTGCCATTCCCATAGCCCTTTTGCTTTTTTTCTTTCCTTTTCTTCCAGATAGGGTCTTTTGCCCAGTCTGGCCTGGGACTGTGATCCTGTGATCACAGACTGTGATCCTTCTATTTCCATTTCTGTCCATGTATTTATTGTAGGCTTAGGCCTTAGTCCATGCTATTCCTGGGAAGAGGAAGTTTGGTTATTGGGACTGGGCCCCTGAGGGAGATATCGAAGCCCTGGCTTCTCCTCATCCTTTCTTTCTTTTTGCTTCTAGTCACCAAGGTGAGCAATTTCCCTACCACATGCTCCTGCCTTACTGCCTTACCACAGGCCCAAGGCCATGGCGCCATGGACTGAAACCTCAGAAATCAGGAGACAAATGAGTGTTTTTTTCCCCATGTAAGTTGTAGTGATCTCATTTTTTTTTTTATTGTCACAGTAATGGAAAGTGACTGACACACAGGTCACTTGATGGCCAGCTTGCTGTTGACCTGAGAGGCACTCAACCATGCGAACAGAGCAGAACAATTCTAAGCCTCCTGTAATGTGAGGGCCTGTGGTGGTGTCGAGCCTTAGGGACAAGTCCTGCAGTGCAAGTCCATCCTGGTGGATACTTGCCTGAAAAACCTTCCCAGGAGAGTGGGCCTCCTCAGATGAATGGTGACTCCATGGGACTCTGGTGAATCTGTCTCAAGCCAAACCCCTGGCACAGAGGCTGGGGGTGGGGGAGGGGTGGGAGGCAGCTTATGCCTAGGAGCTCTTACTCCTTACCAAACTCTGCCTCAGCAAGGAAGAGAGGCTTGGATCTGCCATCGTAGGTCATCTAGGGGAAGAGACTCCACCCAGAAGGCAGGAGCCAAGGGGCAGGATGGCCACCTTTGCTGGTGTACCAAGTACTGGCTTCTGAGTGAGGCCCTGGGTCGGTAGAGGTAGCCCAGACCCCATGTGGTTTGTCCCTTCCTGAGCACACTGTGAAATGTGATCACTATTGTTGGAGGAAATTTTTTTTTTTTCTGTGGGTCGTGGGGCCTGAACTCTGGGTCTGGACACTGTCCCTCAGCTCTTCAGCTCAAGGCGAGTGCTCTACCACTTGAGCCACTGCTCCACTTCAGCTTTTTCTGCTTATGTAGTGCTGAGGACTCGAACTCAGGGCCTCATGCATGCAAAGCAAGCACTCTACCACTGAGCCACCTTCCCAGCCCAGGGGTTTTTGTTTTTTTAAAGAAGCGATTAGGTTATTCAAAGAAGTGAATGCCTTGTAATAAGTTCGTACTCTTGCAGGACTAAGTGAGTTTCCACGTTGGGGTGGGGTGTCAGAAAGGGAGGTGTCTCTGCTGCTTTGCTTCTTTTGCAGCTTTCCTCCCCAGCTGGAGCAGCACAAGGCCCTGACTGGTAGCTGAGAAGATGCAAGCTCCCAGCTCCTGCACTTGTGAGACGCCCACCAGAACTGTAAGTCTAAGTCTTTCTTTGTTGTTAAATACATCACCCAGCCAATCCATCACTGGGTTGATCGTAACAGCCCGGGTTACTATCACTATCTGTGAGAAAACAGGAGATGAACTAAGGCAACACCTGTGATTGTGTCCCCACTTTTCTTACCTCAAAATGCTGGAAGCCAATTGTTCTCCAGTTTAGCCGGAAGTAAGAATAGGCAGCCAGAGCAATTGCTGCGATGACCAGGATGATGGTGAAGGAAATCCCGGTTCCCAAGCCAGAGTGAGTCTGGATGCAGAAAAGAGAGAGGTCATTTTGGGAAGCAGATTCTTCCAGAGAGGTGCACTTCTGAAGTTCACCTGCTCTTGCTGATCCCAGGCATCTTGGTGTAACTGAGAGAAAAACTGATGGTAAGGTAATATGTATCCACCCCCCCCCACCCCCAATATTGGCAGGGTTGTTCTAAACCCTTTAACTGAAATAACCCCATTTAAGTGTTACAGTAGTTCAAAGACAGGGAAATTCTGATTGTTTCCTTTCTTATGCTGGTAAACTGGGGTACAGAGAGGTTAAGCACTTACCCAGGATCACACAGACCTAGTCTGGCTTTGGAGCTGATGTGCCTAACTACTATGTTATGGAGCCTTCCGGCAGCTAGCAGTTTACCCTCTCCTTCCTGCTTCTGGGAAACAATTAGAATACTAACAACAACAGTGACAGCCAACTTTTGAGAGCCTGTCCTATGTGCCAGGAACTTTGTATTTTATAGTTTTGGGCTCAGTTCTTTTCAAAGAAGGAGCCCCAATGTTGCTGATGAGGAAGTTGGAGCTCCCAGGTAGCGCAGAGTGGAGAAGCCATTGCAGAGCTCCTTTGGCTCCTTGTGGTCATCCTTCCTCAACCTGGTGGCAGGTGCTGGGTTGCAGACCAGCCAGGGTGGAGCATCCTGAAAGCCAGCCCCCACCAGCGGGGCGGGAGGTTCTCTAATCCTGATAGGAGGGAGCTGGTGGAGAAGGCTTCCAGTAGCAGCTTAGACAGTAGAATTAGGTTCTTTCCCTCACAGTGAAACTTGGATACTCACTGCTGGGGCAGGAGGTGCTTTTAGAGGCTTGGAAATGACATGGATGATCCCATTGGAGGCAAAGATATCCCACTGCAAAATGGTTCTTCCATCCACAAACCGGGTCTCCTAGGGAAATGAGAAGGGAATAGCTGTACACCTGTGACCATCCCGGCCTTCTTTCCACATGGCAGCCCTTCGGTTCGGCTTCCTTGAGGCCCAGAACCTAGGTATCAGTCCTGTCTTCACTATCTGTTCAGCCCAGAACATGCTGGTTGTTCTTAAACCTCCAACAAGCAGATCTAAGGGCAGCAGAGATCTCATTGCTGCAACCCTCTTGTAAGACACATGAGCTACTAGAAGAAAAATGGTATGTTCAGGGTCACCAAGATAGTAAGTGGTACCCCTCCACTGAGTCATTATCACTCATTATCACTGTCATCACTACCACCATCACCATTATCATCATCATCATTACCACCATCATCACTGTCATTACCATCAACATCATCACTGCCAGCCTCACCATGATCTTCACTATCATAATCACCATCACCATTGGTCAATGCCCTCATCCACACCATCATTACCACCACCTTCATCATCACAGTCATCACAGCAGCAGCGATCGCCATCATCGTTAACATCATCAGCACAGTTCTCATCATCATAATCACCATCATCGCCGTCACTATCATCGATATCACCACCACCCATCACCACTACCACCACCATCATCTCTGAAGGGGTTCAGAGATGCCACTTAAAGATATATGTTAGGCATGTTGAATTTCTTTTCTGGTTGAAGGCACTTGAGGAATAAAAGATTCTCTGACCTCCTGCTTTCTGTCTAAAAGCAGGTCATAGAATTTACTAAGGAAGAGGGGGCTCTTGCTCTCCTAGGAAGAGTAGAATGTTCTTATCACCAGTGACCAAGAGCTGATGTCAGAATCTGTCTGTACAAACCATTGGTTTTTACTGTGACTTCTAGTTATGGTTCTACAATTTGCTCTTAGCAAACTATTTTGTAACTTCTTCACATACATTTTATTTTTGGTTGTTCATTTGTTTGAAAAGTATTTAAACTTGCTGGGCACTGGTGGCTCACAGCTGTGATCCTAGCTACTCAGGAGGCTGAGATCTGAGGATGAGGGTTCAAAGCCAGCCTGGGCAGGAAAGTCCATGAGACTCTTCTCTTCAGTTAACCACCAGAAAACCAGAAGTGGCACTGTGGCTCAAAATAGTAAATCACTAGCCTTGAGTGAGAAGACCTCACAGACTGTGCCCAGGGCCTGAGTTCAAGCCCCATGACTGACAAAAAAAATATTTAAACTGTCAGTCTTTACTTCTTCTTAGGGTCTTTGTGTGTGTGTAAGGATGGCCTTATACACATAAAATACTAAGTAGATTTTGTACACTTTTCTACTGTGGATTTTTCTTATGCTAGTGTAATTTTAAGACTCAGTCATGGACTTTAAGAGTCTAGAAGGAAGTTTCCCTGTCTACCATTACCACGATTAAATTAACCACCATCACCTTCACTGTCATTAATACCTTCATCACAATCCCCACTTAACAGATGAGGAGCACAGAGGAGTTAGATAACTGTCTTAGTTCTTCCAGCTAACAAGTGGCAGATGCATGAATTCACATCGGGTCCATTTGATTGCAAAGCTATCCTGTCAATGTCTGGGATAGACTGACAAGCTGACAGAAACCAAGCTAGAGAACAAACAGCTTTGCTTGCAGTGGTTTAATTTCTCATTCTCATTACCAGCTTCTGAAGCTGGGTTCCTTGCCCAGTGTAGGGACTGTTTGCCTTTATGGTACCTATGGATTTAGAGTGTACTCTCATATACTAGTTTTCTTCCATTAGGCACCAATTGCATGCCAGGGCCTTTGGTTGGATTATATTCAGGCTGTTTTCCCAATAAGCCATGTGGAGGGCTGGCCATGTGGTGGGTTGTTCCCTGATAAATTACTCCATATTATGTAGAAGAGCTTTCAGCCTCTGCCTTGGACTCAGTGACTCTACTTTACAAAACAGCAGTTTGCTTTATTTGGAATGCAAATGCTAAGGTAGAATGTCTTTACATCTTATTTATGCAAATAAACAACCACCATCTGTCCGGTACAATCCATGAGGCTCGGACTGGTAAATGACTTATTTATGCAAATAAGATATTACTGCCTATGGAAAGCTCACCCAGAGCAACACCTAGCAGGGATAGAAAGGCATCCACAGCCCGTCATGGGATCGCCCAGTACGCACAGCACAGGATAAACAGGTGACAAATTCTCAGCTGCGTTCCTAGGGCTGCAGCTCAGCTTGATCCCCCTGATGGATACAGCCCACTTGAATGGCCATTTGGAACTAGGTTTGTGCCTAGAACCAGCTCTGCACTTTAGTAGTCTCGTGCCAGGGTGGCTCCGTGACCCAGTTCATTATGTTGGTATGTAGCTACCTGCAGTGACTTTGCATCAGTATCAGCGCTCTGTACTCTTGCCTTCAATAAGGCCCCTTAGTCCAAGCTTTAACTCTTTATGATTCAGTTGCTGGTATCTACACTTCAGACTAAAGTATCTGAAGCAAGGGGCTGGTGGCTCCCCTTTGTAATCCTAGCTACCCAGGAGCCTGAGATTGGAGGATTTTACAATTTAAAGCCAGCTTTGACAGGCAAGTCCATGCAACTGTCATTTTCAATTAACTATCATCAAGAAGAAAAAAAAGGAAGTAGGGGTGTGGCTCAAATGGTAGAGTGCCATCCTTGAATGATAATGCTAAGAGACAGTACCCAGGCCCAGTGTTCAAGCCCCAGTAACAGCATATACACACAAAAATCTGTCTCTGCAACACTGCTGTGCCACAAATTACTCCAAAACAGTGGCAACACAGAGATGACATATGCGCTAACCACCTGTTACATCTGATGTTGGCATGCTCTGATCTAAGACCAGTCATGAGTGACTGTAGGTTAGATCTGCACAGGGCTGCCCTAGCACGCTAGCCTGGGCAGGAGAGTCTTTCTGTCACCTTATGTATGATTATGTGAAACAGGATGTGTGATCTGATAGTTCATATTGCAAATTAAAATGCAAATAGAAGAGCCTGTGTTTACCAGTGGCCACAAATACCAAGTGAAGTCAGTAGTACTTTGGTCAATTGAAGCCAATGAATTTGAATTTGACATAGCTGGTGAATTTATTGTTAGCCAATACACTGTGGAAAGACACAAAAGGGTCTGTCTCTGACATAGCTTGCTTATGACAGCCAAGATTTCCTACCTGTTGGAGCTGGTCCTGGCTGGTAGTGATGAGTAGCTGGCTTCCCAGCCTTGTCTGCAGGATGGTACCATTGACAAGGTCATTGTAGAACGTGATGTTGACATTGGCCAGGTGATGCTCAATGTCCCGCCCAGACAGCGTCTGAGAGGAGAGGAGAAACGTAAGAATGTTTGGGGGGTGTGTTTTGAGGCTGAAAAATACCAAGGAAAATACCAAATTTTTCTTGGGCATTGTTAGGCCTTGCAAAAGCTCTCCTATAGCTACGATGCGGGGCTGACTGTCATCTGTATTGTCTAAAGCAAAGCTTTTAGGTGCTTCCCTAGAAAGAGGAGGTCCGGGCTGAGTACCAGGCAGACAGACCCTCAGATAGCTGGCTAGGGCCTGGGAAGTTGGAATAAATCCTGTTCTGTCTGCCACCTCAAGGTTGATGTCAGTGGACTGACAGTATCAATGACCCCTGTTCTTTACCCTTTCATTCTCTCCGCCCATGTAACTCTGCTTCCTACTCTTATATTAATATATATATATATATATTTATAATTTTTCTTTGAGTAATTGTACAGAGGAGTTGTCACTCAACAGAGCAGTGTCTGACTACAGTGCCTCTTGATCAATGTTACCCCTTTCAACATTCTCACCCACCCCTCCTAACGCCATCCCCCTCCCTCCCTTTTCTTAATTTGTAGGTTCTGTATTCAGTGTTCGTCATGTAACAAAGCTATTTATGTATACAGTGCATCTTGATCTGTGCCATCCCTTCAACATCTCCATCCCCCACCCTCTTTGCCCTTACTCTTCCCAGTTCTGTGGCGTATACTGTGCATTCTCGTGTGCCTTCAAGTCATTTCCCCCACTCATTCTTCTGCTTCTCTCCTCTTGTCCCACCTCCCTGGCTGGTATGTACCCTACTCTCACTCTGACTTAGTCATGCGACCTGTTTGTTGGCCAGTGGCGTGTTAGCAAACATGACCAGAGGTTTGAAAAGCACGAGTGAGATTTGAGTTTGCATTTGCCACTCTTGCTCCTGGCCATCTTCATGAGAACGTGCCTGGGCTAGCCTGCTGGGGCCTAAGAGCCCCGTGGCGCTGACCCGCCAAGACTCCAAGGCTGGTCTCAGATTGGAACGTGCCTAGACCAGAAGTAGCAGAGGGTTGGCCGATATGTGAACAATGAAATTGTGTGGCCACTGCATTCGGGGTCATTGGTGACGCAGCATGATGGTGGTGCTGGGGAACTCATCCCAGTGTGAAGTGTGGGCACTGGTGGACTTGACTCACCTCATTTTCCTGCAGCCCGCTGTTTTGTGGCACAAAGAGGGTCCCGTGGATGGATAGGTCTGTCAGGTGTTTCAGAAATGCCTGGCCTTTGGCTGAGCTGTTGGAATAAGCCAGCACTTTCTGGAGAGAAGAAGGAAGCTGTCAGCGAGACCAGTCCTAGTGTGTGAACTGGGATACAGTAGAAATTAGGCAGTGCCCCTCACATTATAGAGATCAATCATTTTCAGGCTGTGCCTTGGCTTTAGGAAACAGCAGTTTGCTTCATTTTGAGTGCAATGGCGGAAGCAGAATGACTCTATATCTTGTTTGTACAAGTAAACAGCCACCATCTGTCTAGTATGAACCGTAAGGGACTTATTTATGCAAATAGAACATTACCACCTATGAACAGCACATCACTACCTGGGCATATCAAACTCATTATCAGGAAAATCAGGTGGTGAGCTTATGAAACACACCTGACCAACCTTCTCACCCGCATCATCTTAAAGAAGGAGTGTTAAGTTCTAACACTCCTAAGGCACACTCCTAGAGTACCTAACACTGGCTTACAGGAAATCTAGGAACTGCCATCAGATCATGGGTTTGAATCCCAACTCTGTTCTTGGGGTTTCAGCTCAGCATGCTCGGTCCCCTCCCCCATCACCCCGCTTAACAAGACCCACTAAGAACCAGTTCTGCACCTAGAACTGGCGTCGTGTCTGGAAGCAGCTCCGTGCTGTGGCAGCTAGTGTCAGATCAGCTCTGCAATTGGCTTCATTATGCTCCATCTGTATCTGCTCTCAGCTCTTGCCATTTAAAAGACGCTTATAAACCCTGCAACTGCTGCAACCCTTTCCTAGGCATTTGTGTAAAGTAGAACGTGTGGTCTGAGAGTCAGTATCAGTGCTTAACTTGAAATAGAAGAAACCGTGTTTGCCAATAGCCCGAATACCAGGTGAAAACAGTAGAACTTGGCAAAACTGACCTCACCTGTGAATTTCTTGTTAGTCAACACATGCTGGCATTGTGAGAAGATGCAAACATGTTTGCTTAGGTTTCTCACGTAGCTTGCTCGTGACAGGTGTCTGGAAAGGCTCATGGGAATTTGTGATTTTAGCCTCAAGTCTTTGCTGTTTCTTGTTGCTGTCTCTTGGGAGAGTTTTAGGAGGCCTTTTCCTTTCCTTGAAGAATCCTATGATCCTAGACCAGTCTCAGCCTGATGGATTTGTTTGTTTCTCTCTACTCCCAGCTTGACATGTTCTTTTCCACTCTAGTATGTATTTGTTTGTTCTGTTTATGATCTGTTTTGTTCCCTGATATACCTCATCACCTTGTAAGTACTTGATAAACATTTAGTGAACACGTTTGAAGTTCTACTCTTTCCTTGCACGGACAGACAGGGCCACCGAGGCCCAGTTCTAGAAGGTAAGTAATTTACTGGAATTGTGTTCTAATACTGCCTTCGCTCTGAAATGCTGTCATAAGCCAAGCAGCAGACATGTTGGTTTTAGCGTTTATCTTTGGTGTATTCATGGAGACTTGAGATTTTTACACCAGTTAGGTGGCTGCCTCTCCTTTGTAGAAAAAGGGGTTTGTACTTTGGAGTCCTTGGTGCCCCTTCTGCCCTGGTCCTGCCAGCCCTGCTCTGATGACCAGCATCCTCTTCTCTTGGGATCACTGGCCATTCTGCTAGGGACAGTGGCTCAGCCACTGGCTGCCTCCGTTCCTCCCCATAAAAGATGACAAGGAGGCTGGCACCAGGTAGGTTTGGATTTGAGCCCCATCTGGGATGTTAGGCTGCATCCGTGACCTTTCTAAGCCTCAGTTTCTTCATCTAAAACACTGGGAATGATAGAAGTTACCATATAAATTTGCATACTTCTAGCAAAGTATTTGTTGGGTAGCTATTAGTGCAGTGTTCTGTCTGAGATGTTGGAGAAACAGTGGCGGTGAAGGCAGGGAAATTTCTTATGGAGCTTTTATAGTCCATTGCCCAAAGGAAATAGCCTTGAAAGGGCTCGGCACAGAGCCCAGGGCAAGGTATAAAGCTCAGGAAATGTTAGCTGTCATTAATTATTATTTGTTTGTTTCTGTGATTAGTCAAATGGAGCTTTCTCTTCATGGGACATAACTTGGAGATTATTGATGTGCTTAAGTGTGGTACAAAAGGCTGGCTGTCTCTATGTTACTTTGACTGTCTGGGTGATCACCTGGTAGACCTAGCTAACCGTGCCTACCCTGCCCATGAAAACAAGATTCACAGCCAGGCTAGAGACTCTAGCTGCAAGCCCAAGTCACAAGACCAGCCAACATCATTGTAGAATTTTCTCTGTGTGGACCACATGGTCTAAATGCTTCATACACGTCAACTCATTTAACAATCACAATAATCCTATGTGGCTAGTGATGCTATTTTACAGATGAGAAAACAGGTTCAGGGAGGAAGCCCTCTGCTTAAAGTTGGGCAACAGATGAATGGCAAAGCCAGGGCTCAGATAAAAACGAGGTGAGCTGTGAGCCTCTGGCTTCCTTTAACACCCCTTTAACAGCAGTTCAGAACCAACCCTCTAGGCTCAATACAGAAGCAAGAGGTGTGATCATACCGTCAGGAAGTTCGTGAGCGAGGGGAAGGTCATCAGGACCTGCAGTAGGTTCCCACTGCAGGAGAAGCCATCTCCCACATAGCCTTCCTTGCAGGTGCAGTTGACATCTGGGAAACAGAGGCACATAAGCTCCCACCATAGCGAGTCAGGGGCCTGGGCCACGCTGCTCACCCATTGGCTGGCCAGGCTGAGGATGGCTCAGCCCCTGCATGGCCTTCAGCCTGAAGTGTAGCCCCGGGGTGGTTACCTTTCATCCGATAGCAGAAGACATCCCACATTTCACTCTTGTTGACCCTGGGACCGTAATCCACTATCCCAACAAAACCAGAGCCGCATTTCATAGAGGCATAGGCCGTGGGATAGGCCACCCACCCACCGTCTAGCCAACCAGCTGAACAGAGGTGATAGCTGGCCTGCAAGGGACACAGACACAAATACAGATGAGCTGAACGTTCATGTTTGCTGCAGAATCACTGGGCTAGTTCCTCATTCTCCAATCGAACCGGAAGCTCCAAAGAGCCAAGTCCCATTTTGCCTGTTGTCCTCCTGTGCCTAGAACACATTAGGTGGTCACACTATTTTTTTTAATGACACCATGGAATGCATAACTACAGAGCCCTTTGTTTCTTGTAGGTATCCAAGTCCTTCATATGCTCTCCTCTGGGCTCTTGAGAAAGATTGGTTATTAGTCACTTATTTATAAACCTCTAGGACAAACTCTTCTGCTCATGAGATAACAAAACTTCAATTGGTGCTAGAACTCTAATGTATCATTGTTGCCATTTTTTTTCCATGAACATCATTGTCACCATTACCATCATCATTACCATCACTACTGTGATACCACCGCTGTCATCCTGACCTTTAGTAGTGTATTTGGATCCAGGTTCTCTTGCAAGGGCTTTTTCTGTGTTAGTATGTTTTACCATCACATCGACTCTATGAAGTTGGAAATTCTTTTTTTTTTTTTTTGAGGTTGGAAATTCTTATCATATAATTGAGATAACTGAAGTAATTGAGACAAAGAGAAGGTAAGCAACTTGTTAAAAAAAATTTGCAGGTCAGCAAGTAGCAGGTTCAAACCAAGCAGCTTATTCCAGATCAGTTATCTTAATAAAACTTGATTAGTGAGTTCCTGCTCACACATTTTGGGCCATGTGATCTTTGCTCCTTGGACAAACAGGTCAGGAAGGACAGATTTCAATGGCTTGTTCAAAGCAAGGAGGAGAGCAGAGGTTCAGAACCTCCAAGCCTCTCAGTCCTTACACAGAAGGATTTGTTCTTTGGTCAAGAATTTGAGGTCTGAAATAGAGAGGTTTGGTGGTGGTAGAGAGAGTACCCCCAACTCAGACCTGGGGAGGTTTTCTGGTTTCAGAGGCTAGGAGTGCATCCCTGACCAGAGCCCCTCAATTCCTCCCTGCTAGGGGAGGAAGCCTGCGCTGGCTCCATGTGTTTCCTTCATCACCCGAGTAGCCCCAGGGTTCTGAGAATTCCAGAGACCCTCAACTGCTTTGTGTTCTGGGAGGTCCTCCTGGGCATTTGGCTATTGATGGTTCCATTTCCCCAGCATGAGTTATATGCTTCCTGTCTCTGTCTCTGCTTTGACAGGTGGATTCTTAAGGTTGAGAATAGACTTTTGAAGTCAGAGCTGTATGTGAAAATTAGATCGGTCACCTCTTAGCTGAGTGACACTGGCTATTTTATTTAACCTTAGAAATTCTTGTTTTCTCTGTCTGACAAATGAGGGCAGTGAGTCTTACCTACAGGGCTGTCATGAGGGTGGATAGTCATGTCAATGAAGCACCTTACCCAGTGCCTGCTACACAGCAAAAGCCTGGCACTGAACATGGTGAATTATTATTATTGCTCCATGAGCTTCCTGGATTAACTCCGGGAAGGCAGAAAGCTTTCTTCCCCATCTTAAGAAGAGGCTCCCTCCACTGTCTGTGTACCAGGGACTCACCTTCTGGGCATAGGAGAGCTGGGCGTAGGTGGCCAGGGCTGCGGCTTCATTGGCACAGGCCTCTTTAGCCTTGTCAAAGGTCAACTTGTATTGGCCCAGTGGGGACCGGAGATGGAACACCCCAACAGTGGTGTCTGGAGAGGAGGGAGAGGAATCACCTACTAGCTCACATAGTTGGCAGTGCTTCCAAACAAAGGATTTCAAGATTCATAGAGGAATCCTGCCAGTGAATGATCCACCAGCTGTGTGGATTTCCTCCTGTGAATGAGCTATGAGAGCAGGCGACTGACCAGATGAACTGACTAGATGACTTCACACTCCTAATCACCTGATCCAAGGTGCTCACTTCTGTGCACCCCCCCCCCCTCCCAGTAGCTGCCTATAAAATCTCTCTACCTGGAAGTTCTGTCGTTAATGTGAATGTAACATGCCCCTAATCAGGCTGTCTTGTCCAATCATTCTGGCCCAGCAGCACTGGTGTGTTGGCTCTTTCAGGATGGAAACCTTGGCTGATGGGGGAGGGGAGCCTTTCCTTTTGTTTAGGCTTCTGTCCATTGTTGTTTTTTTCCTCCCTCATCTCCATCCCCTGCTCAGTACAGAACCCGATACCATGTGGTCACAGCCTTGATACCACGCCCTGCCTCTTCCCACCATCTCATCCTTCCCTCAGCAACTCTGTTTGGCCCAGTTTAAGCATCTATAAGGTCTCTACTGTAGCCCCTGGCCTCCATCTAATGCCTTCTGGACTTCCTTTTCTTGCCTTGAGACTTTTCCTTTTCAGATTTTTAAAAAAAATTTGTCATGACAAAGTATGTCATCATTTTAAGTGTATAACTCTGTGTGTGTGTGTGTGTGTGTGTGTGTGCGCGCGCGCGCGCCCGCTGGAGCATGAACTCAAGGCCAGGTGTTATCCTTCAGATTATTCTTTTTTTGGGGGGGGTCTGGTTGTGAGGCCTGAACTCTGGGCCTGGGCACTGTCCCTCAGCTCTTCAGCTCAAGGCTAGCGCTCTACTACTTGAGCCACAGGCTCACTTCTGGCTTTTTTCTTTTTGCTTATGTGGTGGTGAAGAATCGAACCCAGGGCTTCAGGCATGCAAGGCAAGCGCTCTACCACTGAGCCACCTTCCCAGCCCCTCCTTCAGATTATTCTGCTCAAGGCTTGCCCCACTTGAGCCATACTTCCAATTTCTGCTTTTTTTGTTTACATTAGATATCACTTTAATATCTTACTTGCTAACATTTTATCCCTGGGAATGTTTATTAGTGTTTTACATAATGAATACTTGATTAGATTTATTATGCTTGTTGATTTCTCTCCTTACACTGCTTCTTTCATCCCACTCCTTCATTAACATAAATGTCTAACCTTCTTCCTGAATTGTCTCTTAATCATTCCTAATTTCTGCTTTTTTTATTTTCCTGCTTGTTAATTGGTGACAAAAGTCTTCCCAACTCTTCTGTCCTGGCTAGCTTCAAACCACAACCCTCAGATCTTAGCCTCTTCAGTAGCTAGGATTACAGGTGTGAGCCACCACTAGTGGCTAGCCAAGTATATAACTCTTAACTATATGTGCACAGTTGGATGGCCACTACACTGCCCATTTCTAGTACATCACCATCATCCCAAACGGAAACTCTGTGCCCATTAGACAATACTTTCCCAATCTCCCTCTGTCCCCTGTCCTTCTATTCCATTTTCTGTCCCTGTCTATTCCATCGCATGCTGAGCCATGTAGTGTCTGGTTCATTTCTCTTAGTACATTGTTTGCAAGGGTGAACCATGCTGCAGTGTATATTTCATATCCTCTCAAGGCTGAATAATATTCCATTGTGTGAATGTACTGAATTTTGTTTATCCACAGAGAGGCCCTGGGTTGTTTTTATCTTTTTGCTATTGTGAATAAATCTGGTGTGAATGCAAGTTCACACATAGCTGAGTTCCTTTTGTGAATTCTCTGACTATTCTTGCCTTTTCATTTCAACTGCCAAGAGCACGCAACACATTTCCGACTTCTGTGTTACAACTTTTTCCCCTCTTTGTCTTTTAAAAAAGTCTCTTAACTACCCAGGGACTCTGGAAGGAATGTCTTCCATGCTCTCTGTATGTTTTCTCAGTATACTTCCTCTAGTTCATCCTGGAAGGGTTTGAGATGTGTCACAGAGTTAAGTCATTAGTTGTTATTGAGATATGATCATATCTAAAGAACAAGGCCAAGTCCACTCAGAGATCCCTACAAATACTGGCTGGCCACACAGGGCAGTGCCCCAAGATGCTTTCAAAGATTCTGAAGTTTATGTTCGGTCTGGCCCTGGATCCCTTAAAGCTTTCTTTCATCTGTCTCCTGGGCCTCTGCATTTCCATGTGAGGCCTTGTGCCTTTCTTGTGTTTGTTTATTACAAGCCATCCATACCATCCTTGGGAAGATGTGGACATATGCCAATCAATACGTGACCATCCTGACAATGGTTAAGAAATTGCTTCTGCAGTGACTCTGAAATAGCCAGAGCTGTGCTTCTTGGATTTACATGAATTTCCAGCCAATAGCAGTAAGGCTGGTTGCTAAGCAATAGGAGTAAAGCAAGCAGGGAGCAAACTCATGACAGACACCCTCTGAACTCCTAACAGCTCAAGGACCGACTGGGAGTTGCCTGTGCCTCTCAGCTCCCTCCCTTGGTCTGCGCAATGCAGAGACTCCTGGGCTCAGTGTTGTTTTGTCTTGCTTTCTCTTCTTGCGCAGGCCCTTTCCCCAAGAAAGGTGCTTTGTCCCAGCCACACTGACCCTGGAAGTGGAGGTCGGCACAGTGGGCATCTGCGTGGCACTGCCCATTGTCCTGTAAGCAGCGGTCCAGGGGCAATTGCTCTGGCTCACAGTTCAGCCCGTCTCCCACGTAGTGGTCCTTACATCGACACTTGTGCCTGCCCTGTGGGAAGAAGGTGGGGGGAAAGATGGAAAAACCTTCTCCATGATCCTGAGTGCTAGGAAGATGTCCACTCAGCATGGGAGGGGTTTTGAAGGACCAAGCAAAGCACCCCTGTCTGCTCAGTGGGAATGCAATGACATCTTTGTCTTGCTTTTGCACAGGGTGATGATGAAACATGGGCATCCATTTTTCCTTTTTGTTCCTGGGGCTTGAACTTGGACCCTGAGCGCTGTCCCTGAGCTGTTTTTTTGTTCGAGACTAGCGTTCTACCACTTTGAACCACAGCTCCACCTGGTGGTTAATTGGAGGTAAGAATCTTATGGACTTTCCTGCCCAGGTTATCTTTAAACTGCATTCCAGAGATCTCAGCGTCCTGAGTAACTAGGATTATAAGCATGTGCCACTAGCAACGGACTAGGGGAATCCTTTTATCTCAGCATGTGAGTTGTTCTCCTCAGAGGGCCTCTCCCTGAGCCCCACCCACACGAGCTCCCAAGGTCTCTGCTCTCCACAGTTCTTTAGTCCTCCTGATTCTGAATTGAGCACCACCCTTTCTCTCTACTCACCCAGGTCTGTTTGTCTTCTCATCGCAGAATTGCTGGCAACTGCAACAGCCTATGACAAGTGCTCCTCCACCACTGGTTGGGTCAATGAATGACCCCATTTAACCCCCACAATGACCCTGTGATATCTGCATTATCACTAGGCCCACTTTACAAATAAAGACACTGAGGCTCAGAGACATTAAGTAGCCAAGCCCAGGCCAAACAGGCCCTAAGTTCAAAAGCTCAGTCTCAAAGGCAGCCTAACTCTAGGTCCTTGTTTGCACAATAACAAATATTGTCTTCTACTACCTGCTCTTCCCACCAGGGAAATAGGGACCTGATCTTCTTCTAGAAAAATGCAGAGTGTGGGCTGGGAATGTGGCTTAGTAGTAGAGTGCTTGCCTAGCATGCATAAAGCCCTGGATTCACAAACTGAAAAAGCCAGAAGTTATGCTGTGGCTCAAGTGGTTGAGTGCTAGCCCTGAGCCTGAGTTCAAGTCCAGGACTGGTTAAAAAAAAAAAAGCAGAGTGCCACCTTTTATGTGTCTTATATGCTTTTTTGTTTTAATGAACTTTAGATTTTCAGTAATTTTTTTCTTTTTCTTTTATTGTCTGTACCAGGGTTTGAATTCAGGGCCTCGTGTTTGCTCGACTTGCTTGCTTAGATAGTGCTCTATCACTTGAGGCATACCCCAGCCTTGTTTTTTGCTGGTTATTTTGGAAATGGAATCTCGTGGGTTTTTTATTTCCTAAGAATTTTAGATTTATAGGAAAGGTGCACCGGTAGAGTTACCATCTATAAACTCCCTAGTGGTAATATCTAGGGAGTAATCTGTCAAAAACTAAGAAATTTATGTTGGTATATTCCTAACAATAATAGAATTGATAGGGGTCCTACCCATTGCCCCACTATACCACATTGCAGTTAGATGACTGATTTTAAACAAGAAACAGATGGAAGCGGGTGTGGGGGCGGGAGACAGCATTGGACAGACCAAAGGGTAAGCTGAGGCCACTCGGGTGCAGAAGCAAGGCTGAGCCAGGCACAAGGGGGGGCTGTGCTGTCCAAGTGTCCCTGGGGAGCTGCGACTCACCCGGCCGATCATAGTGCAGATGGCATGCTCGTGACATCCCCCATTGAGGCCGTCGGCACAGGAATCGATCTCTAGGCAGGTGTAGCCATCTCCCCGGAAGCCCGTGGGGCAGCTGCAGGAGACCGTGGTGTTCTTCTGGGAGCACTTGGCGACCTTTGCACAGCCCCCGTTGTTCTGTTTGCAAAAGTCCACCGCTGCAAGAAAGGCGAGCGAGGACTCTGTGTGCCTGGGTCTGTGCAATGGGGACTGGAGAGCTGGGACCTCAGTCTACCCTGCACTGTTGTGTTGAGGGCTCCATGTCTTCACACGTGTGTTCCCCAGGTCCTGTGTGCAAAGCTGTTGTGACACCCTCCTAGACCAGGCCCTCTCTGTCTACCTCCATCCCTCTGTGTCACCTACCTCTAGGTTTACTTTGGTGCTATGTTTCAGAATGAGTGTGTGTGTGTGTGCGCGCATGTGCACATGCATGCATGCCAGTTCTGGGGTTTAAACTCAGGACTTGGGGGTTGTCCCTGAGCTGATTTTGCTCAAGGTTAGTGCTCTACCACTTAAGCCAGACCTTTACTTCTGGCTTTTTTGTTTTTTGTTTTTTGTTTTTTTTTTTGGTAGTTTATTAGAGAGAAGAATCTCAAAGACTTTCTTGCCTGGGCTGGCTTCAAATTGCAATCCTCAGATCTTAGTCTCCTGAGTAACTAGGATTATAGGCGTGAGCTACCAGCACCTGGCTGTTTGAGCTGCTAAGGTTAGCACAAATTCCTGTGTGTGTGTGTGTGTGTGTGTGTGTGTGTGTGTGTGTGTTATAATGCCTTGTAGCAGAACAGTGGGAATAAAGATCTAATGTTCATAAAGATAGTCTAGATCTCATGAAAATCACTGTAAAGAACATGTGGCCAAGACATGTGCTTTTGTTGTAGGTTGCCCAATAAAAGGCTACCTTCCCTACCTCCCTGTAGCTTGGTGTAGCTGATGAGTGCCAGTCAGTAGGATGGGAGCAGACCTGATATTTAGCACCAATTAGATTGTATTCTTTTTTTTTTTTTTGGTTGTGGGGCTTGAACTCTGGGCCTGGGCGCTGTCTCTCAGGTCTTTAGCTCAAGGCTAGTGCTCTACCACTTGAGCCACAGTGCCACTACCCATTTTCTGGTGGCTAATTGGAGATAAGAGTCTCCTGGACTTTCCTGCCTGGGCTGGCTTTGAACTCCGATCCTCAAATCTCAGCTTCCTTAGTAGCTAGGATTACACGCATGAGCCACCGATGCCTGGCAGTAGATTGTGTTCTTAAATTCAGAGTTTTTCTACCTCAACAAGTAAGTCAGTCTTTAAAACACTCAGAAAATGGACTGCAGTAATAAGAAAAATAGTTAAACCTACACATAGTGGGCTCTCAGTAGAACCACTGTGAATACCACATCTGCAGTAGTTAGGATGTGGGCTCAGCCCTATTGAGAAGCACAAACACAAGCTATATACTTATTCTGCCTCATATTATTCATCGTTTAGAGAGAAATCTTCACGACTAACACAGCTTCACTCTGAAAGATCATCTGGGGATGAGGTTTGTCTCCTTTTTCTCCCTCCATCTGCTGCTTGGGTTTTGCTATGATGGGAGCTATCTTCACCACTCCAGTGAGCAGTGACAGAGCAGAAAGAGAGGAGAAATGCGGGCCCCAGATGATCTTTCAGAGTGAAGCTGTGTTAGTCCTGAAGATTTCTCTCTAAAGGATGAATAATATGAGGCAGAATAAGTATATACCTTGTGTTTGTGCTTCTCAGTGGGGCTGAGCCTACATCCTAACTACTGCAGATGTGGTATTCACAGTGGTTCTACTGAGAGCCCACTATGTGTAGGTTTAACTGTTTTTCTTATTACTGCAGTCCATTTTCTGAGTGTTTAAAAGACTGATTTACTTGTTGAGGTAGAAAAACTCTGAATTAAATGGCATTCTGTTTTGCAAAGCATATTAGCCAAGCACTATTCTACTGAGCGAATCCTCAGCCTGCAAAGCAATTTTAAAATTATAGCTTTCAGGCCTGATGCTGGTGGCTCATGTCTGTAATCCTAGCTACTCAGGAAGCTGAGATCTGAGTTGCACAGTTCAGAGCCAGCCTGGCAGGAAAGCCTGTGAAACTCTGATCCCCTAAAAGCTGGAAGTGGAGCTGTGATTTGTGTTGTAGAGCACTGGCCTTGAACTAAAAAGCTAAGAGACAACACCTAGGTTCTAAGTTCAAGCCCCAGTACTTACACTCCCTCCCCGCTTCTTCCCCTCCCCCCCACTCTTCACAGGCTTTGGGCTAAGAGCCTGGCTTAAGTGTTAAAGTACTTGCCCAGGAAGCCTTAGTTCTAAGTTTAAACCTGCGTTCTACCCAAACAAAGCAAAACTAGCGTGGAAGATGGGCAGGCCAAGCACAAGCAAGCCAACTAGGGAAACTGAGTCTTAGGGAGGGTATACATTGTTGAAAGAGCCCAAGCAGGAAGCAGAAGAGCCAGGATGGAACCCAGCACTGTGATCACAGTCCTGCTCCTCCTTCCATTCCCGTTCCATGCTGCTAGTCCACAGAAGCTCAAAGGGGGCCCACCTGTGCACGTGAGTCCGTCACCTTCATAGTTCAGGTTACACTCACACGTGTTGTTCTCCATACAGGTGGCCTGAGCAGAACAAGGAGGCGTGCACACTGGAGCTGAAACTACGGAGGAAGAGGTCACAGTTCACCCCGTGTCAGTGTCACCAAGGGGGACTCATCTGGATAGTGGTTCAAACTCTCTGGCTGCCTGTTGCTGCACTTCAGAAGGACCTCTCATCAGAAGCCTGGGGATGCTTTGCTAAGGATCCCCTCCCCCTCTACGAGAGTAGAGATTTGGAGCTTCTAGAATCATTTTCTTGAAGAGAAATCTGCAAGGTTGTCCCGATTGCAATGCCTATCTGCTACCTTAGGAGCCACCAATGCAAGCTTTACCCCTCTGAACTGCCTAGCAGGGATGACCTTGGTGGATGAACTCTCAGGTCCAAAGGACATGGGTTGCAAGTGGAGATGGTTAAACTGGAGGAGACAGGCCTCTGCCTTCTGAGGGCATCACTCAGCTTGGGAGAAGTCTGCGGCGTGGGTCTGCAGACCAGGGCTGCAGTGTGCAGAGACGGCGAGAAGCCGACGGGCACGTAGGGGCAGGAGTGAACCCATACTGCTGGGGTTGTTGAAAGTCATGCTGGGCTGTCCTTGCATAAGTAGAGCCTATGGACACCCTTCTGACCCTCAGGGAGGAGGAAATAATATTGATTAACCTTCTCAACCTTCACCTCCCAGACAACAGGGCTTGAGGTTTGAAGAAGGCCTCGGAGAATGGACTGCTTAGTCATGATCAAAATCATGAGGCAGTTGGGTCTGGTGGTACATGCCTGTAATCCCAGCTACTGGGGAGGCAGAAGCAAGGGTGATCCCAAGTTCAAGACCAGCTGGGGCAACATTAGCAAGACTCTATCTCAAAAACCAAAGCCGAAGGACCGAGAGCCTGGCTGAGGGACTAGAGTAAGTGCCTAATGAGTGCAAAGGTCTGGGTTCGATCCCTAGTACTGCCAACAACAAGGAAAAAATAATAGGATTATGATGCTGACAATACTGACAGGACATACAGAGCACCATGACCTCCAAGCTCACAACTCTGCTTTCCTCGCTAAGTGTGTGGTGCACACTTCCTTCTATGGAAGAGCCAGGCGAAGCTCAGAGAGGGTGTGTCTGCGGCCGTTTATCTAGCGAGTAGCAGGATGAGGGACCAGGTCTTGGGGCTCCAAAGTCTGTTTTCCCCAGCATCACTCAACGCCTGGGGTTGTTCTGTCCCTGCACGAGGATATGGGTTCTCTTTTTTGAGCTGGATCCTTCCAGAATGGCACAGAAAGATGTGTGGATTGCACAGGCATTTCCCCCTTCCCATCCTCCAGCCTCATCGCTTCCTCCTGGAATCAGCACACACCTGCTTTGGGTTTCCTTGGGGATCCACTCAGACCCCACCTCCCTCCGTGGGATCCGCCACCACCTGGGTCGCTCCCCCAACACACCTATGGGAACGTCGCAGAAGTGGCCTGTCCATCCGGTTTCGCAGAAGCACGCCCCCGAGCCCAAGATCCCTTCGTCGCACTGCCCATGGGCTGAGCAGCCACAGGCTGGAATGCAGAGCAGAGCCCGGTGAGTCATCCAGCCACGCCCCTCGCTTCCACCTGACTGTGCTGTCATTCATCCCTTTCCCCAAGCATTCCCAAATACCTTCTCTGTGGGCCAGGAGTGATGGGTTGATGGAGGGGTGTGTGCACAGGCACTAATGAGCTCTTGAATGTGTGATCATAACCCCAGAAGCCCAGAGTGGCATGGGGGCATGTTTTAGAAAGATAAATAGAAGTCGGGGAGGTGGGGGGGGGAGGAACTTCTCCAGGGCCTCCTGAGATGGAGAAATTGTCTTGCAAGTTCTATTTAAAACATAGGTATCAGCTGGGCGCCCGTGGCTCACGCCTGTAATCCTAGCTACTCATGAGGCTGAGATCTGAATATCGTTGTTCAAAGCCAGCCCAGGCAGGAAAGTCCCTGAGACTCTTATCTCCAATAAATCACTAGAAAACTGGCAGTGGTGCTGTGGCTCAAGTGGTAGAGCACTTGCCTTGAGCTGAAGAGCTGAGGGACAGCACCTAAGCCCAGAGTTCAAGCCCCACGACTGACAAAACAAGCAAAAATCCCCATAGGTACCAGTTCTGCCATGTGTCCTTGCCTCTAGGATGGCTGCGCCAGCCTAAGGTGCTCTAGCCTAGATTGCTGCTCCAGCTTACCCGTGGTGGTCCTGCTTCTGATTTTGCTCTCCTCCACAGGGCAGCTAGAACGATCCTTTGTAAATCTGCTCACCATCTTCCTCTGGCTGCCTGCCTCACTTAGAATAGGTACTGACAAAAAGTTCCTATGTGATCTTGGAACCCCCGGTGACCCTCAGATTTCATTTCCCTTTTTGGTCCTCTATTCCCTCTTGCTATTACTCCATACCATGCCTGATCCTGCCTCAGGGCCTTTGCAATTGCTCACCTCTCCTCCAAGGAAGCTAATCTGCATGGTCTACATGTGATATTTAAGTTTAAAGTAAGTACAGTGAAAGTATCAGTTTCTTATTGACATATTTGTGAGGGCTTAATAGTCCCAAGGTGGTCAGTGGCTACAGCGGTGTCACAGAAGACATCAATCATGGCTGCAAGTTTGATAGGTCTATTCATGAATTTCCAGCAACCTCTACTTATTATTTTCCACAGCACAATCTTGTTTTATTCTTGACCCCTCTACTGCCTCTTTGTCTTTATCATCTGCCTACGGTTCTTGTTTCTCTAAGCTCTTTGAGAGCTGGGATTTTGCCCTAACCCACACACTCAGCTACTGAATCCCTCAACCGTACAACAATTTTCATTGTGAGAAGCACTTAATTAATATTTTGGAACTTGGTTTCTTCACCTGCTAATTGGGGGTAATAACAGAGGTGGTATGAATGGCAGAATTGGTGTATATTTTCCTATTTTTACTTAAAAAATAGCTCCAGGTGCTGGTGGCTCATACCCTATAATCCTAGCCACTCAGGAGGTGTAGATCCAAGGATCTTGGCTTGTAGCCAGCCTGGGAAGAATGATCTGTGAGATTCTTATCTCCAATTAGCCAACAAAATGTTGGAAATGGAGGTGTGGCTCAAGTGGTAGAGTACCAGCCTTGAGCAAAAAAGCCAAGTGAGTTCAAGCCCCAGTACTGGCACACTCTGGTGCGTGTGCGCACGCACACACACACACACACACTCACACACACACACACACACACAGAGAAAGTTACCCACTTAGCTTTGGGTGTAGTGAAGTGGCAGAGCATTTACCTAGCAGGCAGGAGGCCCTGCGTTTGATCCCACCTACACACACACACACACACACACACACATACACACACACACAACTTTCTACCCCAAAGGTTTGTGATAAGGATTAAATGGGAAAATATCTATACCTGATACACAACGTAAGAAACAATAAATATTACCTATCAATATTAGTAACTGCTCAACAAAAACGCACATGGCTTGCATGATGGAATGAGTGGAAGCTGTTCAGCCGTGAGTAGAACCTGTTTCTTGATGACTGCAGAGGCTGAGGGTTTGAGCTTGAGAGGTGAGGCACATTCAGAAATGACAGGAAGGATACAGAATCCAAGCAGAAGGCTGGTAGGGCAAGTGGCTGGGCGGTGGGGGGAGGGGCGGGAGGCGAGAGGAGGGAGAGAGGGAGGGTGCAGAGGATGCTCCGGGTCACATGGATGGTGTGGATGAGGACATGACACATACAGTAAACACATCAGCACATGGAGGGCCACATACCCTGACAGTGAGGCCCGAATCTCCCCGGCAAGCACAGGTTACATGCTGTCCCGTTGAAGCCCTCGTTGCATTGACACTGTCTTGAGGCTGAGAGCAGATTGATGCATACGCCCTGGTTGTTGCATGGTAAATCTGGTCCTCCGGGGCAGGCTGCAAGAGAGGAAACAGGGTGGGCTGGAAGAGAGTGCAGTCGGCTCTGCAGTAAACATGTGGGTTCTGACATCTGTTGGGTGGCCCTGGGTGGCAGAGGGTATTTAGGGAAAGCACTAGCATAGGCCATGTATAGGACTGTATGCTGATTAGGCAACAGATTGAATTGTGCACTGTGTTTGGGGTTAAGGGACATAGGTTTGAGCACTTGGGGGTTGAATGGTAAAACTTGCTCCAAGCTTTATTTTCTTAGCTTTAAATGATGATGATGATGATGATGATGATGATGATGATGATGGTGATGATAAAGATACCTAGCTCCTGCTTAACCTATATTATGTCTATTTTACTTTTTGGCAGTGCCCATCCTGGGGCTTGAAGTCAGGGCCCGGGTGTTGTCCCTGAGCTCTTTTGCTCAAGGCTAGCACTCTACCACTTGAGTCACAGCTCCACTTATGGTTGTTAATTGGACTTGTTAATTGGACTTTTCCCGCCCAGGCTGGCTTCAAACTGTGATTCTCAGCCCGCAGCCTCCTGTGTCACTAGGATTACGTACACGAGCCACTGGCACCCGGCACCACATCATTTTTGAAAGGCTCAAGTGAAGTGTGGCAACCAAGAGCATGGAAAAGAATCTAAAGTACTGAAGAAATGGGAGGGCTGATACGGGTTGTATAAACAGTGTACAGGTTAATGTTGGAGGCTGGGGAAGTGTGTGGACTTGGCCTAGAGTGTCCTAACTAGATTAAGGCAAATGGAATACACAGGGTAGTGTCATGGCTTCTGAGGTCTGTGGGGCCTTGAGTTTGTGCCTGATCCTCTCTATGCTTCTTTTGTCCTCATCATTTTGAGGTTTAGCTATTGAACCTGCTTCCAAGGGGTGGTGGCTGGGACCCAGTGTCCTGTTACCCATGGGGAACAGCACCCAAGAATGCGCTGCTTAGAATCATATAGCACGAGGATGTACCATGCTGGCTGGCTGCCACGCTGTGGACGGCTGATGTGGAAACTGTGCGTATAAGTCGAGTGATGTGCTCTAGAGGAGGGAGGTCGGTGCTATACACCTTACAACTGGGTTTTCAGGAATTGTGGTCTACATGCACCAGTGTATCACCTCTCAAAGGTAGAGCCATGCCAAATACATATACACAGGCATGCTTGTCAATATCATGAACCTTGCACAGTCATATGTGTATAAATATATATGTTGATACAAAATATGTCATCTATTCTTATAGACAATACAAGAAGTATATATTACAGAATATACAATGCAGAGCATATATGACATCATTATATAAAATATATTATATAATATATAATAATATAATATGGTATATTATATAATATATAATGTATTGGAAAATATTAAATATTTTCAATGGTGTTAAGCACCATGAGAAATGTCTGTGGCTTAATTTTAAACAAAACAGCTGAAACAGCAGGATCTCAACTCACTGAAACACAGAATGGACCAAATGAAGCAGACAGACAGAAGGAAAGACAGGCAGCCAGCTGTTCAGCATGTTTCATTTTGGAGTCTGGGGATCCTCAGGTCCTCAGAACTAGGGTACTTTCTAGAGTTGCACAGGTAGCTTGCCACGCCCCCCCCCCCCGCCGCCCCGCCCCATACAAGGCAGAAGAGGCCTCCTCACCCTGACAGTCTGGCAGGTAGTAGCCCTTGCAGCACGTGGGGATCTGCACCACCAGGGCGCACAGATTCTGGCAGCCCTCCAGGTTCCTCCTGTAGGGCTGCAGCAGGTGGTACAGACACTTCTGCTTCTTACCCTAAAGGGAGAGTGAGCATGCCCCTGAGCTGTGGTGCCTTGCCGTCCCAGCAAGGCCAGGACTCTGAGGCTACAGTCTGCCCCCAGTGGAGGATCTTGGCACTACATGGGTGGAAAAACCCGGGACTTTTCTTTTTCTTTCTTTCTTTTTTTTTTAATTTTTATTTTTTTGTGAACACACTGTACAGAGGGGTTACAATTACATGGGCAGGTTAATGCGTACATTTCTTACCAAGCATTGTTGCCTCCTCCTTTGTTTACCCTTCACATTCCTTTCCCAGCCTCCCCCCCAATCCCCCCCCTCGTAAAGCTCGTTTTCGACATGACAACTTGCACTTCTCATTGTTGCAACTGGTCCACCTGTATCCTTAAACGACTTTTTTTCCCCCATCTCCTCTACAAGTTAAGTGAAGTAAGCCAGGCCCAAAGAAACATAGGTCCCATGGTTTCCCTTATTTGCAATATCTAGTATATGTATGAGTCAAGCGGAAAAGGTCAGATAATGCGATGTTAGGAAAATGAACCCTTAGATATGTATTTTAATGTTTTTTTTCCTTTCATGCATTTGTTTCTAACACATTTATAAGATTATCTCTTTGTAGCTTTGTATGTCCCTCCCCCACAGTATAACCCCTGCTTTCACTATATTTGATGTCAGTATAACTTGTAGAGGAGATGGGGAAAAACCCGGGACTTTTCAAGGTCATATATAGGTCAAGGGTGAAGGGAAAATAGGCAGACCTAGTACCCAGGCAGAATTTCTCCCGAGTCTTAAGAGGAAGGACTTTCTGACTCTCAGTGCTGTTTGAAAATGGCATGGATTCCTGGTGTAGGGGTGGACAGAGTTAGTTTCCTCTAGAAATACTCAGCAAGGAAGGTGTGAGTTTTATCTTCTATTGAAACAGTGTTTTTCTTACAGGGGTCACTAGTGCTAGAGAGAGCATGACTTTAGGTTTGCTTGCTTGTTTTCTGTCTCCAGTGCTTGTGCTCTAACACAAGTCTTTGTAAACTGTGCTGAGCACACCCACTACCACTGAGCTACATCACCTCTAGCCCTTGATTTTGGAATTTTTTTTAAAATAACAGTATTTCACGAACTCCTACAGTATGTCAAGCATTTGAATGTACAACTATTTGAAGTTTTATTTTCCTTTAATAACCATATATAGAAGGATTATTAGTTCTGTTTTTACAAAATTAAAAGATTATGCAACTTGCCAAAGATGATCAGAATTTGATCCTGGATCTCTGACTCTAATTGGCTAAACCACAAATTTATATGGATTTAATCTTAGTTCTGTTCCTTACTAGCTGTGTGCCTTTGGGCTGATTTCTTGCCTTCTCTGAAATTCATTTTCTTATGAGAAAATTGGGGGTGACCCAATAGCTTCCTACAGGTAAATATAATGAGCAACAGGGTATACTTTCTCTCTTCATCATCATCATCATCATCTAGCTCTATCTATCTATCTAATTATCTATTGTCTATCATCCATCTATATCAGTCATATATAGCACAATACCTAGGACTGGACAACAGCCAGCAAAATGTAGCCATGATTATAACTATACTCATCACTGGCCTCTCTTCTAGGTCTACACTCGCATGACTTTTCTAGCAGCTCCTAGAAGAGGGGTGGAGGGGTAATAGGTTGATAGACAGCCTAGGCTAAGAATGCCCAGTGCTCATCCTACTGATCTGGCTTTGGAAGAATAACACAAATTGCATTTATCAGACATTCCCACCCCTTCCTACCCAGCACACACACTAACACCCCAGAAGGATGATGCTTCGCAAGGACACTATACCTCTCCATCGTTTGTGGCTGCATTTAAAATTACCTTGGATTTGCTCCAGGTGGGGCATCGGGGTGTATTACTACAGCTCCCACACTCACCCTAGTATGCAAGGAAAGAGAGCAATTTTAAGATAAATAACGAAAAGTGCAAGGAAATGTTTTCTTGGTTATTGTCTGGGTGGGTTGATGAAGATCTTATTCTTGATTAAGGTTCTGGCTATGATTAAGAATATCAAAATAAACACACAACAGTTTGGTCATGGAGATTTCTGAAGGTCTATTTTGGTTCTCAGTTCTTGGGTTTCATTCTTTGGGCAAAGTTCTGTGCTTTATAGAGCTGTCCCAGGGCAGGATGAGACAGGCACATTGTGGTAACAATTAGACATAGGAATTTAAGTGTAGTTCCATTTCAAGTTACTGGGATACTTTTGGATAATCCCTTATACCCTTGATCCGTAGTTTTAATTTTACTTACTTTTTCCTTTGGGAAGAATTGGGGTTTGAATTTAGGGACTTAGTTTTTTCCTGGGCTGGTGGTATGCCACTTGGACCATGCCCTCAGCCCTTTTTGCTTTGAAGCTTTTTGGGGCTGGGTTCTAGTGACTCATACAAGTAATCCTAGCTATTTATGAAGCTGAGATCTGAGGATCACAGTTCAAAACCAGCCCAAGCAAACACATCAGAGAATTTCTTATTTCTAATTTACTGGCCAAAAGCTGGAAGTAGAGGTGTGACTAGCAGAAAAAGCCAAACAAGAGTGTGAGATTCTTAGTTCAAGCAACAGTACTGGCACAAAGAAAAAGAGCATTTTTCAGATAGGGCCTCAAAAATTGTTTTTTCCCAGGGTTAATTTGGATCACCATTCAATCTTCCTACTCTCTCACCTCTCACAGTAGCTGAGATTGCAGGTCCATCCATCCATGACAGTTTTATAATGTACAAGGTGTAGCCTTGATTTCCAAATTTATATAGTAGCTATAATAACTATGCCCACTACCAGATTACTGTGGGGGTAAAATGTGCATGGAGCTGACAGGAGAGCTTCAAGTGATGTTCAATAAGTAGCACTTCCTGGATGAGTGAGTGAATGTGAAAACGTTTAGCATCTGATAGGAGAATCTAGCATAAACTCTCTATCAACGTTGTGACCTGAACGAACAGGCACATGCCATGTAGTTAGACTCAAGCATAGGAAATTGTCATTCTTCTAGGCTCCAAATGGTTGGAGATAACAGTTTTGTATTCCTGAATGTGGGTTAGGAGCTCAGAACCTGTTGAATGAATAAGTAGATGGATGGGTTAGAGACTGAGTGGTCTGGATTTTGATACACAGTTGGTATCTAAGAACCGCTTCCTTCGTGATGAAGGGGTGAGGAAGTGGTGGGTGGTGGATAAGCAAGGATCCTCAGGGCTTGCCTCAAGCTCAGCGGGCACTTGTGGATTCTGAGGTTGAAGAGCTCCATCACATAGACTTTAAGTCTCCTGAGTCTTGTTCTCACTGAAGACTCGCCTCCAAACTTCCCCAGGAGGGATCCTAAGAGAGCCTGTGCCCAAGGTTTTGTTACTGAGGTGGTAGTATTAGGACTGACCAGCACGTCGAAGGCAGCCAAGGTATCACAGCGGCCCCCCAAGGTGGGATCCAGCAGCAGGCAGTCAATGCCATAGGCCACGCCCACGTCAAACTGGAGCCCCCGTTGCACAATCCTACACATTTGATCATTTAGAAAGAGCTCACCCTGAGAGAGAGAGAGGTGGGGGGTGGGGAGTTCCTGTTAGACTTCTTTTCCTTCCAAGCCACAAGACTCAGAAAAAAATGAACCGCCACCCAAACCCAGAGCAACAGGAACCTGTTCTCCAACCCCACAAGGTTCTTGGTTCTCACTCTGAGGGCTTTGGATGATTGGGGTTTATCTATGGTTTCTTAGCAATTGTGTGTTCTCTGGGAAGCAGCTGGGAAGGTACTGACCAAAATGAGAAGCGGTTGGAGAACAGCTTACTGTTCATAGGTATCTTGACCCCCCCTCCCCACTTCTCCTCACCCCATGACTCACAGTGTCATTGCCAGTTCCACATGTCACTCTTAGCTCGGAGCCCTGCAAGGTCTTCCAGGAATCCGATCTCAGGAGATCGATAGCTAAAGCCTGCAGGAGAAATAATACCCCATTAACACCCCTTCCTCCCGTTTGGGCTCAGAGAGGAAGGAGCTTTGCCAACAAGTCAACTCCAGATAAAAGGTTTCCAAATTTTGTACAACATTACAATAATTTCAGCTTTAAAATGACATGACCGAGGATGTAATCAAAAGGAAAAATAACCATGCACTCCAGAGAGTGGAAATTTCTCCTAGAGAGACTATCTCAGCCAACCCTTCCACCTTACTTATGCTGGGGTATCCCAGAAGATAGTTCCCGGCAAATGACAAGATTGGCTGGGAAATAGCCTAGGTGGCACTAAGAGGCTCAGTTGTGCCCCTCAGAAAGTTATGTAGACATCCCAGGATCTCAAAATAGGACCTTACTTGGAAAAAAAAGATCATTGTCCATGTCACTCAGAAAGATGAATTTGTCCTGGAGCAGGGAGGGCTCTTAATCTAATATAAACAATGTCCTTCGAAGGAGCAAGAAGAGGATTGTCATATGAAGACCCTGAGGCATACAGGGAGAAGATGGAGGAGGAGATGGAAGGGATGCAGCCACAAGCCAAGGAATGCCGTCAGAAACTGGGCGAGAAGAGGCAGTGGATTCTCTCCTTCAGAACTGAGAAGGAACAATCTTCTTGGACCTTTGCTTGAATCTTAGCCTTTAGAACTAGGAAGGGATCCATTTCTGCTGTGTCAGGCCATTCAGAGTGTGGTAATTTGCAATGTAGTTTGGGGTGCCATGAATGAACTGGAGTTAGGCACTGGCATTCTTGGAGTGGATGGCCTCTGCCCTGCAGAAATCTGAATCCACCAGAGTGGCCACCGTGATCCCATAGCTGACTACTTCAAGATGAAGCAGTCACTTGCTTAGTAATTCTGGAACTAAGAAGGAGACAGTCTAGCTTAAAAATCTTGTCATCCATAGCATTCTGATGTGCAAAGGAGGAGAAAGGCTACTGTATAGTCAAAAGAGAAAGATAGTCTTGGTATTGGACATTAGTCCAGTAAATAGAACTGGGTCTGGTTGTACTATAGAGTGCAATGAACCACAGCCAATCAGGAAAGGATGCAATGAGCAGGGAATGGCCCATCCTGGGCCTGGAGGCACATTGATAATTGCTGGGCCTCCATGGTTCAGTGCTTCATGGTGTCACCTCTGGTACATTCCCATGTTGCCTTGTGCGTGCAAACAAAATACCTTGGCATCTCGGATCACGTGGAACTTCAAATACTCCTCCAGCTTGTCCTTGTTGAGTGGGTTGAATAGGAACTCCTGTTGCTTAGCGGGTAGAGCTTGGAGGGCCTGGTCTGTGGGCCAGAACAATGTGACTGGGATGTGGATGGGTTCGGTGATGGTACTCAGCAAGCCTGAGTCCTGAAATACAAGAATGAGGCCCTCACTGGCACATACCATGAGTAAGTCTCTGCTGTGTGGGCACAGGGTCTCTCTGAGTATCTCCTCTGTGTCCTGTCTATGGCTGGTCTGGACTCTTGGCGGTTTTGGAATAGCATAGTGAGGAATAAGAGGATTGTCATTCTCCAACCATTCTCACCCAGGTTTCTTTAGAAGGTAAACTGGGAAGTTCAACTCTTAGGCTTTTGTTAATAGGAAAATAAATTTTAGTGAGTAACGTCACTAAAATTTGGGTAGAAGTATTCTACTTCTGCCCAAATATTTCAAGCTGTGAAAAGATCAGCTTAGCATTGTTCTTCTCCTGTCTTGGCTTTTTTATTCAAAAGCATGTGCAAGACAACTCCTGTGCATATATAAAATTTCTAGCTCCTCAGTTCTTCTGAATTGAGACAAATAGGGAGGAATCATTTTGCCATGTCTAGAGTGTGGCCTGGGTGTGCTATACACAGTTTTTCTGTAACTTTTTCCCAACAATTTTATGAATTAGATTTTACTATTGTCTTTTATTGGACCCTAGAGAATTTTGCTAAATTCTTCTAAAAGCACATATCAATGGTAGGGAGGTGTTGGGAAGGTTGGCAAAGATTACTTAGCTATGAGATTTTTACTCTGGACCCCTTCCCCCCTGCCCGTGTTGGTTGTGGGGCTTGAACTCAGAGCCTGGAAACTGTCCTTGAGCTCTATGGCTTAAGACTAGTGCTCTAACACTTTGAGCCATAGCACCACTTACAGTTTTCTGGTGGTTAATTGGAGATAAGAGTCTCACAGACTATCCTGCCTAGGTAGGCTTTGAACCATGATCTTCAGATCTTAGCTTCCCGAGTAGCTAGGATTACAGGCATGAGCCACTGGCACCTAGAACTCTGGACATCTTGAACCCCCATTCTAACAAGCTAGAGAGCCTGAGACTCAAGGCACTGGAACCTCTGGCTGAATCAGGTTTATGGGGGCATGCTACCAAACAGTCCTTTGGAGGGTCCACTCAGGAAGGATTTACTCCATATTTGGGAACAGTCTCTGAGTCATAAAGATACCATTAAATCTAATTTCTCTCTGCCTTACCTAGACAGCCAAGGCTGGCCAGCTCTCCACCTGAGCTTCCTCATCTCTTTTATGTGAAACATCTAATCTGGGCATTGGGACATTCCACTGTCTTTCCACCTCCCCAGCCAACTTAAATATTTGTTTCTGACTAAGCCAATGTACATTGATTAGGTTGACATCATACATTTAGTGTGTGTGTGTGTGTGTGTGTGTATGCAAGCACCAGCACTTGAACTCAGGGCCTCATGTTCTCTCTTGGCTTTTTTATTCAAGGATGGTGCACTATCACTTGAGCCATATTTCCACTTCTAGGTTTTTGGTGGTTAGTTGGAGATAGGAGGCTCACAGACTTTCCTGCCCCAGCTAGCTTTCAAAGCATGGTCCTCAGATCTCAGCTTCCTGTATAGCAAGGGTTACTTGGCATGAGCCACCAGAGACAGAAAATGACTTTGTTCTCCAGAAAATTAGGACTTCCTCACATAGATCCCACAACAGCTGGCAGATATACACACAAATAAGCCCAATAAGATAAACTTCTTTAAGGCAGCCTGTTGTCAACCATCTTCCCCTTTTGTTTTTACCTGTATTAATTTAGCAAATCTGTGGTAGCCATGGTTGATTGCCGTTGTGGTGAGATTTTGCTGCAAAGACAAGAATGGATACAAAAGCTGTTCTTAGACTGTTCAACATTGAACAAAAAATTCAACTAAAAAATTCAACTAAATCCAGTGAAGATGAATCATGGGTAGAGAACTGAACAAGTCCCATGGTTCCTCTCTTCTGCTCAGGCTTTTTTGCATTACAGAGGCTTGAAGGCACTACAGTGCCTGGACTCTCTTGCAGCTACAGCCCCACCCATGACACAGGAGCCACCAAGCAGAAGTGCTAGTAGGTATTGGCAGGAACAGCAGAACTGAAACACAGTAGAGGTGACACCTGCTCTCCAGTCCATAGGGCCCTGGGTGGGAGGTGGGAAAAGTAGAATCTACATGGTGGCTAGAGCCAGAAAGGCTCTGTAGGGTGGTTGAGGGTCCTCCTACCGCAGGCTTCCCTGAGCTGCACAGTTTCTAGTTGTGTAGCCTTTAAGCTCAACTTTAAAGAGATTCAGTGAAGTACCTAGTATCTCAAGAAACTCCTTTTGTAAAAGTAAGGAATAGTGGATTATGAAGTCTATAATGAAGGACCCTGGGAAATACTCACATAAATAAAAGTTAAAATAATCTTTCCATTCCATTGAGGAGTTTCATTCCAGGTTTAGTTTTAACCACTTCTAATCTATCTATCTACTACTCATCAATGATTGTCTTCTTTCTTCTCTCTCTCCCTTCATTACTCCCTACTTCATGTTCCAAATGGACCATCTACCCTTATGGACAAGAAATAAGCACTTACAAAATTATTTACTTGTCTGTCTATATCAGATAGCATCTCACTATGTTGCTCTAGGCTGGCCTTGAACTCCTGAGTAGCTGGGACTGTAGACCTATGTCACTGTACCTGGATAAAAGTAAACTACTGATTTAAAACACATTTTTACTTATTATATCTTACCTAGAATAATATATCCTAGACCTTGGATGATAGCCTGAGGTTGCAGCTTCTAAGGTGCACAAAACTTATAATGAAGTTACAATGATTCCCTGTGATAGCTCAAGATCAGAATGGAGACAGTCATGTGGGAGTCCCTTTGCACTAAGAAAATGACAGAGTTTACCTACCAGAATCCTCCCTGAGGTGTCTCTGGGGGTGATGACCAAATTTTGAGGAGACAGCAATTTGTCTATGACATGGATGACCCCATTGTTACTGATGATATTGCTGGCTATGACCTTAGCCTTATTGTTTATGTACACTGTGTCCTGAAGTCAGCCAAAGAGAAAAAAATAAAAACAAATTAGTGAGGGAAATGCATGAAATCAATTCCCACAGGATGCCATATTTTTTATTATGACTTAGGAGGAGTTAATGACAAATAATATCTAACCAAACAAAATAATCATTTTGATATAATTCTGAAATTGAAAGTGAAGAAGTAGTTATTTTTGGCAGTATTTTTTTTGTACTTGTTAAGTTGGTACTCTATGACTTGACTTACTTCCCTAGTCTTTGCTTTAAGTTGTTATTATTATTATTATCTTAGATAATGTTTTGTTCTATTTCTTCCCTGGACACCCTAGACTGCAACGTTCCTGTCTCTTCCTCCTGAGTAGCTGGTTTTTTTTTTTATTGTAAAGATACTATACAGAGGGTTACAGTTACATGGTTTCCCTTATTTGCAATATCTAGTATATGTATGAGTCAAGCGGAAAAGGTCAGATAATGCGATGTTAGGAAAATGAACCCTTAGATATGTATTTTAATGTTTTTTTTTCCTTTCATGCATTTGTTTCTAACACATTTATAAGATTATCTCTTTGTAGCTTTGTATGTCCCTCCCCCACAGTATAACCCCTGCTTTCACTATATTTGATGTCAGTATAACTTGTAGAGGAGATGGGGAAAAACCCGGGACTTTTCAAGGTCATATATAGGTCAAGGGTGAAGGGAAAATAGGCAGACCTAGTACCCAGGCAGAATTTCTCCCGAGTCTTAAGAGGAAGGACTTTCTGACTCTCAGTGCTGTTTGAAAATGGCATGGATTCCTGGTGTAGGGGTGGACAGAGTTAGTTTCCTCTAGAAATACTCAGCAAGGAAGGTGTGAGTTTTATCTTCTATTGAAACAGTGTTTTTCTTACAGGGGTCACTAGTGCTAGAGAGAGCATGACTTTAGGTTTGCTTGCTTGTTTTCTGTCTCCAGTGCTTGTGCTCTAACACAAGTCTTTGTAAACTGTGCTGAGCACACCCACTACCACTGAGCTACATCACCTCTAGCCCTTGATTTTGGAATTTTTTTTAAAATAACAGTATTTCACGAACTCCTACAGTATGTCAAGCATTTGAATGTACAACTATTTGAAGTTTTATTTTCCTTTAATAACCATATATAGAAGGATTATTAGTTCTGTTTTTACAAAATTAAAAGATTATGCAACTTGCCAAAGATGATCAGAATTTGATCCTGGATCTCTGACTCTAATTGGCTAAACCACAAATTTATATGGATTTAATCTTAGTTCTGTTCCTTACTAGCTGTGTGCCTTTGGGCTGATTTCTTGCCTTCTCTGAAATTCATTTTCTTATGAGAAAATTGGGGGTGACCCAATAGCTTCCTACAGGTAAATATAATGAGCAACAGGGTATACTTTCTCTCTTCATCATCATCATCATCATCTAGCTCTATCTATCTATCTAATTATCTATTGTCTATCATCCATCTATATCAGTCATATATAGCACAATACCTAGGACTGGACAACAGCCAGCAAAATGTAGCCATGATTATAACTATACTCATCACTGGCCTCTCTTCTAGGTCTACACTCGCATGACTTTTCTAGCAGCTCCTAGAAGAGGGGTGGAGGGGTAATAGGTTGATAGACAGCCTAGGCTAAGAATGCCCAGTGCTCATCCTACTGATCTGGCTTTGGAAGAATAACACAAATTGCATTTATCAGACATTCCCACCCCTTCCTACCCAGCACACACACTAACACCCCAGAAGGATGATGCTTCGCAAGGACACTATACCTCTCCATCGTTTGTGGCTGCATTTAAAATTACCTTGGATTTGCTCCAGGTGGGGCATCGGGGTGTATTACTACAGCTCCCACACTCACCCTAGTATGCAAGGAAAGAGAGCAATTTTAAGATAAATAACGAAAAGTGCAAGGAAATGTTTTCTTGGTTATTGTCTGGGTGGGTTGATGAAGATCTTATTCTTGATTAAGGTTCTGGCTATGATTAAGAATATCAAAATAAACACACAACAGTTTGGTCATGGAGATTTCTGAAGGTCTATTTTGGTTCTCAGTTCTTGGGTTTCATTCTTTGGGCAAAGTTCTGTGCTTTATAGAGCTGTCCCAGGGCAGGATGAGACAGGCACATTGTGGTAACAATTAGACATAGGAATTTAAGTGTAGTTCCATTTCAAGTTACTGGGATACTTTTGGATAATCCCTTATACCCTTGATCCGTAGTTTTAATTTTACTTACTTTTTCCTTTGGGAAGAATTGGGGTTTGAATTTAGGGACTTAGTTTTTTCCTGGGCTGGTGGTATGCCACTTGGACCATGCCCTCAGCCCTTTTTGCTTTGAAGCTTTTTGGGGCTGGGTTCTAGTGACTCATACAAGTAATCCTAGCTATTTATGAAGCTGAGATCTGAGGATCACAGTTCAAAACCAGCCCAAGCAAACACATCAGAGAATTTCTTATTTCTAATTTACTGGCCAAAAGCTGGAAGTAGAGGTGTGACTAGCAGAAAAAGCCAAACAAGAGTGTGAGATTCTTAGTTCAAGCAACAGTACTGGCACAAAGAAAAAGAGCATTTTTCAGATAGGGCCTCAAAAATTGTTTTTTCCCAGGGT
>NW_012267219.1:35031154-35044188 GCF_000151885.1 Dipodomys ordii | reverse complement strand
GCTTATGTGGTGCTGAGGAATTGAACCCAGGGCCTCAGGCATGCAAGGCAAGCGTTCTACCACTGAGCCACCTTCCCAGCCCCATGAGTAGCTGGGTTTACAGACATGCACCATCATACATGTGGATTTTCTAATATTTTTCCCAGGCTGGCCTCAAACTCAAAAACTTCCTACTATCTGCCTCTTGAATAGCTGGGATTATAGGTGTGCACACTCTTTTTTTAATGTTTTTATTGTGAAAGTACTGTACAGAGGGGTTACAGTTACATGAGCAAGGTAATGTGCACACTTCTTCTTAATGTGTGTTGTGCACGCTTTTCTCCCTTTGCCTATTTTGAGCTGACCTGCCTCTGAGATTGAATTCCAATTCAACAATTTGCCTGTGGTGTGGCCTTAGACAAGTTACTTCATCTCACTAAGCTCAATTTTCTTAATTGGAAAATGAGGATAATAATAGTGTTTATTTCATGGGGCTATTTTGAGGCATGAGTCAGAATGTGTAAGATATTAGAATAGTTGCATAAAGAAATTACTCAACTTATACAATATGTAATATATATAATATATACATTATAATATAGTATATATTATATAAGCATATAATATATAGACATAACATAAATAATGTATATTATATAAGTATAATATATAAACATATAAATATATAAGTAATATATTGTATAAATAATAAATATTATATAACTACATATATAAATATATCTATAGTTATTATTAACTCACTGCTCCGATGAAAAGGAGGAGAGAGAGGACTAAGGAAGTACGATCTTCTTGAGGTCACTGCTCTTACCTGAGAGACAGAGATGCTAAGCAGCTCTCCTTGAAGAGAAGTAACATGCGAGATGGATTTCAGATTTTCCAGGAGTAGCTGTTGGCAGGCAACCATGTGATACCGAAGAATCTGGGGTATCACTCCCTGTTGGTTCCAGTCCGCGAGCTGTAATACATATAGGGGTTTGGGGGCAGGTGCTTTTTGCTCCAATCTTCTCTCCTCTCCTCCCCTCCATTTTCTCTCTGCTCTCTTCCCAGTCAGGTTCCAGGAGGTGGGCATCAGGCCTGGCTTGTATCAGGGGCTCAGGGAGAAGCCATTCAGGCAAAGGGTCAGGTGGTCCTGGTTCCTTGAGTTTCCGTTGTCGGATCTCAGTGCGGAAGAGATGTGGTTCCTCTGATCCAGCTCCATGACAGTGGTCCAGGGACCCCCCCCCCCAGCCCTACACCAGCTTCCTTAAAGGAAGACTTGTCTTGAGAATCATGTAGCAAAAGACTGTATAGCATGTCTCCTTCTTGGATGAGGTGACAGGATCACTTGACGTATCTCCACTTGGAATCCCCAGCACAAACACTATTGATCATAAAGTCAGTGTAATAGAAACCCACAAACTTCTCAGATCCAGGATGGCTCCTTTGTAGCTTTAAAGCCATTACCCAGTGTCAATGATTTTGGGGTTTCTGCTTTGCTGGTGTGCAAACTGTACTTGTGAGGGGCAGTATGTGCAGTAGGTAAGAACAAACCCTTGCTAAGACACCTGTTGTCCTGTAACTTTGGGAAGTTGTTTCCTCCACTGTCCTCCACTGTGGAATGGGGGTAATAGTAGCCCTCAACTCACAGATTTGATGTGAGGACTGAATGATTCATCTAGGCCAGGCCCCCAGAATTGTGCCTGGCACACCCACTAAATGTTAGCAATCATGATTATTTATGCTAATGAAGCAGGTGAACAGTAAAGGTTCTGCCACGTCTGGCAAGACAAGAGCCTATTTGCCATCCATCTATCATCCATCCATCCATCCATCCATTATCTATTTTTTTTTCTTGTTTGGTCTATGGGAAGTTTGGATTGCTTAAGACTTGCTGATCTTTTCCAATTTCCTGCTATGTTTAAGGCATCCCCTTTAGAAGTTCTCCAGTCAGTGTTAAGTCCACCAAATGTTGCCCTTGATAGAGGTCCCTGTGCTGACAGGCAGCTGCTTCTATCATTGCTCATCCCATATCTTCTATCCAAAATCATCATCATTACTGGTTCCAGGGTGAGATTCCCAAGCTTTCCTATATGTTCCCAGCCTTATGCTTACCCGGGGCTCCTCACTGAAGGAATAAGATGAAGGTGCAAAAACTGTGAAGGGACCCGGCCCAGCCAGTTCTCGGACAGCATGCACCTGCATTGGGGTGTGGGGGAGGGGAGGGGAGCCACACATCACTCATTGCACAGAGAGGTGGGGCAGAGAATTCTTTTCCTTGTACAGACATAGGCAGGGCTCAGAGGCATGTCAGTCAGCACAAAGAGGATGAGGAGGCCTGGGTCTGTCTTGGATCCAAATTAAACTCAAATCCTCTGCCATGAAAATCATATTTGTTATTTCTCAGTTACAAAACTAACACTCATTTGTTGCATTAAAATTTGGAAAGTAACAACACAAAAATGAAAATTATGAGTAATCCTATCATCCAGCCAGCCAGAGGTGGCTATTATCTTTAAATAAATAAATATTAAATATATAGATAATTTATATATACACAAAGAAACTTTCATTGCCCCAGGCAGACAAGAAACATTACATATGTGTAATCTATTTCTATATATTTCTATACAGTTTATATATATATATATATATATATATATATATATATATATATATATATTTGGTTCAGGTACTGTGACTTGAACTGAGGGTCTTGTCTGCTTTGGCTTTCTTGTTCAAAGCTGGTGCCTTGCCGCTTGAGCCATGCCTCCATGTTTGGCTTTTTGTTGCTTAACTGGAGATAAGAGTCTCATGGATTTGTCTTTCTAGGCTGGTTTTGAAACACAGTCCTCAGATCTCAGCTTTCTGAGTAGCTAAGATTACAAGCATGAGTCACTAGTGCCTAGCTTCTTCATTTTTTATACAACTGGGACAATCGTACAAACAGAAAAAATGAAGATGGTTCACTTAACTGTTACCACTGACGAGATGTTAAGACCATATGGTTACTATGGTTACCTCTTCTAGCTCTTTATGATTTTATCCTTTAAATTTTTAATAGTTTATTCATCAACACATCTGAGATTTATCTGGATATATGAAGTACAGAAAATCATAATTTGTGTGTTTCGACTCAAATGTTAACCAGTTGCCCCAGTGATGTTTCTTGTCTTCCTGGGTGATAAGTTTCTCTGCATCTAGCCATTTATCACTACATAGTGGGATGGGTTCTGAGACATGTGTTGTTAGGTGATTTTTGTCATTGTGTGAACATCATAGTGTGAACTTACACAGGAGGGAGAGGTCCAGCCTACTGCTTATGTGAACTATATGGTCTAGCCTCTGGCTTCCAGGCTACAAACTTGAAGAGCTGTTGACTGTAGGCAACTGTCATACAATGGTTAATATTTATGAATCCTGTTATATTGGAACATAGAGGAAGTCTGGTAAAATGTAATAAAAATATTAAGAAATGGTCTATTGAATAGACTTCAAGCTCCATAACTGGAGCTTGAAGGGTCAGAAGTTGCTCTGGGTGAGTAGGGAGAGTTGGGAGGGAATGTGACATAGAATTTACAAACCTTAGGCTACACTAAATTGAAAAAAAACAAAAACCCCTTTTCCTCAATAATAACCTTAGCTTTACTTTTAACTTTATACACTTTAACCTTCTTAAATTTTTGTTTCTTTTTATAATAACGTTTAGCTTACAATATAAACATGTGCAGCTCTAAGTTTTTTTTTTTTTTTGCTGGTCGTGGGGTATGAACTCTGGGCCTGGGTGCTGTCCCTCAGCTCTTCAGCTCAAGGCTAGCACTTTACCACTTGAGCCACAGTGCCACTTCCAGCTTTTTCTGCTTATGTGGTGCTGAAGAATTGAACCCAGGGCTTCATGCATGTGAGGCAAGCACTCTACCACTGAGCCACCTTCCCAGCCCCTTATATTGTTCTTTTGCAGGGAGAAATGGAGTTTGAACTCAGGGCCTCATGTTCTCTAGGCTGGTAGTGCTCTGCCCTTTTTATCTTAGTTAATTCTTGTGCTTTTGCCTGGCCTTTTTTAACTTCTTAAGTATTTTTGTCAAAAAAAAGGCACCAACATGACATTAGCATGGGTCTGCCCTCTTCTGTGTCTGGCCAAGACCCGACTTACAGCGCGGCAGACCCACACCTCCTTACCTGCAACTGGAAGAAATACTGGGATGTTTTCCAGTCCTTGGGAAGTTCCTGTAAACAAGGCAGTAGTTTTGCTTGAGCTGGTGCATGGCCTGGCAGACAGTGCAGGGACAGGCAGAACAATTCTAGCGCTGTCAGTGTCTGCTGTCCCGTCCTGTGCACTGGCATTGTGCGGCCACGGCTCCCTGATGGTGGTAGCTCCCCCCTCCCCCGATCCCGGGCTCTGGACTGACCGCTGATGGTCAGCATGGCCACACACACCCTGGCACCCCCATCTGCTTTATCAAAGGGAGGCTCAGCCGTTTCCAAAGCACCTGAGATTTAGGGCCATTGCAGAATGATGCTCAACTATGGACAAAACTATTTTGACTATAGTAAATGTTTTCAAACATCAGTTATAGGGTTTCGGCAAACTTGGTTCCTTATTTGTGGGCATATTTGATCAGCCAGATGTTCTGTCTAGTCCCTCTTTAAACCAACAACCATTTACTTTATAATAGGAAAATACCTGCAAGCATCTTACCACTACTATGTCCAGTATAGATAGGTCCCTGGGCAGCCACATAACATCCACTTACCCACCTCCCCACCACACCAGACACACACATATAACCACATTATGCACATACATCCCCCACCTCCATATCACAAACATACACATGAAGTCACACGGACAGCCACACACCACACACATCAAATACATGAACATATCACACACATCAAACACATGTATACATCATGCACGTATCTCTAACATGCAGCATATACACGTCATACACAGGCACACAATACACATGCATTACACACAAACATACATACCCCTATACCTCACACATGCCACACACACAACTATACACCCACTAAAACATACCATATACATAGCACACATCATATGCACACACACGCACACAACACTCACATTTCCCCATGTATAACATGTACATACACCAGACCACATGCTACACACATCTCTAACACATGCCACACGCATATACCATGCCACACACATCACACACACACCACACCTTGCACACCATGAACAGACAAAACCACATATACATATCATAAACCACACAACTAATACACATAAACATAATCCCCACATGCAATTACATATCACATACAAACTATGCACATCCCTCACACACTATACATGGATCACAAACACACATCACACATACACATCACATGCCTACACATATCACACACATCATAACATATATTCCTCAGCAATCCAAGCCGTAGCAATGCTTTGGTGCTGTTGCGTGCTCTGATCCTTTCTGTACCTCATTGTATTTCACTCTTAGGACAACCTAGCAGGGTGCCCACCATTATTTTCACTCACAGATTCAAAAAGAAACTCATAGCTGGGTGCTAGTGGCTCACACCTGTAATCCTAGCTACTAGGCTGAGATCTGAGGATTGTGGTTCAAAGCCAGCCTGGGCAGGGAAGTCCGTGAGACTTTTATCTCCAATTAACCACCAGAAAACCAGACATGTTACTGTGGCTCAAGAGGTACAGCACTTGCCTTGATCTGAAGAGGTCAGAGACAGTGCCCAGGCTCAGAGTTCAAGTCTCATGACTGACAAAAAAAAAAAAAAAGAAAAAAAGAAAAAAAAGAGACTCAAGCCGGGCGCTGGTGGCTCACGCCTGTAATCCTAGCTACTCAGGAGGCTGAGATCTGAGGATCACGGTTCAAAGCCAGCCGAGGCAGGAAAGTCCGTGAGACTCTTACCTCCAATAAACCACTAGAAAACTGGAAGTGGCGCTGTGGCTCAAGTGGTAGAGTGCTCACCTTGAGCTGAAGAACACAGGGACAGCAGCCAAGCCCAGAGTTCAAGCCCCACAACCAACAACAACAACAACAACAAAAAAGACAGACTCAGGATACTGAAATCTGAGGATCCAGTTCAAAGCCAGCCTGGGCAGGAAAGCTGGTAAGCCTCTCAGCTCCAGTTAACCACCAGAAAACTGGAAGAGGTACAGCATGTGGCTCAAAGTGTCAGACGGCTAGCCTTGAGCAAAAAAGCTCAAGGACAGAGCCCAGATCCTGAGTTCAAGCCCCGGGACTGGCAAAAACACCCCCTTTCCCGCCAAACAAAAACCCCTCCAATAACAGCAGTAAAATATACTCCTAGCATCTTTAGTGAGTTTTGCATTTGCCAAGCCCTTGCATGCCACGGTCGCGTTACCTTGTAGATGCTGCCTCTGCAGGTGATTCCATCCCCGGTGTAGTTCATCTTGCAGGTACACGTCCTCTCATCTCCCCCAGTGTGGTTACACACAGCAAATGGGCTGCAGCCACCATTGTTCTGGGAAAATGGCCAAGGGGTTGGGGACAGGGATCAGTCAGACCAGTTTTTGTGACAGCTTTGCCAAGATGTGTCAAATCATTTGTATTGGAACTTATTATTATTTTTCTTTTGAGGGGTAGGTGCAGAGTGCTTGCCTAGAACATACAAATCCCTGGGTCCCTTCCCAAGTGCAGTGGGGAAGGGAGGGAAAGAGCGGTGAGGGAGGGAAGATGAGAGGGAGAAAAGGAGGGAGGGAAGGAGGAGAGAGAAAGGGAGAGGAGGAGGTTCATGGAGAAAGATAGGCTACCAAGATGGATCCTTTCTTGTCCCACCTTGCTGATGACCTCATTTCAACCCAGAGGCCTGGACATTTTGGTTATCTCTCACCCCATTGACACTACCCCCAAGTTGTTCTGGATGCCCACCTTCTGATGACGTGGTCACTCTTTCTTGTGCTCACAGAGCCTTGTCTGAGCTTTCTGAAACTCACCCTTCTTACTAAGGTAGGTATGCAGGGGGCGGGGAGGGGAGGGGAGGGTATCTGTCTGGTATCTGTCTGCCTCCTGCAAGCATGGCTCACCCAGCCCCCAACTGAGCTTCCACACTGCAGTGTTTACATTCCTGCCATGTGATGCCATTTCCCAGTCACTGATGAGTTCCCAGAGCCCAGGACACTGCCTGGTAGGTTGTATGTGTCCACTGACTTGGTGTGGGTGACAATATGGCTTTCCCCCTAGCTTTACAGAAATGGTTTCTGTATTAAGGAAAAAAAAAACCTAACAACTTATTCAGAATAGACAGACACAGATACTGTCCAGCTAATTAATGGTTAAAAAAAAGCTGATGCTTCAGGCTATGATACATTAGAGACGTGGCTTCTCCGTCCACAACCTCTCAAGGAAAGAGGTCTCAAGAAGCAAACCATCCAAAGCCTTTAAGTCATATAAATCAGGGCTGGGAGCAAGCTAGGTTGTTGTCTGGCTTGATCACATATCCATTGCTTTACATTCTTATTGTTAAATGCGTTGAGGCTGGGCATGGCGATGCTCTTTTGTCCCCTCCGAATTCTGGTTTCTTTGCTTGGGCTCACAGAGCCCAAGATAAACATGTTGATTATTTGGCGCCTCATTGCTCTTTAGTGAGAAAGACAAGAGGAAGCGTTCAAGACGTATGTCTCATGCCCCTTTCTAAAGGTGGAGTAGCAGAGGCTGCCCTGTTTCTTTCCAACATGACAGTGGGCCACGAGAGAGAAATGAATCTCCTGGCCCAGAAGCTGCTTCAAGACATCTAGGGGTGGGGGGTGATCCCCTCACTGAAGCACCCCCTGGAGAGATGGGGGTAGGGGAGGGGTGGCTCTGAAGCCAGCCTGGGCATACTCACGAATAAGCAGACATTAATGTGTGTGCAGATCTTCCCGTCTCCCGTGTACTTTGGCAAGCAGTTACAGACAGCCTGTCCAGTAGTAGAAGCACAGGGATCATTTTACAGATGGGGTCACACTGGCTTAGTGGGCTGGCTGTGAGACTCAAGTTCTGTCAGGTTAATAGCAATGTCAGAGGAGACTGCATTGGCTCTTGGCCCTATCTAGACAGATAGGACAATCAGTTTTCTAATTCATACAGAATAGCCTCCCAGGTGGCAGCAGACCTACTAGAACTTGAACTCATCAGTGGGGCCATTCAGGGCCACAGAAGCAGATTTCCACTCATCCTCCTTCTTTATCTCTTCATTGTGGGCTTGAGTACCAGAGCTCTTATGGCTTTGCCCCACTCCAGGGGGTTACAGAAACATCTATCTATCTGTCTGTTTGTGATTTTCCCTGTGTGCACATGTGTACCTACATGGGCACAGACACACAATTCTTTAACACAAGCATTTCCCCCCTTACTTTTGGGTATTGTGAGCACTTGCTTGATCTTCCCAGAAAAGGACGTGACACCAAACCTCAACCATCTCCACAGGAGATGACTTCGCCACCCAATTTCAGCTGCATGGACGTTCTTGGCTGGCTGTTTTGTGTGTTCTCTAAGGGACCGAGCCCAGGGGAGGCAGAGTATAGGATTTTGGACACCTGTGTCTTTTCACCCCATCACCCTCATCCTCTGATGCTGGGGTCCTTTTATTTTTGCCATCTCCTCAAACTGGCTGTCCTGAAGGGCACTACATGACTCTGTTTGGTATGATTGGCAGAGGCCCGAAATAGGAGTGTCTGCTGTGATTTGCACAAGTCAGAGCCTTGAGCTAAGGAAAAGCAGGTGTGATTCTAGGCATGAGAGAACTGGAAGAAAAGAGGTCATTTCTAGGAAACTTCTAGGTGCTTCAGGGATCATCTGGTGTTCTCAGATGCCTACCTCTCCCACTGCAGGGAGGTGCCTTTCTGAGGGTCCTTTGTCCCCTCATTTGCCCTCATCCCCAAAGACTGGTCTCTTACACTTTCATCACATACTAAAGTATGTGTGGCCACAGCTGGGCAGAGGTCTGTTCTTAAGACCCAGGAGTTCCCTCCAGGACACTTAGGGAGGGGGAGCTTACCTGGTTGGGTCCCGTTTGCGTGCACTCTGCATTCTTGTCACAGCCACCATGGTTCTCTAAGCATGGGTTGATTTCTTTGAAACAAAAAGCCAACAGCTGTCACAGCATCAAACCTCGCTTCCAATCAAAGAGGGGTTCACTAGGGACCTGAGGTTACTTGGTTAGCTGGCCAACAGCAGCAGGTATTTGATACAGTGCAATTCTGTTTTCTAACAATTCAGAGGCCCAACTAACTCAATAAGGATGGTCTCTCTCTCTCTCTCTCTCACACACACACACACACACACACACACAAAATCCCAGCAGACATAGTCCATCTGCAGGCTCAAGTTGTCCCTTTGTGGAATGCACATGGGTGTTTGTAGACAGGACTTGAAGTAATGGAAGGTTGGAGTCCAATCTAAAAGTGAGTGACAGGAATGAAAATGATATCTCTACTTCTGTCTGTTTGTCTGTCTATCTGTGTGTGCATGCTTAGGATATTTTGATGAGAACCAAGACATTTCCTTGGAGTAAGGCCTCTCTGGCCACTGATGACACTAAATGCTATCCTCAGACTTAGGCTGGGTCCTGAACTGGAGGGAAAAAGCTGAAAAAATGTCCTTATTGAACAATTGACAAAATTAGAATATGAATAATACTGAGGGAAACTATTAGATCAATAATAAATTTACTAAAGTTGATAAATGTGCTATGGTCATGTGAGAAGCATCCCTTATTCTTGGGAAATGCATGCTTGATTTTTTTAGAAATAAATTGAATATGACACATACATATTTACTCCCAAATGACCAAGGGAAAATACATATAGTTAGGTTCAGCCTCCCAAATAGCTAGAATTACAGGTGTGAGCTACCAGTGTTTGACTTCACTATAATTCAAAAAAAAGTTTCCCACTTCTTTTTCCAAAATGATATTTGGACACTATACACTTTCATACTCTTATAGTCATTCATTTCCTTACATACATATAATATATATTTATAAATATATAAATATCTAATGTATATGTAAGTGAGGAAGATGGAGATATTATTCCATAAGTCAGGTTGAGTACAATGCTTCTTGGACAATGTCACCCCTTCCTTCATTCTCCCCCATTTTCCCTTCCCTTCCTTACCCACAAGTTGCATAGTTCATTTTTTACATAGTATACATGGAATACAATGACTGCATTTGTTCGTACTTTCTCCCAACATTCCTGTGTCCCCTTTTACCCCCCCATCCCATTCCCAAAATGTTTCCATTTCCTGGTATTCATTTTGATGAACAGAAATTTAATTGTTCAGAGATGTTATACCTTTGGATTGCTCCCCCAAGCCCTTATATCATTTCTATCTTGAAGGCTTCCTTGCCAATGTATGCTGAATTCTAGTTAAGAGACTCTGGTTAACAGTCTCTTGGATTTGTGTGTCTGGGCTGGCTTTGAAACGCAATTCTCGGGGCTGGGAAGGTGGCTCAGTGGTAGAGCGCTTGCCTTGCAACGCAATTCTCAGATCTCAGACTCCCAAGTAGCTAGGATTACAGGCACGAGTACCAGTATTAGACTCAGCTGTATATCTTAATAAGAACCAATACATGGCAGTCACTGTGCATGCTCTGACTCACACCATTCCCTGGGATGGATGGTCACTTACCAATGCACACGATGCCGTCACCTGTGTAGCCTGCCTTGCACACACATTCTCGGCTTCCTGGCATGGTCCTTTTGCAGAGAGCTTGGGCAGAACACCCTCCATTGCTGGTCTCACAGGCATTGATTGCTAGAGAAGGAAGGGACGAATCACAGAAGAAGAGGGAGACGGGAAAAAGAAATCAACTGATACTCTTGAACTTGGCTCAATGAGAAATGGAAGTTACTTCAGAACCTCTCCGGGAGGCACTGGAAAGGTCAATTCTGAAGAATAGAAGGCAACAAAAACACTGCACTTATTTGCCCATTTCAGCTGGGTTTTTAGTACTGCACAATTCCTGCTGCAAGGAACATGGTGAAACTGTAGATTCTTGGGCGAACCCCCCTGGTAAAATGGGCTAGGAGCAGATTGCTATAGTCCAGGACATGTGCTCAGGAAAAAACAATGATGCTGAGAGCTTCTGTTTTCCTAGCACTAAAAACTGGTGCTTTAGTTATGGAAGAATAATTGTTCAGGAAGTGGAAGTGTAGCTCAGATGGTAGAGTGCCAGCTTTGAGTGAAAAAGCTGAGTAAAAGAGCAGAGCCCTGAGTTCAAGCCCCAGTACAGAACACACCCACACCCACCCCCCCCACACCACATACACAGAGAATAATCACTCATATTTCTTAACACTTTCTAGGTATTAATGTGGGTTAGATCCTCCCACCCAATGAGGGCAGTTTACTTATCACCCCAACTTACAGATGACAATGTTCCAAAGAGCAGGCAGATGGCTTTCCTGAGGTGACACAGATCATATAAGAATTTAGATCTAAACCTGAGGCCTAATGATGAAGCTAGTGTACAAGAACTTGTTTATGTCAACAGCACTAAGTTTACATGTGAGCTAAAGAGGCTCAGAGCAGTTTAAAGACCCACAGAAAGCCTTAGGATGAGGGAGAGGAAACCCAGAGTTTAAACCATTTCCTGGTCCATTCTAGAGTCCTGATGACCGACCTAGATATGCTCTTGACCAGTCAGATCCTTACTTTGTGCTTGTGTGTGCATGTGTATATGTGCGCATGTGTGTGTGTGTGTGTGTGTGTGTGTGTGTGTATGCACGCGCATGCACATGTGCATGTGCACACAAGTACTGGGGCTTGAACTCAGAGCCTAGGCATGATCCTTTAGTTTTCTCTGTGCAAGGCTGGTGTTCAGTCTACCTCTTGAGCCACAGCTCTGCTTCCAGCTTTTTGGTGCTTAATTGGAGATAAGTCATACAGACTTTTCTGCCTGGGGTTGCCTCCTGATCCTCAGATTTTAGCCTCCCGAGTAGCTTGGATTTCAGGTGTGAGCCAATGGCACAAAATCCTTAGTTTTAAAAATCTGCCCCAGTGGGTTCTAGTTGCTCTCAAGGCTGTGAACCTCTGCTTAGAACACAATGCCATTGTCTGCTCATTCCAAAGGAACACACCCCATTCATGCACAGAGAGGTTCCTGTCCCTTTACACCACCTGCCTAGTGCAGGTCTCCATTAGTGGCTGGCACCAGCTGATTGGCTGAGGCCCTTTCAGGCTCAGCACCCACAGATGTCTGAGTCACCCTTACAAAGTCTTGGTGCCTCTTAGCAATTCCTTTTCGCTTGCCTGTGCAGATGGTGCCGTTGCCCTGGAATCCTGCTGCACATTTGCACGAGGCTGTGCCGTCCAGATTGAGAAGGCAGCTGCAAGGGAGAAAGGTGGATTGGTGATTTTGAAAAACACGAAAAACCCAACTCCCTGCTCTATTCGGTGACTGGCTGTAGCCTTTCATCCTAACTTGGGAGGAATGTTCAGAAAAGCTGTAGTCATTCATTTCACAAACTCCAGGGGGTGCACAAGTAGGGAAAAGCCCAGGAATGAAGAGGGCAGCTATTGGTCTTCAGGGAGCTGCCTATAGGCTCAGCTGAGTGGTGTGCTTAGGCCCTCCCTATTCAGCGACTCTAGAAAGCTGGTGTCTTTCATCTGAATAGAGAGGAAGGGCAGGTGGATATAGTCATTCTATTCAAAGTGCATATGTGAAAATGGAACCATAGAATTGAGGGTCTGGGTGGAATGGGGAAAGATGGGGGAAAAGGATGGAATGGGTGACATGGACCAAGTATGCATGGTATTTATAAACTAATTTGTGGAACTGGAACCCCTCTGCACAACTACTTCAAGATAATAAAAAATGAAAACAATCAGAAAGAAAATGGGTATCATTGTTATTTTCATTGAAGGATGAATAGCTGAGCCTCAGAAGGAGTAGAAAATGGGATCTGGGAAGGTGGCTCAGTGGTAAAGCGCTTGTCTTGCATGCATGAGGCCCTGGGTTCGATTCCTCAGCACCACATAAGCAAAAAGAAAAAAGCTGGAAGTGGCGCTGTGGCTGAAGTGGTAGAGCTCTAGCCTTGAGCTGAA
>NW_012267219.1:35027585-35030352 GCF_000151885.1 Dipodomys ordii | reverse complement strand
TATATATATATATATATATTACATTAACTATGTAAACACATGTGACCACATAAATCCTTTTTTACATAGACTGCCAGGAAGCTCAAATATACTGAGAGGGTCTCCCTCTTGCCAGGCTCTGTGTTAGGCAGTATGGATACAAAGATGAGTAAAACACAGACTTCTCCCTTGCGTGTATGTGATTCTAATGGTTTAGCTGTTGAAGTGTGGCTCTCCCCTGGGTTTTCAATTGCTACTTTTATTTGTATTTCCCATATTATTCTTTCTATTTTTAACATCATTTTGTTACGATATGCTATAAACAAGCAAACCCACAATTACAGCTAATATGCAATATCATTGTCTTTTGCATTACTACTAGAAATAGTTTTTCCTTGTCTTGGGAGTGTGAGTTACTTTTATTTTATTCTTTATGCCTTTTCTTTATTTTTACAAACTTTTTTGCTACAGGAAGGAATTATGTTAACTGCCTGAAGGGGAAAAAAACCCAATCATTTTTCTAACTTAGAAAGAAAAAAATATGGCTTCTGCAAAGCCTGGTTAAGCACAGTCATCAACACGAAGGGCTGGCTCTTACCTCTGTCACAGGCCACCCCTCGCCAGCCGATGTCACAATCACAGGAGCCGTCTCCCGAGGGTCCTTGGTTGCATCTCCCATGGACACAAGGACACACTAAGAGGGAAAAACACCTCACATGATCAGGTTGCAATCTGCGTTCCACATCTTGTTGATCACTTACTGGGGACGCTTTATTGCCTCTGTTCTCCAGCCTGGTTATGGTGAGAAGAAGTCCTTGTCTTTCATAGAGTCACAGTCAGAGGTCTAGGGCTATGTGGGGTGTCTTGGGATGGGACCATTGTTATGTTTCCTGAGGGCAGTTTAACATGGAAGCCCATTTGATACTGGGTTTACAGAAACCTGGTGTGTCCTGTCTTCTTCAATGACATAGAATTGTCACTCCTTTGTTTTATACCACGGTCATGAGGCTCTTGGAGAAGTCTGAAATGAGTTGGTATCTTGCTCATTCAGCTTTAAAGTTTGCTGAACCCCTTGAAGGCCATCCAGGGATCTTAGGCTAGGGGAACTCCAGCACAAATTGCTGGCAAACAAGCTTCTAAAGAACAGAAAAACACCTCGCCCCCCAACCCAGCATGCTCCTTTCAATACTATCATATGGCCTAATATATTATTATATGAATATATTATATGGCCTAATTGAAATCACAGGACTGCACATTAATTTTGTCTGGCATAGGCCAATGGTTAGAAAACAAGAGCAGCTAAGTTTGTGGTGCTTAGTTCCAAGTAAAACAACAATTTTGTTTTCTGCTCATGGAATTGGTACCTCCTCACATGCATATCCCTGGCTACAGGTCACTGTTTTTGCAAAAGCAAAGCCTGTAGCTTGCTGAGAGGAAATCGATAGAGTGACCTTTTCATAAAGCCTCTTAGACCTTAAGAGTCAGGCTTTGGTGGGCGTTCAAAACTGAGAATTGGTGGGTAGGTTGAGGTCAAGTGACTGCAAATGTCCTATGCAAGAAAATCAGCACAGCTGGTCTTCTAATCCATGTGGGATTCCAGCTGCCTAGAGAAAGGGACTGGGTGTGTGTGGGAGGTTCTGTTCTTTGCTGTAGCTGCCTGGTTTGGGCCAGGGGGGCGCACCTTGGTCACAGTGGATGCCGTATTTGCCCTGGGCACAGGTCTCACAGGCTGTCCCACTGAAGCCTGGGCCACATTCGCATTTGCCGGTCCCATTAACTCCATCCAGACAGATCCCATTCCCAAAGCACACATTCTGGCCTTTCCCAGGGCAGGCCTGACACTGGGGACCAAAGAAGCCGGCACAGCATGCTCTTGTCTGAAACAGAAAGACAAAGCTGGGCACTCCCTGCCACTTTCTGGTTTGGGAGGGAATCCATATGTACTTGTTTCTTTGACTCCCAGAGCCCACGAGGACTAAGGGGAGACTCAGCAATTTCCGAGGAACAAAGACTGAAGCCTCCACTGAGCAGGATGGAAAGAGAAAAGACAAGTAGGAGAAGGAGATGGGGAGAAATGAAAGAGGAGGGGCACACAGGACCAAACTAAAGAATGACTTGAGAGGCTGGAGGATGGGGAGGGATACCAATCTGCCTTCTCCATGTCCAAACGTGGGCCCCTTTGCATGAAGTTCTCTTTCGTCTTCTAGGCAAGGAGGGAGGCCTTTGGAGGTAAGGTGGTTGGCCTTTTAAGAGAGATTTTCTTGTAGTTCAAGGAAGCCCTTTGGATGTCCGTTTGGCCTTGACCTGTCTTTATTCGTGAGTATTTTAAAACCAAATTTTTTCTAGCCCCAGCTCTGCAGCCTGAGGGTCAAACCATCCTTCCTCTGCTAAACTCAGGTTATGTCAAGGTATTTGGGAAAGAAGCAGAACAGGAAGTTACAAAGAAATTTCCTGCAAATTCCAAAATGGTGCCCAGAGATCCTTAATTTTGAGGACCCATTTTTTTCTTCTAATGAGGGGGACTCAGTTTCAAACAATTGGGTTTACCTTGTCTTTCCTTAGTGGCCACATCCTCTGTCTTTTTTGCTTCTATACTACTTGTGTTGTGAGAATAAGGAAGTTCTTTCATATCATCAACTTTTTCACCAAACAAGCCAATGCATCTTTAACCCATACTGTTGTTTCTTCCTCCTCTTCCTCCTTTTCCTCCTCCTCTTATTCTCCTCCTCCTCCCCTTCCTTCCTTCCTTCCTTCCTTCCTTCCTTCCTTCCTTCCTTCCTTCCTT
>NW_012267219.1:34977181-35025216 GCF_000151885.1 Dipodomys ordii | reverse complement strand
AAAAAAAAAAAAAGACTACTGAATATAACAAAGTAGAATGAGAAGAAAACATGCTGAAGGAGTGAAGGTTGGTGAAGATGAAGAATGCACCACATTCTTTTCCTTTTTCCTTTTTTTTTTTGTGCCAGTCCTGGGGCTTGAACCTGGGGCCTGGGCAGTGTCTCTGAGCTCTTTTGCTCAATGCTAACACTCTACCACTTGAGCCATAGCTGCACTTCTGGTTTTCTGGAGGCTAATTGGGGATAAGTGTCTCATGGACTTTCCTGCCTGGATTGGCTTTGAACCATGATCCTCAGAGATGAGCTTCCTGAGTAGATAGGATTACAGATGTGAGCTATCAGTGCCTGGCCGCATTCATTTTCTAATTTGGACTCCCTTAGATTTAGAGAGTATATCACCCAAGTAGACAAAATACTTACTACTAGTGGCTTAGAGCCAAGTGGGCAGATTGGTGGCTGGTGCTGGAGACACACTCCACACTTTCCCTTGGTAAAACAGAGGCAGAGAGGAATTTTAAGGTTATTAATTTTAGTGGAAGATAAGGTTACATATATTTTCATAGTATTCAAAGGTAAAAATTTCAGCATATAGAGCTGAAAATCAGCGGGGGGCATCTGGTCAACCTTGCAGATGTTCTCTGAACCAGATGCTTACTATGGGTCTTGCATGTTTAACAATTACTTTTTCTTGTGATGTGCCTATAATAACCCTTTGAGATGTGGACATATTTATTCACTTAAATCTGAATTCCTATAACAGCAATCCCCATTTACTGAATGAGTGAATTGGACCAGACTTTTTCTTGTGATGTGCTTATAATAACCCTTTGAGATGTGGACATATTTATTCACTTAAATCTGAATTCCTATAACAGCAATCCCCATTTGCTGAATGAGTGAATTGGACCAGGTTCAGAGACAAATGATCAACCCATTGTGACTTAACTAAGTAGCCTTGTAAACCCCAGCCTAGGATATCAGAGATGCTCACTGAGGAGTTTTTAGGCTGAAATGAGATATCATATAGGATATTCTTGGGCTTAAGAAATTATAAAATAGATTCCCAAACCCATCAGTTACCTCATCGGCTCTGAATATAACTTACTCGTACAATAGTGGTGTCATTAATATCACATCTATTCTTCTGAATTTCCAGAACTTTCCCCAAGCCATGGATCACGCCCTTGTTAGTGGCTACATTGGTGTAGTTTATTGGAGCCTCATTTACATAGAGCTGTGAACAAGAGGGTTGAGTGAGACTTTATGAAAGAGTTTTGAAGGGAGATTGGGAAGAAGGGAATAGAAGCTATCACTTAGACTGGGAGATATTCCAGGAGCCTCCTGACAGAAGATAGCACATGACAGAGCTCTGGCCTAGGAGAGGGTAATGTGAAGCTTAGCTCTGCATCTGGTCACATGTAGCTCTGTGGCCTTGGGCCACCTGCACTGAAAATTCTCTTATGTAGAAGGAAGAGGGTATTGTACATAGTCTTTAAGATAGCTACTCATCTCTCAGATGGAAAGGTTTATGCTTGTTTGAAAAAATACTGCCTCATATTTTATGTTAGTGTGCTTGGCAGGGTGGTCCCAGAAAACTCCCACTGCTGCAATAGGAAAATAATCCTAAGTGCTTATATTTTGAATTTTGACTGAATCCTAACATCCTTTCTGGTTTACTTGCAGCCAGATAGCTTTCTTGTTCATTCTTGTTTTTCTCTCTCTCTCTCTCTGTACTAGGGATTGAACTCAAGACCTATGCTTGGTAGGAAAATGTGCTGCCAAATAGTTTTGTTTTTTCTTTTTAGCTTTTTATTCTATTGTTGTTTTTGGGTAGAGTCTTGTGCTTTTACCCCAACCAGCTTCAGACCATAATCTTCCTACTTCTACCCCCATTATAGGAGGTATGCATGCATGGTGATGCCCAGCTTCAAATGAATTTCTGTTTGGATGATGGGATAAATTATGGTTAAACACCACACAGAGGCACTTGAAGGTCTGTACACATTTAGAAAACCATCAGGAAACCTTATTTAGTCTCAAGTGATGATGATAGCATAAATTTCAAGAATCCCATGATGCTGAGCTATTTTTAAATACTCAAAGAGCAGAACATTGGATGTTATAAAGTTGTTTAATTTGGCCTTTAAAAGGCTGAATCGTTTTCATCATAGGGCATATCCAGAGAATTATGGGTTGTTATATAATTTTGATATAAATACACCAACTCATTCTGAAGGCATTTCCCCCATGCTTTCATTGTCAGGTGAAAAAGCCAATGACTATCCTATAAAAGCAAATCTCCTATTATAAGAATAATTCTTGCTCTTGCTGAGGGACAGCATCCAGGCCCAGAGTTCAGGCCCCAGGACTGACAAATAATTCTTGCTCTATATCCAAGAACTTTTGGATAAATGGAAAATAAACGTAACAACACCAAAATGGACTTAACTAACAGCACTGGAATATTCATCTCTATCCACTGAAATAAAAGATAAAAACAAAAGTGAAAGCTCTCTATCAATGACAGAATTGCTATTCTTGAAAAAATAAGAAAACATATTTCAAAGGCCTCTTCATAGTCATGACACAATAGATAGAATTATTTATAGGAGTCAGAGAAAAATATTTGGAGTTAGATTATTTCCCATGGAATAAAGAGTGGGAAAGGCCTTTTTTTTGGATTAAAAAATATTTCACCTAAAAAGTTTATGTGTTTTTTAAGATTGCACTTTTCAAAAAGAATTAAATAACATTATTGGTTAAAGGTTCTACAGTTAAGGTTTCATTTCAATATACTCTTCAGTGTCTCATAAATAACAACTTAGTTTTTGCTAATATTTCTTGTGGAAACTTACTTTAACACTACTCTCTCTCTCCCTCTGTGTGTGTGTGTGTGTGTGTGTGTGTGTGTGTGTGTGTGTGTGTGTGTATGTGTGTGTACTGGGTCTTGAACTCAGGGACTTATGCTCTGAAATCTCTATGACTGCAATGCTAATAACTTCCATTCATTTGGCTACTAGTCTTGGACTGTTGGAACCAGTGGTGCATCCTGAGAGTTAGCTGAGCTTCTAGATGGCTTCTATCAGGGAGACTACTTGGTGACTGTCTACTGGGTATTGGTACAAGGGCCAAAGGGTATCTATGACTTAAGGCATTAAAATACCACAATCCATGGGCAATACCAGTCACCTGAGGGCTGACCACCAGGTATATGAGTGTGAAACTTGACTATCTGGCTTAGCCCTTAGTGGTAGAACTCAGATACCTGTCGTGTTGGTCAGGAGTCAGAGATCATGGCAGTGTGGAAGAGAAGTGTCTGAGATACTTGTTCCTGAGTAATGAGTAAAAGGACACACCTGGTCATCATGGAGAAAGAAGCCCAGGAGGTAGGAGAAACCCAGCATGGTCTCCCGGTGCATGCCATTGTGCAGGTCGTTCTTCAGGAGCTTCTCCTCCAGGACCACATGGTACCGGATGATGTCCTCTTCCTGCACCACACATAAGGGAAGTCAGTCACCAGCTCACCCAGTTGGTTACAGGCTGTCCCACTGAGCCAGCATCTCAGGGGTGACAAAGAGTATCAGTGGCTTGTCCAAGTGGAAGTTTTGACCAAGCCATCAGGACACAGAAAATATTACATAGTTAACTTGTGAAAGAGATTGCTTTAGAGAATGTGTAGAGTTTCCAAGAAGGATGGTCAAGACTTGTCAGGTGACTTAAACACCCAGATGGAGGGTGTGAATGTTGGAGATGGATTATAAAGAGGATCCTTATGAGCAGAATATCTATGATGAGAATTCCCATGCTCAGCTTGCTGTGTCTCAGGGATCCCGAGAGGAATTTCAAGGGCATGTCTCAAAGATCTTGACCTGGGTATCTTGTAGGTGGTGTGGATATTGGGTTGGGGTGACTCAGGTATGAGAGATCTCCCAAGCCAGGGTCTGCGGCTGGTCACTCAGCAGTGGTCTCAAGAGAGCTGCTACTGTAATGGCGGTAGTCCTACATTCCCAACTGCCTTAGACAATGGGAATGAGAGAGTGTGTGCGGCCTGATTGTGGGGCGGTGTCTTTGAGTACTTGAGTCTTATCCAAGATGGCAGCCTAGAAGGGCAGGGCAGACAGGCTTTTCTACAGCAAAGCTAGAGGTGGGTTCTACATTTTTTTGGCTCCTTCCTACCCTCTTGCTGTCTTCTTACTGTCTTTTCCCAGTGAACAACACTTCCTATATCCCCACCTGGAAAAATCAAGATTTGAGTTTAATGAGAACAGGAAGAGGAATAGAAGTATATTTCAGGGAAGGCAAGAAGAAGGTTGCTCCAATCCCTTCCTCTACTCTGACGGTCGTTTTCTGTTACTCCTATCCTCCCCATATCAGAGACAGTAGCTGGCAATGTTCTGGACCTCTGGGTTTTGAGCCCACAAGAACCCTCTATGCTCAGACACCAGCATCAAACAAATGTATACACTTAAATTCTCTCGGAATAACTGGTATGGCTTGTGTCTCCTGGTGGACCCTGACTTGTCCAAAGACTCTTCTGTAGCTTCCTGACTGCACTTAGCTGTGCTACACAATGGTTAGGGAAGATGATTTTAAACCATTCAGGAATTGGTGAGGAGGAAGGGCAGTCTTCATGATGAAGGCTTCTGTGTGTGTGTGTGTGTGTGTGTGTGTGTGTGTGTGTGCACGTGCGCACATGCGCGCATGCATGTGTGTGGGTCCATACTCACCAGTCTCTATTAAATCTCTATGTGTGTCTAGATAAGCAGGGTTTTTTAAATTGTTATTATAAAGGGTATGTACAGAGGGGTTACTGTTTCATAGGTCAGGTAATGAGTACATTACCTTCTCTCCTTTCCTTTCCTTCTCTCTCAGGTTTTCTCTCCTGTCCCTGACCACAAATTGTATAATTCATGTTCAACTGTTCACCATATGTCCCTCCCTTCCTGTGCTCCCCTTATCCCCCCCCCACCCAAAGATGGACAAATGAACAAACAAGACAAAAAAGAAAAGGAAAAGAAGAAAAAAAACCCTTCTTAGACAGCAGGTTTTGAGCAAAGTGAAGTGCACAGGACTGATGAAATGAGACCTGTTGAGGATGCATGTTTGACTTTCTAGGAAATCACTTTCCTGGCTAACGTTTCTGATACCTACTAGAGTTGAGACCTTCTTCTCCTTGACATAACGCTCAATGGCATTGTTATTGGGAGCAAACACAGTGTAGGCATCTGCCGCTTCAACCTGATTCACCAGGTTGTATTGCTGCAAAGGGAAGACGAGAGCATGTGAGGAATTCCTGTTTCCCAGACAACAAGCAAGGGGGTCATGCTGAGAACGTGGTACTTGCAATCATGTAGCCCCGGAAGATGGAATAGTCAGGCATCTGGTCCAGCCGGGTGAGCAGGTTGGGTAAGTAGCCAGATAGTCCTCTGAGGGGGACCAGCACCTGGGACAGGAAGCCCCCAAATTCAGTTTAGCACAAATTTGGTAGCATTTGCTGCTTTCATATACCTGTGGGATTCCTATTCACTTCTTTTTGTAGATTTAGAAATCAGCTTTTTTTTGGTACCAGTACTGGTACTGAGCTTGAACTCAGGGTCCAGGCAGTGTCCTTAGCTTTTTTTTTTCCCCTCAAGGCTGACACTCTATCACTTGAACTGCAGGCTTATTTTTGGGTGGTTAATGGGAGATAAGAGTCTCACAGACTTTCTTGCCCACTTTGACTTCATACCTTAATCCTCTGATCTCAGCCTCCTGAGTCACTTGGATTACAGGCTTGAGTCACCAGTATCTGGCAATATTCTGGATTTCTTTTTAAAGCCCTCAGTCTGCCTTTCCAGTGATAAAGCAGTAGCCACTGTCAGCTCAGGCCACCTCATGCCCTGATGCCTTTCATCTGCTCCTCTCCTTCATTTTTCCTCCCCTCCCCACCAGTCCATCCGGGTATCTGAGTTTGCAAGCTGGCATGGCTAATGATCACTATTTCTACCTTCTTGTTCTTAGATGGATTAATACAGCATTGGAGTGTTTTCCTCATCCAACCCACCTTCTGCCTATATTTACTGAGTTTCTACTATAGGCCAGCCAGTAGGTTCACAATTGTGATTAAGACCTGGGTCTTCTTTGAAAAGGATATCACTGAAGCAGCCCAAACGAATCTGCTGCCCTTGTTGAAAATAATTTTGAGGACGGGCATGGTAGTAGTTGCCTGTAATCCTAGATATATGGAAAGTGGAGTTGTGGGGGGTTGTGGTTTGAGGCTAGACTGTTACTTTGTAGTATCTGAAGTCAGTTTCTCCCAAGTGATGAAAATGGGGTGGAAAATGGAGTCTTTAACTCCCATTTCCTACATGGGGAATAGAAATTGTTTCTTTTTCTTTTCAACTTTTCCCTACTTGAATCCTATTTTGCTAAAATAAGTCCTTGCTAAAACTTTCAAAACAAAATGGAAAAACGAAGCCTGGCTGGGGTATAGCTCAGTGGCAAAGTGCTTGCCTAGCAGGTGCAATGCTCTGGGTTCAATACTCAGTACCATAAAACAAACAAACAAACAAACAAGGTGCATCTTATCACTTACTGGTTAAGGAGGACTGACCACAGGATCTTTACAAAGCAGCAGGCCAGGACTTTCAAACAGCTGGCCTCTCTCCTGACCACAAATAGCTAACCTTTTCTAGAGCTTAGTCTCAAAGCGTGAGAAGGAGGGCCAGGTCAGAACAATTTAAATTGAAATGCAATGATTTAATCCCTTTCCCTCCTAGCCTTATACTTTCTCCATGAGTTCTAACTTTCATTTTCTAATGAAGGTCCTAATATAGTAAGCGAAAATTACAGGGTGGCATACAGCGCCTTTTCATTGTATTTGATACCACTGAATACAGATGAATGGGGACTTGGAAGAAAATGGAAATCTCCTAAGACTTTTTCTACTCTTTCCCCAATTTTCACTGAAGGTATGATAATGGAGAGAGGGGAGTGAGCAATGATATAGCGCCAGCCCTCCCCGTCCTTGATTCTGGAATTCCCTATGCCGGGGTGCTCCTGTCTCTTTTCACATAGTGCCACAAGGAAAGGCATGTGTGGCCACTGCTGGCAAAGGGCCTGTTGCAGAATACAGGCTGAGAAAATAATAGTGGAGTCTGTGGGCTGACTGAAGGAAGAGAGCTTTAAATGGCTTTTTACTATTTGTCTGTCTGTCTGTCTGTCTATGTATGTATGTATCTGTCTATCTATCTATATCTGTCTATTGATCTATCTATCTTTGCTGGTCCTAGAACTTAACCTCAGGGCCTCAGTGCAGTACCTTAGCTTGTTCACTCAAGGCCACAGTTCCATCTCCTGCCTTTTGGTGGCTAATAGGAGGTAAGAGTCTGATGAACTTTCCTACCTGGGCTGGCCTCAAATCTTGAGCCTCAGATCTCAGCCTCCTAAGTAGCTAGGATTACAGGCATGAGACACAGGCGCCTGCCTTCTAAATGATTTAAAAGTAAAGGTAATAAAACACAATCCAAGTTACTTTTTTTTTTCAATATTGGAGTTTGAACTCAGAGCCTCATTCTTGCTCAGCTTGTTTATTCTTGGCTAGGGCTCTGCTCTGCCACTTGAACCATCTCCAGTTTGGAATTTTACTGCTTAATTTGAGATAGAGTCTTTTGGACTTCTGTTGCCTGGGCTACCTTTGAACTTCAATCCTCCAGATATCAACATCCTGAGTAGCTAGGATTATAGGCGTGAACTACTGGTGGCAGGATCAGGTTATTTTTATACTAAGGCTAAATATTATTTATTTTCCCCAATCATTGCCAAGTAGGAAAGGAAAGAGAGTAGCATGGGGCAGAGATGTCATCTGTGTGGAGGAGGGACTTTTACCTTGTTGATGACATGGATCACTCCATTGGTGGCTACGTTGTCACCATCAAGGATGGATGCACCGCCAATTGTGATGTTCTGCAATGCAAACCACAGTGCGGTAGGGGCGGGGGGGGGGCGAGTCTTTAGTGAATGCATACAGAGGCAGAATTACCTTAGGTAATTGAGAAGCAGGGACTTACATGCATTTGGACTGTAACCCACAAGAAGAGACACCTTAAATTGTGGCTCACTAGACATCACACACACACACACACACACACACACACACACACACACACACACAATGAGAGAGTACATTCTCTAGTTATCTGGAATCTGGAAAGTTCTTGGATGGTCAATTTCATTCAACAGTTTATATTCTGTTTCACTAAAGAAGTGTTGATTGGAGCTTGTTAAACTAATCCTGCACTTTGAAAAACACCTAGACAGTGTTGTAGATTGAAGTATGTCCCACACTCCCACAATTCTTTTTTTTTTTTGGTCCAGTCGTGGCCTGAACTCTGGGCCTGGGCGCTGTCCCTCAGCTCTTCAGCTCAAGGCTAGCACTCTACCACTTGAGCCACAGTGCCACTTCCGGCTTTTTTCTTTTTGCTTATGTGGTGCTGAGGAATTGAACCCAGGGCCTCAGGCATGCAAGGCAAGCGCTCTACCACTGAGCCACCTTCCCAGCCCAACTCCCACAATTCTTATGTTGAAGCATTAACTCCCAGAACCTCAGATTGTAAAATTGATTGCAGTTTAAAGTCTTTACAGAGGTGCTCTGCAACGAGTTTTTTAGATGTCCCAATCAAGATAATTATAGTTCTTAAAAAGAAGAAATAGCAGGGTGCTGATGGCTCATGCTTGTAATCCTACCTACTTAAGAGGCTGATATCTAAGGACTGTGGTTCAAAGTCAGCCTGGGCAAGAAAATCTATGAGACTCTTGTCTTCAGTGAACCACCAGAAAAACCAGAAGTGGAGCTGTGGCTCAAAGTGGTAGAGTACTAGCCTTGAGCAAAAGAGCTCAGGGACAGTGCCCAGTCTCTGAGTTCAAGCCTCACAGATGACAAAAAAGAGGAAATCTCCATGGAGACAGCTGTGGAAGGACGATGTTCACTTGACAAGGAGACCGGCCTAAAACAGCTCCATCTCGCAGGGCTCACAAGGAACCAACTGCCAACACATTGACTCGGACTTCTCAGCTTCAAAACAGTAAGAAAATCAACTCACAGTAAATTGTAGAGCTATGGCTCTTTGTTGAGCAGCTGTAACAATCTCATACAGACTGGAGTTGACTTTCTTGGCCACATTTTAGTACTATTCATTACACATGGAATGGGGCTAATTAAAACCCAACCTACCCACCTCCCACCCCCCTACCAAGGACAACTAAGGTCTACTTTCTCTGGTGTCCTCTCCTCTGTTCTCACCTATGACCTTGATTTGAAGGTCTCCTGGAGACCCTGAATGAGGAAGGAGATTTGCCTCACTCTCAGCAGCTCCCCAGTTCCATGAGCAAAGCCAGGCAGGCAACATTCCAAATGACTTTGCACATCTCTTTGGTCTTTAACCAAAGGCACTGATATCAGATGACACAGGAATGAATTGATTACAAATGTGTCTTTGATGGCTAGTGCCTGTAATTCAAGGTCATGACTGATTTATATTTGAATCTCTAAAGCATGGGCAATGCTTGCCTATGGTGGGTGGGCGTTGAGTTAGCATTGCGGAGAGAATTGATGGTTTAAAACACCAACAGATGGGCAACGCTGTAGTAATCATCACACGTGATGAAGACATTATATTGTACATGTGTTAAGCATAAAGGATAGTTACACACAGTTATGGGGTTCAGTGTGATATTATAGCACATTTGTATATTCTGCAATGATCACTTCAGGCTCTTCATAAGCTCAATCATTTTCATTTTTTTGTGGTGACAATGCTCAAATCCTCTTTTCTAGCTATCTCATTTATGTTACAATATCATTAGCATTAAGCCATTTGTGTAATGGTATATCAGCATATATTCCACCCAGCTCCCTATGTCTTTATACCCATAAACCTATCTCATAGTTTTAAAACTAAAAACAAAACTAAGATGAAAACATAAATGTCACCAGAATTATCCAAATAAGATGATCAAAGACATCCATGGGGTCCTGTAAGTGGTTTCTGGTCTCTACTATAAACCACACAGCTCATTGGGTTCCTTCCTTCCCCAGTGCTCTCTCTACTGAGGAGCAGGTGGAATGTTTTCCAAGTAGTGATTCTTGGACTGGATGGATGCTGTTCTCATGCCCTCTCTGGTGGAATCCCCATTCATTCCATGTGCAATTTCCCTAGCGCTGTAATCGGCTGTCACACACAGCCAGGCATCCAGAGTACCCCAGGGGATTCAAAATCTGAGTCCTTAACACACTCCATCAGTGACAATGTTGAGTTTCTCTGGGGCTCAGCTCATCCTTTGCCATTCACCCCTCCAGCATGGAGATCTGGGGATCCATGCTCATACACGAAAGTGGTACATAATCATGACTATAATTTGGGTTACTATAATGGCTCCATGTATGGGCTATTGGTTACCGGTTCTTAGATAACTATACATCAAAATCAAAATATGCATTGTACAGCTTTCTCCTTGTCTGTCAGGAGGAGTACTGGGGCCAATCAGTGGGAACTACGCTGTATAGCATGGTATGTGTATGAATCTATGTTGCTAACTGATGCAAATGGGTAATACCCACTTCTATTTTCTCTGTTTTTACACATTTGGAAATTTCCATATCAAAGCAAAGGAGCATATTACAACTATAAACAGCCCAGTGACTGATCCATCTTACCCCATCTGCCTGGTCCAGACGAAGGAAGCTGCCCTGCAAAGATGTTGCCACTGTGTCAGAAGGTGATAGGGTTTGCAGATCTGCTACTCTGTATGTGCCCACCAGCATGTGGTGTCTGAAATAGCAGACCATAGTGGTTATAAGTAAATATCAGTACTATTTCATATTAGAAGAATAAGCCCTGGACCCAGACTACCATATTCAAAATTCAAATGCCTCTCTGTAGTTAGCAGCCTTGTCTGGAGTTATTAACCACCCACAGCTTCAGTTTCTACATTTGTAAGATGGCAATAATTATAGCGCCTGTCTCTTGGGGGTATTAGTTGTTGAAAGAGGCGAGGACAGTGCTTAGTCCAGGATGAGCTGTCAGTAAACCTTCACTCGTTCCATAGTTGGGAAGGGAGAAGAATCCCAGAAGTGCTTGAGTCTATGGATCTGAAGGGCCCTGGGATTCTTCATTAAACCGCTATGGTACCTGTTCACATTGACATTGGTGAGTGCCAGGGAGAACAGAATCAGTTACACCTACTTTATTAGGGCTTCTATATTGTTCTTTGATAACCAAAAGGTCTTCTCCTTTGGGTCCATGTCCTCAATAGCTTGCTTTGAAGGCACGAGGATAGTGAGGTTCAAGGTGGTAGACAGCATGGATTGGAAAGAAGCATTCTGAATGACAGGAGGGAAATAGGTGACCTGACTACATGAGGGAACAAACAGGGCGGACCTAAAGGCTTGGCAGAGATGAAGACTTCCCGTGTAATGTAATTCCAGGGATGCAGGAAGGCCCCTTTCCCAAATCCACCCCGGCCATTGGCTGATGGTCTTTCTTTTTGTTTAAAATGTGTGACCCTTTCAAATTTTAAATTTTCTGATCAGGTTGCACTGGTGTGTGTGTGTGTGTGTGTGTGTGTGTGTGTGTGGTCAAGTGTGCACTATTTTTGTTTGTTTGTTCTGGTCTTGGGACTTGAACTCAGGTCCTGAACTCAGGTCTTTGAACTTTCTTGTTCAAGGCCAGCACTCTACCATTTGAGCCCCAACTCCACTTCTGCCTTTCTGAGTTGTTTCATGGAGGTAAGAGTTTCATGGACTTTTGTGCCTGGGAATCCCAAATCCTGGCTTGTCAGCTTTGCTGATTACTCTGGTGTAAATTCTCCCATGAGTACTAAGTTCAAGCTAATGGTGGTTATAATATCGGAGGTGGAGTTGGGAAAACTGCTCTGATCAGGTAGAAGAATGAGACCCAGCACTCGGGTGTGTAATCACATGCTTGTGGGCTGAGAGCGGGTGTGATGGGTCTAGGTGGATGTCAGCATACTCTAGAGACGGTGCAGTCCATTGTCTTGCCTGACAGGAAGCAGCAGGGAGCTGTCCAGGAGTGGGTACTGACCAGGAAGGGTCTATCGACATATTCCTAATGTAAAGCCAGAGAACCATTGTACTGATAGTGGCTGGGCCAGATGCCAGGGTCCATTCAGAGGACGGGATGTAGACAATGGAGCAGGGAGATTGGAGTCTCCATTATACTTCCCGGAGGTGAAGGGTCAACTCCCCAAGCCCAAAAGGGCTTAGCAGAGAGCTAAGCACATGCAAAGCATCTCAGATGGCAGCCAAAAAAAAAACAAAAAAAAATGCAAAGGTGACACGGTGAGTTACAACATGAATTGTGATAGTCTTTTCAAAAAAGACCTTGACTTTGCCCTGGGCTGTATATTCTCAGCCCTGGCTCCATCTGAGCAGCATTAGGTAGCTTTTAAAATACATGACACTTAGGGAAAATATCTGACCGATAGAGTCAGAGTCTGGGGTGGACTCTGTTAGGAGTGTGTAGAAATGTCCTTCCTGAGGTTCTAGAGTGCTGTCAGGGCTGAGCCTCAGTGTGGGGGGCAATCCCTTTTCTTCTCACTAGATGTCTCAGGTTTGTTTTTTTTCTTTTTTCTCGGTCGTGGGGTTTGAACTCTGGGCTTGGACACTGTCCCTATGCACTTCAGCTCAAGATAACTTAAGTGCTCTACCGCTTGAGCCACAGCGCCACTTCCAGTTTTCTGGTGGTTTATTGGAGATAAGAGTTTCTTGGACTTTTCTGCCCAGGCTGGCTTTGAACCGTGATCCTCAGATCTCAGCCTCCTGAGTAGCTAGGATTACAGGCGTGAGCCATGGATGCCTGGCTTTTCTTTTTCTTTTTTTGTGTCAGTCTAGTGCTTGAACTCGGGCCTGGGCTCTGTCCCTGAGCTTCTCTGTGCTCAAGGTTAGCACTCTAACACTTGATCCACAGCTCCACCTCTGGCTTTTTGTGATGCTTACATGGATATAAGAATCTCATGGACTTTACTGCCCAGGCTGACTTTGAACCACAATCCTCAGATCTCAGCCTCCTGAGATTATAGGTGTGAACTACCAGCACCTGGCTGAGTTTTCTATTAAAAACATCCCAATTTTCTGAAATGGTACAGGCTGCCAGATTTAAATTGCAACAAAGGTACTCACATTTATCCATTGGTTAAATATAACTGCATCAGAGAGAAACGATAATTCCTTTTTCATTTCATGCAAGGGAGAGACAAGAAAGAACACAGAAACAGCGAGAAGTTTCATCACAGCTAGGTTCTGGGGCACCTGCACTTCCCTTCCCTCCAGCCTTCCCTCTCCCTCTCCCTCCCCTCCTTCCCTAGTACTGGAGATTGAAATGGGTGGTGGTGGTAATGGGGGCTCTACCACTTGAGCCATGCCTCTACCCCCCTCCTTTTTTCTATTGTTGCTTTTCAAATAGGGTCTCATGTTTTCTCCAGGGGCAGGCCCCAGACTGTGATCTTTCGACCTGTGCCACTTGAATAGCTGAAATTATAAGCAGGTCCCACTGTTCCCTGCCTTATTTCTCATGGTGACAAACATTTAAAAGTGATGGGGGTATCTGGGAGTGATTGTGAATGCTCTTTCCCCTGGAGTTTACAGTCCAGTACTGGGAGAGAGAAAACAATGTAGAGACACTAACGATTTGGTGTGATCCATGCCACATGGATAGAACACTCTGCCACCTGTGCCCTTAGACAGCCATTGACCTTGGGAAAATTTGCTTGGCCTCTTAGTTTCCTGGCCTGTAAATGGGTGTAATAAATTTAAATGAGATGTTACAGCATGGTAAAGACTTATTAAGATGCCCAGTACACAGAGGGCTTCTCACACACATACCTCCTGATAGAGGTAAGAGCAGGGTGCTCAGGGAGCACTCATGGGAGGTACCCACCAACTCAGACAGGGGAGTCCAGGCAGTCTGGCTAAGGCCACTTAGGTTCTCATTTGGGAAGTTTGGGAAACAGATAGATGGGTAACCACAGAACCATGATGACTTGGAGTACAGAAGGCTCCAAATAAGTTGGCTGCCTGGAGCCAGTGGGAAAGGAGTGACTCAGGAAGCATGCGTGGTATTTGTGAGACAGGGCTGGGTTCATGCCAACTGGAGCCCAGGGCATGTATCCAGAGCACGTTCAAGGCATCTTACCCAAGAATCATCTCTGTCACTCTGCACTTTGAGTCTTCACAGGTGACTTACCATGGCTGCATTTCCATAGCACAAAAAACCATCTCCTTCATAGCCCTCCTGACAAACACAGCTCCAGACACCAGAAGAAACAAACCGACAGGTAGCCTGAGGGAACCAAGAGGAGGGAAATGACATGTTTTCCTAACAAGAGCATTAGAACAGAGTTATGTCTGTGAAACATCTCCACTTGGGAGGCCCTATTTATGGTCAGACTGCAGACTCAGGGCTGAACGATGGCGCAGGCAGACCCTTTACAGTTGTGGGCAGAAGCCTCTGTCTGCAATGTGTACTTTGTCGCAATGAGATTCTTTCCATCCTTTCCACATTTAGCAAATCAAGAATGCAGGACACACTGGTAGCTTTGAGTTTCAGCCCAAGGATGAGTATGTGTTAGTATAAGCTTGTCTCGTGTAGTATTTGGGGTACACTTTTGCTGAAAACATATTCTTCTGGCAGTTAAGCCATACTCCCAAGCCCAGATTTACTCTTTATGAATTTGAAATTCAAATCCAATGGGGTGTCCTATATTTTATCCACTGACCTCCAGTGGGCTCTTCCCAGCTTGAAGTGGAGTGAAAATTGCAATAGCGGCTTACATTCTGCTTAGGGACTCCTTTTGTTCATTACTAGTAATGAATCACTGTCCTGGTTTGGATGTGAAGTGTCCCCCTCAAGGCTCAGGTGGGTGGTTAAGGGCTTGCCCCTAGGGCAACATGTTCAAAGGGGAGGCTTTGGGGCATGGCTGGAACATGAAGTGCTGATTTGTCAATGGGGCAAGCTACTGATGGGCTCAGAGTTTCATGGCAGTCTTGGGAGGTGGAGGACACTTTTGAAGGTTAAGCTTAGTTGGAGGAAGTAGGTCATAGGGGTGGGATGGGTGATACGTGTGTGCTTGGGGGTGTATTGCTCCGGCCCCTTCCTCTCTGGCTGTCTGTGATATGATGAGCAGCTTTGTTCCACTACAGGCTTGGCATCATGATACCCTGTCTCATTGCCCATGGGCCCAGAAAAATGAAGCTGAGTGACCACAGATATAATCTCTTAAACCATAAGCCCACATATACATTCTATTTTTTAAACTGATTTTTCAGATACTTTCTGATAGTGACAGGAAGTGATGCACATGGTGCCTTCCTTCCTTCCTTCCTTCCTTCCTTCCTTCCTTCTTCCTTTCTTTTTTTTTTTGGTTGGTTATAGAGCTTGAACTCAGGGCCTGGGTGCTGTCCTTGAGCTTTTTAGCTCAAGACTAGTGCTGTACCACTTTAAGCCATAGCTCCATTTCTGTTTTTTGAGCCATTAATTGGAGATAAGAGTCTCCTGCCCAGGCTGGCTTCAAACAACAGTCCTCAGTTTATTTGTGTGAATGAAAACTAGGCAAGTAACTTACCAATGGATGGCATTTCTCCGTCTGTTCCAAGCATGAAATGATTGGTTCACAGTCGATCCCATTTCCTCGAAATCCTTTCTTACACTCACACTCATTCTACAAGCCCAAGAACACAGTAAAAGGGGTTACTGAAAGCACGTGTTTTTCATGCTTTACCTTCATAGGCCCTGCAAAGCAAACTGCGAAAACTATGGTCACAATAGCTATTGGGCTGTTGCAGGATAGAGTGACAATGCCTCCTGTCTGTTAGTCTTCAGATGGCAGGGAAGCCTTCTTACACCTTCTATGTTAAGGTTTCCAATCTGATAGCTCTCTGGTTCTTTTTGAATTTTCACTTGAATTGCCACAATTCAAGTGAGTCAAAAGCCAATGGCAACATTCGTTAAATGCTTCATGAGACAAAAGGCTACAGTGAGCTCTTCCACAGTTATCCCACTCCTGAGACTACAGTTTGAAGTTCACTTACTGCAAGACCAATGAACCAAGTCTGCTGTCAGACAAAATCAGCATCATAGATAGAATAGCAATCCAGAGCCCAGGTACCAACCAGCCAGACCATAGCCTCCCTCTGCATGGATTTGAGAGCATGTATTCTTTTGTTGTCTGTAAGTGCCTCTCCCGGGCTGAGGCCAACTGGTTTTGATAAGCTCTGATCTCGCTCTGCTCAGGGGCACCTGACGAGAATGGACACATGATGAAGTGAATGAATGCTTACATAGAAATGCGCTACTCACCTGCCCAGGGCCCACGTGCAAGCAGGTGGCATTGGCATGACAGCCACCTGCTCCTGGAAGCAGGCAGTTGTTGATCTCCACACAATCTCTTCCGTTCCCTGTCCAGCCCTGCTGGCACACGCAGGTGTGTGTCCCTGCCTTGGTTTTGATGCATTCTGCCTGTAAGAAGATGAGACAAAGCCAAACCTCTGAACGCAGACTGTGGCTTCAGAATGCCAAAAGTCAGAAAAGATCCAGATATTTATTCTAGAAGCACCTGTTTGCATAGAGTACAGTAGAAATGACTGAGAGGCTTGATTGCATGTACATCAATGGCAAGATTCTCGATGGCGTCAACAGTAAAACTGCTTAGCTGTCCAGCTAATGGCCACCATTCACATCACATGTTGCTGATTAAACCAGGGGCTGCTTGGTTTGCAGGTGTAGACCATTACCTTGGGCACTGTTATCTTGATTTTACAAATGAGGGCTCAGGTGTTGGCTAAGATCACACACAGCACATAGCTAGAGGGGAATGAACTTGCGTCCTTATGATTTTGGGACTCAAGCTCCAAACCACAACATCAACTACATCCCAGCTTCTCAGGATGACCACACCAGGAGGCTGAAGGACAGGGCAAGAAGGAGGAGAGCTGATGTATAAGAGCTAAGGTAGGTGGAACTCTCCTCGAGCAATCTGGTGGGCTGGGCTGGCAGTTGTGTCAAAATTTCATGGAGGTGGGGGGTGGGGGGTTGGTCAAGGGGAAGGAGGCAGACAATTGGAAGGGTGGGGGAATAGCCTCATATTATTCAATGTACGTATGTGAAAATAGAGCCAGGTAACTTGAGGAGGTAGATGGGCTTGGGAGAGCTGGGGAAGAACAATGGAGGAGGTGATATTGACCAAGATGCACTGTACTTATAAACTGACATGTTGACTTGAAATCCCTTTGTACAACTACTTAAAGGTAATAATTTATAAACCAAGATTTCATCCCCAGAACTATGAGGATTTCTAGAAGGGATTTAAGCCCAGAAGAAATGGTCTGGTTTGCTTGAGTCATTTTGACTATGTAGGAAGCTGGGACCAGCCATGAGCAATGAAGGTGATTAGGGGCAGGTGGTGGCTGTGATCTTTGGAAGAGACTGGTAAAAGTATTAGTGGATTCTGGCTATGCCCCTAAGAATATAAAGCTAAGAGCGAGCCTGTTAGCTTGCCCGAGCCTCAGTTTCTTAATAACCTACTTCATTGCGTTGGTAGAAGAAGGAAATGAGGTCAGGTGCATTATAGTCCCTTGTAAGCTGTCGAGTTATTGCTACTGATTTCAACATCTAATGCTCAGGTTGTATTGATGTCATTGTTATTGTTGTTTTAGTGGCCTTGGGCATTGAACTTAGGCCTTGTACTTGCTCGGTGTCACTTGAGCCACACCTTAAGCCCCTTTTCAGGTTGGTTTTTTCAAGGTATTCTTCCCTCTCTTTCTCTCTCCCCTCTCTCTCTTCCAGTCCTGGGGCTTGAACTCTGGGCCTAGGCACTGTACCTCAGCTTCTCTTGCAAAAAGCAAGCACTCTAACAATTGAGTCACAGTGCCATTTTGAGATTTTTGAATAATTTATTGTACATAAGAGTCTCATGGACTTTCCTGCCTCGGCTAGCTTCAAACTGAGATCCTCAGATGTCAGCCTCCTGAATAACTAGGATTACAGGTGTGAGCCACGGTGCCTGGCTTTGTCTCTGTCTAGATCAAGGGCATTCCTGGACTGTGATCCTCCTACTTGTGCTCCCTTGTGTCACTGGAGATGATGGATATTGCACCCAACCAGCCATGGTGCTTTCTGTATAGGTGGGATAAAGGGCATGTCCCACTGTGCTCACAGTGGTTAAGATGGAGTCTCATGAACTTCTATGTCACAGGTGGCCTTGAACTGTGATCCCCCCTAACCTCTGCCTCCCAAGTAGCTAGAATTACAAACTTGACCAGCTTCATCTGGTTTAGGCTGTGTATGTGTGTAGATGGGAAGAGGAGTGTAAAATCATCACTATTATTACAAAGCCTAAAGCTCCCTGCATTAATATTTGGGTTTAGGGAGAGGAGGCTCACAGCTAGTCTTCTTTAAAATTCAAACACAAGTGTTCTTTGCATATGAAAGGTGATTAGAGATGGCATTTTGGAATACTCCCTGAGATTTCTTTAAAAAAAATACTCCCCACCCTCCCAAGCAGGGCAGCTTGGAAATTTAAACCACAGCAATACTCACATTGTGACTACAGCCTCCCCGAGTTGGTCCCTTGCACGGGTCTGAGAAGGAACAGAAGGCCCCATCCCCTTCATAGCCTTCCTTGCAAACGCAGCTGTGAAGAAGACATGAAATCAGCCAGAGAGACACGAGTGCCAACCACGCAGGAGAGAGCCATCAGGAAGGAGCCGCTTCATGCTTAGTGGCTTGACAGCTCTTGTGGAGAAAGCTAATGGGTGAAGGACCAATGGGTGTTTGCAGGGTGGGGAATGGTCAGGATTCCCTGTGTGAGGATCTAGGGCCCACTTAGTGGCTGTGTGACCCTGTATCTGGAGAAGGTGTCTGACACCTCCCACCTAAGGCTGGCCTAAAGATTCAAACAGTGGATGCGTTTGCAGTATTCATCAGAGCCTCTGAAACACCACAAGGCTCGGGAGCTGGCATATTTTCTGCTCTTACTGCACCAGACCTGGTCTCTTTACAGCTTTCTGCTTGGTGCTAGTTATTACCTCTGAAGTATTGACTCCCGCCTTAATCCCCAGGCCAAGCAAAACGCCAGGGTGTGCACTCAGCTGCTTGGGATCAGCCAGAAGTCTCCCTCACTCCAAGAGGGACATTCCATTCTCAACCCACCTAAAAGTACTTATCCCTAGGTTCTGCTGTGTGTCCCTGCCCCCCTAACTACAGCCTGATTTTCACTCCTTTGTTTCCTTGTTAAGGCCCATCTAAGGGGGACCCCAACTCCAGTCCCTTGTATAACCTCCAAACACATGGGAAGGTGGCAGTAAGCAGTACTAGCCTTTGGAGAATCAAGTCTGGTCTCTTCCTTTCCTGTTCTCCTCCATTTTCCCTAACAACCTCTACCTCAGGAAGGATGGGCTCTCAAAAATGCTAGATCTCAAACATCCTTGAAAATGGTGGTCAGCTGAGGCTTCTCTCCCTGTTGCTCAGATACTTGAGAAATATTTTCTCCATTCTGTGAGTGGATGTAATTTGCCGACTCACGTTCCCTTTGCACCTTTCTCTACATGTTCTGTCGTGATGCTTTTGCCATACTCATCCGTTTAATTGATGGATGCTGGGGACCCGGGGAGCTCTACTCTTACTGCATGTCCTCCCGCAAATGGACATATGTGCTACACAAGAATTAGAAATTTCATACTCATGGACTAAAACCATAGCGGAACTACATACTGGTGTCCAACTGAAGAACTAGTCCATTTATTCCAACCCTGAGTTAGCTCAGGTAATATATAACATGTGCAGAGTCAGCTGTGAGTGATGGATCATAGCTCTCAATGTCGGAGGAAGAAAGGAAAGACTCATTCCTGGCCTTCTGTAGCCTGGACTCTGCAGTTGGTGTATGTGTGTGTGGGGGGGCAGTGACACCTGACCCAAACAATGAACAAATAACTATGTACATATGAATGAAGAAATGTGGTGTGGGAACAGGGCCAGAAATTCCACACATCTGCTGTGCTCTCCTGGGCATTTCTGGTGGTTCCAGCCTTGGAACCCCATACTCCCAGGGAGGAACAGTTTCTATTACCTCCCCTGCCAAGCCCATAACAGCTATGAGACACCATTGAAGGATTATGTCTGTCCATTGGTGACACTCAGTGTCATGAAAGATGTTTTTTTGAAGGGCTGGGAAGGTAGCTCAGTGGTAGAGTGCTTGCCTTGCATGCATGAGGCCCTGGGTTCGATTCCTCAGCACCACATAAGCAGAAAAAGCTGGAAGTGGCACTGTGGCTCAAGTGGTAGAGCACTAGCCTTGAGCTGAAGAGCTGAGGGACAGTGCCCAGGCCCAGAGTTCAGGCCCCACAACCAACAAAAAAAAAAGAGATTTTTTTTGACAAGGGAGCCCTATGAATAGCAGTTTTAGAGAGTAAAAGAGCCAGCTTTTGTGGTTACCTTTCCATTTGATGATAACTATGGTTGATTCAATGGGACATTTAGGATGTGAGAGACCCCAGAACCGGGTGCTGAAGGTATCATCAGCCCTACTGAGGAAAGTAAGGCTTAGAGAGGCAAAGCACCTTGCCCAAGGTCACACAGTTGTTAAATGTGAAAGCAAGGAGTAATGCGATTTGAATGAATGTCACGTAGTCTGAGATTCTTTCACAAAAGTCGTATACTGAAAGTGGGGAAGAAGAGGCCTTGGTTTAAAGAGTTTAGATATGGGTTGACTCCCGTTAGGGGTCAGGAATCTTTTGTCTTGCCAAGGCCATTTGGATACGAATAGCCTTATTGGCCATACAAAGTCATCAGAACAGGCAGATGGCCACAGACAGCTGTGGTTCTAGAAGCCTATGTGTCTGTCCAGCCATGTTCCTTTCATGGGGCTCCAATGACCCACTGGCCAGATGCTCTCCCCACTGTCAGTGAACAGTGACCATGGCTTGTGAAGGGCCTTCCCTTCCCTTCCTTCGCAGACCTACCTGGCTGTCCCATTGCTGTAGATGCAGGTGGCGTGGATGTGACAGAGCTGCACGTAAGGCCCGCAGGTTGAAGTCTGCCTGTCACAGAATGTCCCAGCCGTGCCTTCTCTGCAGGTGCCAGGGAGGCAGGTGCCGTTACTGTCTATCCTGTTATCGCAGACTCCGTGCACACATGGACAGGCTGGGGGAGAAGGGAACAGCACCCCAATGCACCACCTCCTCTCATCCCCTCCATGTGAAAGCAGAGCCTGGGCTGTGCTGAGGGAGTGTGGGTGGCTGTTTCTCGGGGTCTATAGAATTTTCCAAGGTGCCTGAGAGAGCCGGACTGTCCCACCCGAGGGGAGAATTGGGACGTCAGAGCACTTCCTGTGTCTCTGGGCAGGGTTGGGGGAGCAGGTGGCATGGGGCGTAGCAAAATGTCTCACCTTCTCCTGAAGACATCCTGGAGTAATAGAAGTGTTTGTTCATGTTGGTAGCACCCCTGATGGGCGTGTGTGTTTGTTCTTCACTCTTTTCTGCAGTGAACCCTGATAACTAATGGCCAGTATCTGGGCCCTGACTTCATTCAAGGCTCTGGACCAGCCTTTCACATGCAGCATCAAATCAACTGTCTTCAGTCTCAAGAGGTTGTGCTTTTATAGCCTCTGCTTTTCAGATGCAGAAACGGAGGCCCAGAGAAGTGGGGTTAATTGCCCAACTTCCTGCTTAGTTTCCAAGCAGGCTTTTGACCTTGAGTCTTCAAAGTCCATTTCTATTAGTATGTGTAATTACAGTATTTCACAGATAGTAATATATACGTATGTATGTATGTATGTTTATGTGTGCATGTGACACTATAATCACAGTTAAATTAAGCAGTATTTCCCTATGTCTGTTATCATTTTAAACTCTCCTGTTCCTTTTATTTTTGGTTACAAGTATTTCAAAATTACAACACGAGCTCCTCAGATGCAGGTGCTTATGCACAAGGGAATAAGAAGGAGGGTTTTGGAGGGTCTTAAAGGAAGACCCAAAGATTGCTTGCCCGTCGATCTTGAAGGGGGGTTGTGAAGATCAAATAAGACTAGGAGAGGGGAAATGATGCATGGTTTGTCAGAGATGTATGGAGACAGTAGGGATAGTAGTGAGAGTGGCTTTCTTAGATACAAGCTTTCTGGTAAAAGTCCAAATGCTGAAGCAATTTAATCAGATCAGATCCAGAAATACTTCTGGACTCTGTAACTGTAGATGCAACCAAGCCTACCTTGGATCAAAAATATTTCATAAAAAATTTGTGCCTGTCCTAAACATATACAGGATCTTATTTTTTTGGGGGGGGGAGTTCATTATTGCCTCAACAATATGGTACAATTATTTATGTAGTATGAGTGCCCTAAGGCTGAGTTAAAACATACAGGAGGATGTATAGGACACGACCCTAATTGCACCTGTAGATTTGGATTGAGTAGTCCTGGAACCAGTTCCCCTTCAATGCTGAGGGACAATTGTACCAATAGTGTCTTCATTTACTGGATGGATGCATTGAAAAAGACTTGTTTTGGGGCTGGAAATGGCTCAGTGGAAAAGTGCTTGCCTTGCATGCATGAGGCCCTGGGTTTGATTCCTCAGCACCACATAAGCAGAAAAAGTCGGAAGTGGCGCTGTGGCTCAAGTGGTAGAGTGCTAGCCTTCAGCTGAAGAGCTGAGGGACAGCATCCAGGCCCAGAGTTCAAGCCTCATGACCGGCAAAAACAAAACAAAACAAAACAAAAAAAACTTGTTCTTAGGTCATTCAGCTGGTAAATTGCAGTGTTGAAATTTTACTTCTGGTTGGTATGACTTCCCAGGAAGCTCTTATTTCTTCATTTTTACCTTATTGTTAAGTTCAAATCTTAGCCAAGAAAGATATGGTATATGATCTTTTAAAGAATAAGGTGTGTCTGGTGCTGGTGGCTCACACCTGTCATCCTAGCTACTCAGGAGGCTGAGATCTGAGAATTGAGATTCAAAGCCAGCCCAGGCAGGAAAGTCCGGGAGACTATCTCCAATTATCCACCAGAAAACCAGAAGTGGTGCTGTGGCTCAAGTGATAAAGCACTCGCCTTGAGCTGAAGAGCTCAGTGACAGCACCTAGGTCCAGACTTCAAGCCCCACAACCAACACACACACACACACACACACACACACACAAAGAATAAGGTGTTTCCTAAGATTATATATTTTGTGTAACTGCATTTTTAATGTCTATTGTTGTGCATCTTTCCACATGTTCTATAAATACCTCTTTATGCCATTGCCCTTAAAATGACAGCATCAGTAAGAAATGCTGGTAACAGCTAGCATACCTAGAGTGCATGTGATGTGCTAGGCATTGTTCTAGGGGAAGAGCTTCCTGTTTGTATCAGGCTTATGAGGTAGCTATTAGTATCATCACCCTCATTTGATAGAAGAAGAAATTGGGGCTTAGAAAAGTACACTAACTTGCCCAAGGCCATACATCCTCAAACTGAGGGAGTATGGATGGCTTGGAACTGTATGGACTATTGGAAGAGGACTGCTCGAAAGAGAGCAAATCTGTTTCTTGATAACAGATCTATGATTACTACAGGGACCTAGAGAGTGGTTGGTCCCTGGACCAGCACGGCCAGCATTCTCTGGGAACTTAATGCAACACTTCAGGTCCCATCCCAGGACTCAGACACAGTGATGTGAGAAGCAGCACTGAAGAAATGTCCTGGGATGCTGGTATGCTATTAGCGAGAATCACAGACACCAGATTCTAGCTATGGACTTACTGGACACAGGAAGGATCCAGAGGGACAAAGTTCTGGAAGCATCACTTACTTTGGTTACATTGAGGTCCGTATTTGTTGGGGTCAGAGCAGAACTGACACTGAGAGCCTTGGAAGCCATCCTTACAAATGCAGGTACCATTGCCCTGGAGGCCATCTGCACACTGGGAGAGCAAAGACAGGCCCCGTGGGCTGTTAATACATGCAGGTGAGCATGGCCTGACTTTGAACTCTGGCCTAGTTTCATTTGAAATTAGGCTTTGTGACTAGTCCAGTCAGGTAGGCTGGACTTGGGGAGCCCAAGCTAGGGTTCAGGACATTAAAGGATGTCATTTAAGAGAGAGAGAGAGAGAGAGAGAGAGAGAGAGAGAGAGAGAGAGAGACTGATGAACTTGGAACCTTCAAACATTGGAGTGGTTAAGACAGGACCTGCAGATAAAGCTAGTCTTACTCCCTACCTTCTCCCTTACTCAGCTCTATGACTCCAAACTGCAGTGTTTCATCTCAATGATATAACCCCACTGCCACCCCCATTCTCCCACTCCTGGCAAGGTCAAATGTGTGTTGATTGACATGAATTAGAGTTAAACAGGATTTGTCTTCCTGGTCACCTGGTTACTGGTCTCCCCTTATTCTGCATAAGGTCCCCATTCATGGTTGTATACTTTTTCTTTCTCTCTGTGAGAGCCATATTTTAGATGTGGATCTAGTCAATGGTAAGATCTGTGATTTCCCTGCAAGAATGATGGCTATTTTTTTTATCTTCCTTTGGGTTTTAGCCTCTAAAAAAGAGAAGTTAAATTGTGGACGTTATATTTTACTAGGTTTTGTTGGATGGGTTTACAAAAAGCAATCAGTAGGGAGTAGTATTAGTATTATTTAAAGTATCATAAAATGTTAGATCTTGGTCTATCCCATAGGCAGGAAGTGCGGATCAGGGAGTCTTGATGAGTTATCCAAGATCCCACATGGGCAACAGGAGAGCAGAGGCCAGAAATAGTATCACTGGGCCTACTCTCCCCCAACTCCAGACCAACATTCCTACTGCAGATCTCTTTTCTTTTTTAGATACATGCATTTCTTTTACTTCCTGAGAACATTGTCCAGCATCCTTTTGGGGACTAGGTCTTTTAAACATCATTGACTTAAGAAAGATCAACATCTAGTAAGTAGGAAGTAGTAGGACATAAAATCTGTCCTTACCTGTCCGTTTCCAGAGCATGGATTTAAGAAGCCTCCTAGACATGGGTTACAGTCTGGCCCATAGAAGCCTTTGCAGCATTTTGGTACCTTAGAAATAACATGCATATTATCCTTTAAAGATCCAAATAGAACCAGAAGCCAGAGTCATGCCTGTAATCCTAGCTACTTAGGAAGCTGAGATCTGAGGATTGCTGTTCACAGCCAGCACAGACAAGAAAGCTTGTAAAGCTGTTACTTTCCAATTAGCCACATCAAAAGCTGGAAGTGGAACTGTGGCTCATGTGGTAGAGCACTATCCTTGAGCACAAAAGCTCAGGGACAGCAAGCCCCAGGACTGGCGAGCGCGCACACGCGGGCGTGCACACACACACACACACACACGCACACACACACACACACACACACACACACACACACACAAATAGATCCAAGTAGAGCACCAACTCCTCAAAGGAGACATATTTAAATGTCCATGGATTCAACAAGCAATGTCTGCTTCTGTTCCCAGGCTCTCCCTCTCCCTCTCCTCTCCTTCTCTCCTTCTCTCCTTCTCCCCCCCCCCTCTCTCTCGTACACAGTGGCATAGCTAGAGGTCAACCCTGGTCACCACAGTCTTTCTCCCAAGGGTACCAGTTGTAGTACTGTGAGCAAGGCAGATGAAGTCCTGAGCCCACCCAGCCTCTATGCCATTCAGGGAAGAATTACTATGGAAGTTCACATAAATAAATTAAAGGAGCACTTTTCACAGGATAAAGTGGTAGCAGGTAGAGGCAGAGTTTAGGGGAGACTGGAGAGGCCACCGTGTATCAGGTGGTGACAGAGGAGGTGACAGTTGGTGGAGACAACCCCTAAAAGTCTAGAAGAATGTTCTGAGGGAGGAAATGGCCCCATGGGGTGTAGGACCCTGGCATAGGGTAGGCCGGGTATGGCAGCCGTGGGGATGAGCTCTGTGTGAAGTACGAGAGGGGGTACCCCAAGAGGTGTGATACAGGGTGTGGTGACCTGACAGCTCTGAAGAGAATCCATCCTTTGGTACCCCTGAACGAGACATCCTAGAGCCTTACAAAGCATATCCTGGAATCCATCCACACACAAGGGCCAAGGGTGTGGCCCCGGTGCTGCCCAGCCCTTGGTAGCCTAGGCAAGGCCGGGCTCTCCCCTTCTTACCTGAACAATGGCGCTGCAGCGGAGGGCACAGCCGCTCTTCAGGCCACCCAGTGTGCTCCTGTAGACACATTTGTGTATGTAGAATCTCTGAAAGAAACCCAGTGAGCAAAAGCAGTCTGAGTTTCAAGGTACTTTGGGCAGTGAATAGCCTCTCCCCACAAGGGCCATTCTGTTCCATGGTACCAGTGACACCAGAGCCCTGGGAGACACCGCACACCTGGGTCAGCTCAGGGCGCTCCCTTTCACGGGAGGCCTGTTTCCTTGTTGGTAGAATACAGGCTAGAGTTTTTCCAATCTGTGTCACAAGAATCTTTGTGCCTTCTCTCAAGGCATGCCAGACATTACTACTCAATCAAGACACATGTGTTTGGTTCATCCTGAATGTAGCTTAGTCTTCTCTTCTGATCTAAATTCTTTCCGTAGGGGAATGTCCGAGCCAGTTAGATTCACCAACTAAAATAGCAGTGGTTGACATTTTTCCATTTACCACAGAACCAGATTTAAATATATGCTTCTGGTTTTAAACTCTTGACGTTCACTCATGATGATCTAGAGCTATCATTTAATGAGAACTTAACAATAGGCTGAACATAACATATTGCCCATGAAATCATCAGTCTCCAACTTTTCATGCAGAGTTTTCCAGGTCTTCTTTTTTTTTTTTTGGTAAAGATTAGGGAAACAGATCAGACAACTTTCTCCCCACTGAGAACTACTTCTAACAAGTATCAGGTCCAGGGAATAAGTCTTCTAGCCTACTAACTTTGGGAGCCAGGCGAAGCACACAGTGTCTGCTGGTGTCAACTGTCTCATCTGTGGAATGGGACAATAGAGCTGACTAATATTAAGTCATATCTGAAAGAATATAATTCCTGGATTAAATTATTATTATTAATCTAGTCATGATGCCATGCCTAACCTGAGAAACCACTGGAAAGTGTTCTTCCTGTCTAATTTAAACTGGGTATCTTTCTTTATTTCTTTATTTTTTTTTATCCAAAAGCATGTGTGGAAGAGTAAATATATATAAACACTGGATTTTATTTTAGTGGGCAAAGTAGAGGGGAACTTTTATGAGAGGCTGTTTGATTTTAGTGCTTGGGCTTTATGCTATCACTGTTGTTAGTCTTTTTAGTTTTGACCTCTGGGCCTGGGCACTGTCCATGAGCTCTTTTGCTTAAGGCTAGCCCTCTACCACTTTGAGCCACAGGGTCACTTCTAGTTTTCTGGTGGTTAATTGGACATAAGAGTCTCAAGGACTTTCCTGTCTGGGCTGGCTTTGAACCACAATTCTCAGATCTCAGCCTCCTGAGTAGTTAGGATTACAGGTGTGATCCACTAGCACCTGGCTGTTGTTATTCTTTAAAGGTGAGGAGAATTAGGGTAGAAAGCTTAAACAACTTACCAAGGGCTAATGAGCTAGAATTCAAATATGGATCCCTGATTTCTCTTTCCAACTATCCTCCTTTATAGTTCTATATTACACCAGGTACATTTACATCATTTTTTTTTGGTAGATTATGGGGCCTGAACACTGTCCCTCAGCTCTTCAGCTCAAGGCTGGCACTCTACCACTTGAACCATAGCACCACTTCTGGCTTTTTCTGCTTATGTGGTGCTGAGGAATCGAACCCAGGACCTCATGCATGCAAGGCAAACACTCTACCACTGAGTCACCTTCCCAGCCCCACATTTACAGCATTTAAAGGAACCACACCAAGGAGTTGCTTGGGAGTTGTCTTATGCACTCACTGAGATCTGGGAGTCAGCCGGACATTTGCTCCGATGTATCAGGTAACAGTTCACACAGGTGCCCTAGAGGGAAAGACAGACAGCAAAGTCAGTACAGCACCTGCTCAGAACAAGCCCTTCGGTTCCTTCTTTTTGAACAAAGCGAACCTAGTCAAGGGCTCAGCCTTCGAATCTCTGGCTACAGGGAGGCACCTGCCCCAGGGAGGGCCCTGCAATGGTCTACCAGTTCTAGGACCTCCTAGTTGCTTGGCACTAATAAGGTTGAACATTGAACTTCTGCCTTCCAGTCTACTGACATCTCCTTTATTAGTCCTGAAACCAGGAAAAAAAACAAACCTCTCCAGATCTACTGTGACTTTTTCCATCTTGCTCTGGGCCTCAGCAAGTAGGCCATGAGGAGCAGTTCCTTGGGCTGCTTTGCCAGCTTCCAGCTGGCTTTGGCTAGAGTGAAGGCCAGCAGGAGACTGGCAGGAGAGGAGAGTGGGGTCAAGGACATCCTCCCTGCTCCCTTTCTTCTTTGACATCACCCCTAGCTTCTGATGGGTCTACTTCTTCCATTCTTCCCTTGGTCACTGGGTTCAGGTAACTCAGACTCTGCTCTTGATCCTCCAGACTTCCCTATCTCAACTTGAGCAGCAGCTGCTTGGCATGGGGAAGCTCTGGAGGACATGTTAAATTATCAACTCCTTTTTCCTTCCTTCCTTGTTTCTTCAGGGACCAATTTTCCTAATAGTTGCGCCTCTGGGTTGGAAGCAAGACCACTCTCTGGCCTGTTCTGATCTTCACCCTGACCGAAGTCAGGCAAATGCACCTGCCAGTGCTTATTTCTAAAGCATGAAGCCAGCATACATTGTTTCCAAGGTCTGGCTAAGAAGTGACCCTGTTTCCATCTCTTTTGAGAAGGGGGGTCGTCAGAATGGGACAAAAATCACCCAGATGCCATTTAATTGAAACAGGCTTTGCTTGGTAGCTTAAAAAGAACCAAGAAGTCAACCACCATCTTGTGCAAGTGTTAAGGTCGCTATTTCCAGCCCTAATGGAGTTTTACTCATCCATTAGGAAGAATGGTATTATATCACTTTGCGAAGAAATGGATGGATTTAGGAAAATTTATGTTAAGTGAAGGAAATCAGGCCCAGAGAGACCAAGGACACATGTTTTCTCTCATATATGGAAGTATAACTAATATATAAATGTACCAGCAAACACTTATGGACTGTATGCAAGTGCACAAACATAAATGTATTGAACAAAGTAGAGTAGTTTGCAGGGGGAATTCAACTGGTATAGTTCCTTAGAAAAATGAACCCACAAGCCAACAAAAGGAATACAGGGGTAGACAAATGAAGAGAGAAAGCAGGGGGAGTATGCAATCATACCATTCAATGTATATCCTATGACATTAAGCAAATTTAGGGAAGGGTTGGGTTGAGAGAAGCGAATGACAAAGAGTGACATTGCTCAAGATGCGTTGTATTTATAAATTGATCTATTGAATGGTAACACCTTTGTACAACTACTTAAAAGATAATAAAAATATAATTAAAAAAGAGGACAAGATAAAGTAAAGGAGGCCATCCTCCTTATTCTGCGTCCATGTTCCAAAGATATCGTGAGAACAATCATTGATGTATTATTGAAGTGTCCTGATAAGAGTCAGACCTATTATTGCCTCCGTTTTGAGGTTGCAGTTTGCACAGGAAATTAAAAGACTGCATGTCGAGTGATATTGGAATTTGGGGGTGATCTGATTAACACTGGCTGAGCTAAAAGAAGTTGCTATGGAAACAGTAAAGAGCAGCAGCAGGTGGAGAAGCTCACAGAGAAACAAAAAGTGAGGTATTTGGAGAAAGAACAGCAACAGCAACAACAACAACATGACAGGAAGATGGTTGATTCATTAGATTTGAGCATCTGTCTGTAAGGAAATTTTTAGTCCTTCTTGTAGCGAATGGTCCAGGAGCAGAAAGGTTTAGAGACTGCCCAGAGCTAGCGTGTAGTAGGTTGAATAGTAACTCAACAAAATGTATGTCCCTCCTCCCAAAACCCTCAGGATGTGGCCTTCTTAGGAAATGGGATCTTAGGAAATGGATGTGAATTATTAGGCGAAGATAAAGCCACACTGAATTACGGTGGTCTAAGTCCAGTGACCAATATCCTTATACATAAAGGGATAAGTGACACAGAGAAACATAGGGAGGAAGGCTACCTGAAGGTGGAGGTGGAGATGGGAGTAATGCAGCTGTGGACTGATAAATATAAGGGCTGCTGAGACTGATTGAAGTGTGGAAGTTAGCCAGGCTCAGTGACTCATGCCTGTAGTCCCAGCTACTTGAGATCCTGAAGGAGGAGGATCAGAAGGAGTTTGGGACCAGCCTGGGCAACACAGAAATACCGTATCTTCAAACAACCACAACAAAACAAACTCAAAGGAGCCTAGGACCTTGGTGGGGGAGATGGCTTTGCTGACATCTTGGTTTTAGACTCCTGGCTTCCAGACTTTAAGAGAATAAATGACTGTTGTGTTAAAACACCCAGTGTATGGTCATTGGTTATAGCATGAGGAATGCATGAATTTGGCCATGGTCTACCATTGGTTCTATGGGACTTAAGGCCCACAGCCCCTTCATGGTGGCAAATACCAGGGGCTCTCCTTCTCAGCTTTTTCAGAAGTATGTGTGCAGATAAGAAGATAAGAAAATTGTCTGTTGGGAACCTTTTTGGTTTTGGTGCCAGTCTTGGGATTTGAACTCAGGGTCTGTCTGGGTGCTGTCCCTGAGCTTCTTTTGCTCAAGGCTAGTGTTATACCACTCAAGCCATAGCTCCATTTCCAGCTTTTTTGGGGGGGTAATTTATTGGAGATTAACATCTCCTGGACTTTTCTGGTTGGGCCGTCTTTGAACCATTATCCTTAGATCTCAGCCTCCTGAGTTGCTAAGATTATAGGTGTGAGCTACTAGTGCCCAGCTGGGGACTTTTTAAAAACTTCATTTCTTACCAATTTAGTTTCTCTCCTTGTTTCATTGCATAGATGGGGCAGAATTGGAATGATGGAGGGAGGAATGAGAACTCCAGTCAGTGTGTAGATCCGGCCATTTTTGGCAGTGATTTCAGTTTCATCCATTGCCACCTCATTTGCCAGAATCTGTCCCTAGAAAGAAAGAATAGTATCTTTTTTTCTGTGCTGCAGGGTGCCAGGGAGAGCCCCCCCCCCGCAGTATGAATATTAGCACCCTCTACCTCTCTGGGTTTTTCCTTATATGTGGAAGCAAGATTTAGCTTACAAACTCATAAGTAGTAGGTTGGGTGGTATGCAAGTGTAGACAAATGTATGCACTGACATACAGTCAATTCAAGGAAGATCTCAAATGGTGTAGTTCCATAGAAAGGCAAAAATCAAAGTTCAGCAAAATAAAACACCAGGAAGTGGTTACTTGAAAGAGGTGGGTTGAGGTAACGGGGAAAGTCGGGGATGAAAGAAGAGAAGAGGGGGAAATGTGATCAAGAATCCAACAGATCTCCTGCAAAATTAAGAAGAGTGAGGGGAGGGGAGCAATGGGTGAGAATGTTGGAAAAAGTGACATTTGTCAAAATGCATTGTAACTCCTTTGTAAGACCACTTAAAGATAATAATATCTATCTCGATGCAAATATAACGCCCTCAGTCAAAAGCCTTCTTACATCACTTGTTTTCATCAGAAGGAAGGTTGCTATTGGAGGGGTTTGGCCAACAGGAAGTGACTGTATTTGTTGAATGGACTCTTGACACCAAACCAGTATGTCCTTGAATAAAGGCCCCTACACAGCCTGAGTTGGATAGAGGTAGAGCTATTTCACCTCTACAGCTCATGTGCCTTGGGCACATTGTTCTACCTTCCTATGGCCAAGTGAAGATCCATTCATTCACATACAGAGTTTCTTAAGAATGTCATGTTCCCTCTACTTCAGAGCCTTTGTACATGCTTTCCCTTCTTCTCAAAATTCTTTTCTATTCATTCCTGCCAAGTTCATTGCCCTCATCCTTCAGAGCCAGTCTGAGCTGCACCACCTTTGTGAAGCCCTTCTCAGACTCCTGCTGGGTGCTTTCACAGCCTTCTGGGCACTCATTGTCATTTGTCATGAAGCATTTTATTGATTGTTGATTGCCTAATGGATGGATTTAAGGAGATGTTAAGCCTGCAGATTAGTGTAGAGGCAGGGTAACCTGATGGGGGTTGTTGTCAGATTAAAAAGGCAGAAGTCTACAGATCCCAGTTGTGGGCTTCCACTTACGTTGCTGGTTGTGTTAAACTGGATGTTCTGATTGGCCATGCTCCTGATGTGGGGAGTGGACACAACGTTGGCCACTTCCAGCTGCAAAAAAGACAGCAAGGGAGAAATTTGGAGCAATGCACAGAGTCCCGAGGCTAACAGTCTTTACGCTTCAGGGAAGAAATAATGGGAGCTTTGATGTCAGGAGTTCTTTGTGACTTTGAAGATTTTGATAAGAAAGTCATTATTTAATGGCTACTTGCCCAGAGCTGCAGATTTTTTAAAAAGTCACAAGTTTCTCTGACATCAAAATATTGAAATTTAAGACTAGGAACTGATATCTTGAAAGCAAGGAAATAGTAGTATCAGGACGCGTGAGGCCAACCTGGGTAAATGGAATAATGTGGTATCTGACGAGTTCCAGAAGTTTCCGAGAACCCTGCAAAAACACCAAAATACTTCTTTAGTCAATGAAGAAAACACTACACTAGCCTTTTCATGAGAATCCTTTAAATGATTTTGTATATTTAGTTATAAAAATATGACTCAGAAAAAAATATATATTTGTACTGGGGTTTTCTGCTGGCTAAATAGCTGGAAAACCCAGGATGATAAAAATTCCAAATAACATTTACACAGTCTTTACTCTGTGACAGAGTCTGTTCTAAAAAATATAGAGCATGTATATTTAATCCTCCCAGCATCTATGTAAGTAACAATTACTATTGACCCATTCATCAAGAAAAGCTGGAGTATGGTTGAACACTTAGCCTAGGCCTGGATTGCCTAATTTAGGTATATTCTCTAGGTGGTTTTAGAGTTGTAAAGAAGTTAAATTTATGAGTTTACTACTCAGAAACATTAGAAGACATCAAACAAATCAAACCAACCACTTGGGACAGCAGTTGTAAATAGGTGTTATTTCCTACACCAAGTGTAATAGACCAATCATAGCTAGTTGGAACTCTATTGAAGAGTTCGAAGTCACTGTAATTGACTAGTGATGTCTGCCTTGGTTGTGGCTATATAAGTGGTGATACTTGTACTACTTAATACTGTAGTTTAGCAAAAGCTAATATAGGGGTAGATTGAAGCATTGATGCTAACAGAGTCATCAGAGCCAGTAGGACACAATACCTGTGGAGAAAGGAGGTAGTCAAGAGTACCATCCTTCATGCTCTCTAGTGCTTCATTGCTTGGAACAAAAACGGTGTATGGTCCATCCTCATCCAAGGAATGCCCCATATTGGCTTCCTGCATTTAAGAATTAAAGTTCAGATGGCAACAAAGCAATAGGAATCACCCCAGCTCTCTCAAATCAGAGATTTAGGGTTCTGACATGCACTTCATCCCAAGAGACTGACAACAAGAAAAATATAAACAAATATAGAATCACAACAACAAAGAACTTATACCTAACATATACAAGGATGGAAAACTGCAAAGTGTCTTCCCCCTACCCTCCATCCTGGGACCCCAACCAGCGCAGACAGTGACACAGATCAACAGTGAGATCATAGCATCCAGAGCCAGAAAACCTTCACAACGCTGCTGCTCAGCCCAGAACCAATGTCAGGAACTTGGAGTACCCTGCTGGGGACCCCACTCTGCACCAGACACCAGCACTGGCAGTGACCCAGAGTGCTTGGCCTGGGTCCCTCCCTCCTGCCTGAGATGGGACACCATGCTTGAAGAGGACAAAGAAGCCACCCATCTGCTTCCAGAGGAAGAACACCAGACCAATCCTGGGGTACTGGACCCTGTGTCCTCTGCAGCCCTGGCTGCCAGCAGAAAAACCTGATCCATCCATATGTTGCCTCCAAGAGACCCATCTTATGGTCAATGATAAAAACAAATTCTTAGTGACAGGATGGAAAAAGATCTTCCATGAAAATGCATCCTGCAAGAAGACAGGAGTAGTCATATTGACATCTGATAAAATAGATTTTTCATTAAAATGTACAAAGAGACAAGAAATGTCATTACATATAAATAAAGGGAATGATCCATGAAGAAGAAATCCCAGTGGTCACTATGCACCGAACAATGAAGCACCTAAATATGTTAAACAAATACTTGTGGACTTACAGAACATGATAGAACCCAATACCATAATAGTGGGAGATTTTAATACTCCACTCTCATCAAAGGACAAGTCAACCAACAAAAGATAAGCAAAGAAACCTCTGAATTAAACGACAGCATTACCCAAATGGACTTAACAGATATCTACAGGGTATTCCACCCAACAATGACCCAATTCACATTCTTCTCAGCAGCCCATGAAACATTCTCCAAAATAGATTATATCATAGTACACACAAAGAACCTAAGCAAACACAAGAAGATTGACATAACTCCTTGCATTCTGTTTAACTACAGTGGAATCAAAGTAGTTTAACAACAAAACATGTTGTAGAAATCACTCAAACACATGGAGATTGAATAGCACACTACTGAATAACACCTGGGTCACAGAAGAAATTAAGGAAGAAATTAGAAAGGTTTTAAAATTCAATGAAAATGAAAACAAATCACAATGGAACCTCTGGCATACAGCAAAACAAACAAACAAAAAACCAAGAACAAATCAAATCTAAACTACTAGACAGAGAGAACAAAGATTAGGGCAGAAATCAACAAAATAGGAACTAAGAAAAACTATGCATAAAATCAATTAAACAAAAAGCTGGTTCTTTAGACCACTAGCAAGATTGATGAAGAAAAGAAGAGATGAGACTCAAACAAAATCAGAGTTGCCACAGGAGAAATTACAATAAACATTCAGAAATCCAAATGTTTGACAAGAAATGTACTCATTACCTTACTCATGTAACTGTAACCCCTCTGTACAGCATATTTACAATAAAATAAAATTAAAAAAGAAAATCCAAATGATTATAAAGGACTACTTTCAAAATCTACTGCTCCCCCCTAAAGACGGAAAACCTGGCAGAAATGGACAAATTTCTAGAGACATACAAACTGCCTAAGCTGACCCATGAAGATAAAAATCAGTTTAACAAGCCAGTAACATGCAAGGAGATTAAGGAAGAAATCAGAAGTCTTCCAATAATGAAAGGCTCAGGCTTGGATGGATTCACCACTGAATTCTAAGAGACTTTTAAAGATGAACTAACATCACTGAATTCTATAAGACTTTTAAAGATGAATGTACAGCAATATACCTCAAGCTTTTCCATGAAATAGAAACACAGAGAGAAATTCCAAACTTATTCTATGAAGCCAATATCACACTCATCCCCAAACCAGGTAAAGATCCAACAACAACAACAAAAAGAACCACAGACCAATTTTTCTGGTGAAAATAGATGCAAAGCTCTTCAATAAAGTAGAACAGAATCCAGAAAAGATAAAAAAAATCATACATTATAACCATGTAGACTTCATCCCACAGATGCAAAGTTGGTTTAATACATGCAAATCAATAAATATAATTAAACAGGCTAACAGAGCCAAGAACAAGAACCACATGATCAGCTGATAGATGCAGAAAAAGCCTTTGATAAAATACAAAATCCATTCATGTTAAAAGCTTTGGAGGAGCTAGGAGTAGAGGGAACATTCCATAAAATAACAAAGGCTATATATGATAGACTAACAGCCAACATCATACTGAATGTGGAAAAAACTAAAACCATTTCGCCTAAAATCAGGAACAAGGCCACGATGTCCACTATCTCCAATCCTCTTCAGTATAGTTCTGGAATTCCTAGCCAGAGCAATAAGGCAGGAAAAGTACATAATTCACATAGGGAATGAAGAAATCAAACTGTCCCTATTGGCAGATGGCATGATCTTATACCTAAATGACCCACACAAACTCCATCCCCATGCTTCTAGAGCTGATGAGCCACTTTGGCAAAGTAGAAGGATATAAAATTAATCCACAAAAACTAATAGCCTTGCAGTATGCCAACAATGTACAATCAGAAATGGAAATCATGCAAACAACTCCATTTGCAATAGTCTCAAAAAAAGAATATGAAGGAATTAACCTAACGAAAGATGTAAAAGATCTTTATAGCAAAAAACTACAAAAATCCGAAGAAAGAAATCAAAGGACGCCAGGAAATGGAAAGACCATCAATGTTCATATATAGGTAGAATGAATATTATGAAAATGGCCATTTTGCCAAAAATGATATACAAATTCAATGCAATCCCCATAAAAATCCCGATGACATTCTTTACTGAATTAGATAAAACAATCCAAAAATTCATGTGGAACAATAAAAGACCTAAAATAACCAAAGCAATTCTAGGCAAAAAAAAAAGCAATGTGGGTGGTATCACAATATCAGACCTCAAACTCTACTACAGAGCTATAGTAACAAAACCAGCTTAGTATTGGCACAAAATAGACCAGAAGATTAATGGAACAGATTAGAAGACCCAGAAATAAAACCACATACATACAGTCATCTGATATTTGATAAGGGAGCCAAAGACATAGAGTGGGGAAAAAATATCCTCTTTACTAATTGGTGTTGGGACAACTGAGCGTCCATATGCAGAAAACTAAAAGTGAATCCTGTTTGTTACCATGCACTAATATCAATTCAAGGTGAATCAAAGACTTCAACACCAGACCTGAAACCTTGAGACTACTGCAAGAGTGACTAGGAGAAACATTAGAACTTATAGGTAGAAACTTCTTGAATAGAGTCCCAGAGGCACAACAGATAGGAGAGAGACTTGACAAGTGGGACTACATCAACAGGAAAAGTTTCTGCACAGCTATGGATGTAATTACTAAACTAGAAAGCCAGCCAACAAACTGGGAGAAGATCTTTACCATCAATATATCCAGACAAAGGCCTAATACCCAATATATACAAGGAGCTCAAGAAACTAACCTGATAAACCCAAACCTGATAAACCAATCACTGCATGGGCAAGGTAGCTAAGGAGAGACTTCTCAGAAGAAGAGGTAAGAATGGCAAAGAAACATATGAGGAAATGCTCATCATCCCTGGTCATAAAGGAAATGCAAATCAAAACAACTCTGAGATTCCATCTCACCCCAGGTAGCTTGGCCAACATAGTGAATTTGAACAGTAACAAATGTTGGTGGGGATGTGGGGGAAAAGGAACCCTACTGCATGGTTGGTGGGAACGTAAACTAGTATAACCACTCTGGACAGCAGTCTGGAGATTCCTTAAAAAACTAAACATAGACCTACTCTATGACCCAGCCATATCACTCCTTGGCATCATGAGCCAGGAAATGATAAAGACACCTGCACATCCATGTTCATTGTTGCACTATTCACAATAGCCAAGATATGGAAACAGCCCAGATGCCCCACAATAGAGGAGATACAAAAATGTGGAATCTATACCCAAAGGAATTTTACACAGCCATCAGAAAGAATACAATAATGTCATTTGCAGGGAAATGGATGGAGCTAGAACAAATAGATGAGGTTAGACAAGATCAGAAGATGAAAGACATATATTCTCTCTGATATGCGGAAATTAGATCTAACATACACTGAGATATGATAAATTATATAAGATCCTAGATACTCACACACAGTAAAACCAAAAGAGGATACCTTTAGGAGAGAAACACAAAGGTATAATGCCTAAGTGCCTCTTCATATTTATATAAGGAATATACACATTGAAACGAACTCCAAGATATGGAAATAAGAGACCTCTTTTTTTTTTTAGCTTTTGATGATTCTTTCTTCACTCTATGTATGGTGTATTCAAGTGTATATCATTGGAAGAGTTGAGGAGAGGATACAGAACTTGAGGGGAAAAAGAGTGGAAAAGTACATCAGTGGAACTCACACTGATGAAAAAGAACTACACAACTCATGGATGGAGACAGCGGGGAGGGACTAGGAGAGAATAAGGGAACAGAAGTCACTGTATGAAAGGAAATGTGCTCATTACCCAACTCATGTCATTGTAATCCCTCTGTACTTCCTTTGTAATAACAATAAAGTACATTAATAATAATAAAGAAATAAAATTTTATGCCCTGATCAACCTCAAACTTAAAACTTAAGAATTTCTCCAGAAAGTACTTAGACTTTATATAGTCTTGCTAAATTTTATAGAAAACTTAAGAAGCATTTTTTACCCCAGAAATTCAGGAAGGGTACATACCTCCAACAAAGACACGAACTTGCTGTATTTTGGTTGTAACATCATCATGATGGTTTGCTGAAAAAGAGACATTTAGTTTAAAATAAAATGATTTAGGAAAAATGAAAGAAAAAGTCATTGAGGAAAACAGAGGGATTTAGGAAAGAGCTTATGTGTTATATGTGCATATAAAAGAACCTGGTCAATCTGCCACACATTCTAAAAATGTTATTTTATCCATTGATTGTACCAGGGTTTGAACTCAAGACCTTGTGGCTCTGTCTCTTTTACCTGATGTGTGGTATATTCAAGTGTACGTCATTGGCAGGGTTGACAATACTCTACCCCCTGAGCCACATACCCAGTTCTTTCTTATTTCTTGTTCAGGTAATGTCTCAACCTTTTTTTTTCCCAGGATGGGCCTTGGGTTGTGATTCTCCTATTCCATCTTCTATATAATTTTAATTATAGGCATGAACCACCACACCTAGCTTGAATTTTGAGGTAGGGTCTTACTAACTTTTTTTTCCCCCCAGACTAGACTACAACCATGATCCTCTCATCTCTGCTTCCTACATAGCTGGAATTTTATAGGCTTGTACCATAAAAAGAGGTTAAAACTTATCCAGGTTTTTTTCTTTTCTTTTCTTTTTTCTCTTTTTGTCGGTCATGGGACTTGAACTCTCGTCTGGGGCACTGTCCTTCAGCTCTTTAGCTTAAGGCTATCACTCTACCAGTTGAGCCACAGCACCACTTCCAGTTTTCTGAGTGGTTTATTGGAGATAAGAGTCTCACAGACTTTTGTGCCCAGGCTGGCTTTGAACTGCGATCCTCAGATCTCAGCCTCCTGAGTAGCTAGGATTACAGGCCTGAGCCACTGGCGCCTGGCCTATCCAGGCTTTTTCTACTTACTGAGTGTGCCTTCATTGCCCTTTGCATAAAGACTCAGAACTTTATTTGAAAAATAGCAATTCTATCTCTTAGCTTGAGATCTTCCTGGCCGAAGGAAGGGCAAGCACATATGAGAAGCACTTCCTTCCAGAATGCAGCCAAGGCAGGCAGATTCGGGTGGGCATCACTTTTCCCTGAAGTGTCTCACCTTGGTGTTGCTCACAAACGTGGGCTGTATGCTGTCCATGGCTTGGTCAAGGATGTGTATGAGCCCGTTGGCAGCAACGATGTTCCCCTGTACAATTTGTACCTTCTTTTTGCCCCCATAGAGCTTAAGCCTAAGTTGGCCATCCTAAAATATCAAAGAAAGATAAAGTATTTATAGTATAGTGTTCTGAAAGGAGCAAGCATTGATGGACAAAAAGCCAGAAGTCCAGAGTCCTTGGTGCTGCCCTCTTCATGGCTTGTGAGATTCTGAGCAAGTCACATGACCCAACCAACATGAAGATGTCTTCTTGGTTCTCTTCATATAGTTTCTGTTAAGGTCAGTGAGATAAAGCTATGTGACTATCAGATATATAACACCGATAAGGTTTTAAAGTGCTCTCCTCCAATGAACTGCAAGCTCCAGCTGGGTAGAGCTGTTCCTTTTGCCCTAATGCTTCGCTTGCTTTAGTATACTACACAGAAAAGACACTTGGTACAGTATTTACTAAAGGAAAAACTAATTCCTTTTCCTTTTCATGAAACCCTTCCAAGTAGAGACTTAGTAAATATTTGTTCAATGAATAAATGAGCTAAAAGAACCATGTCCTGGGTGTAGGAAGAAATCTCACTCTTATCTATCTATCTATCTTTCTTTCTATCTATCTATCTATCTATCTATCTATCTATCTATCTATCTATCTATCTATCTATCTATCTATCTATCTATCTATCTATCTATTTATCTGTCTGTCTGTCTGTCTGTCTGCCTGCCTGCCTATCTCTCTCTCTCTACAATTTATATATCATCGATTATATTATTTAACTTTTTAACTATATCAATCAATCATCTATCATCTATCTACCACTTATTTACTTATCACCTGTCTATCTTCTGCCTATCTGTCTAACATCTACCTGTCTAACTGTCCATTGTGAGATACTCAATATAGCAGACTGTTAAGGTTAAGGTGGTGGGTTTTGGAGTCAGACAGACTCACATTGGACTCTAGGCTCTGGCACTTACCGTGTCCAACAGGAAAAATGGAGATTCTTGGTGGAACCTTTCTTACAGGCTCTTCTGAGTCTTACATGGGCAAAAATAAATTACTTGTCCTGGTGGTTAGCATCGACAGGACTCTTGGTGATATAGCAAACTCAGCTATTAGGCACTATAAAGTAGTGCAGGCCAAAGACACACAACATTTTGTTGATGAGTCCCTTGAACTTCCAGTCATGCAAAGGGGAAGGGCAAGATTTTTTTTAAAAAAAGAAAACAGCACTAAAGCATTGGCTAGATCAGCTCCAGTAACCAAAATAAACATGATCCAAATCAAACACCGGGAACCCCATTTTTGCACCAGCATACCCCTCCCCATGGCATTGGTATTGCTCTCTGCTACTTGTCTGACCAACAGGGAGTAACAAAAGATCACCAACTCCACACATGAATGTCAAGGAGGCTTTGGGCACTGGCTTGACAGACGGCTTAGTCCTGGGAGGGTACCGTGCATCTAGAGACTGGTCTGGCTGGAAAAAAGTTCTCTACTTGGGTCTGCAAGGGAAAGCAGGAGCAAAGCTTGATATCCCTCTTTTAATTTTATCTCAGTCTGCTGTGAGTAGCCAGCTTGCAGCCACCTGGGATGCCAAGAAAGATGATAACACCCCGTGACAACAATTGAAGTTACAGTATTACCCAGGCAACCATGACTTTCTTGGTAAAATCATGACCAGGCCCTAGTGAGAGATGATGATCAACCAAACCAAGCCTCTGAGCACCTCTGACCACCACACCATCCATCCCTCTGGCAGGACTGGTCAGTAACCCTGCATACTGTTAACCCCTGCCCCAATTCTTTCTCTATTGAAACCTACAGCCCCTCTGTGGACACTGAAGATAGCTCTGCCTCTCCTTGTGGTTTGCTGGTGCAGTATAGGAATGTTTTTCTCTGTCTTCATCCTTCTTGTATCTTAATTTGGCATACTGGGGTGAGGGGTGGAATCTGACACATGGAAGCCTGAGCTGGGTCCTTTTGGCCTAGAACTCCAGGAGTACAATTCTGAGAAATGCTTACCCTGTCTGCACTGAAGATCTCCCCAGACTTCCCAGTTAAGGTGTAGAAGGTGTCTGTGCGGTTCATCTGCTCTGTGCTCATCTGCCCAGCAATGATGTGGAGTTTCACGAAGTACTTAGCAGCCTCTTTATCCATCAAGAGTGCTCTTACCTAAGAAAAGAGGGACAGAGGGCTGGGGTTTGAAAATGTGTTTTATAATGCATCAAAGCCAGGGTACTCTAGGGCCTATCTTTGACCTCTTTCTGATACAGATGGTATTTCCTGAGTATAATCAGGGGTGGAGTGGGCCTCAAAGATGGTGGCATTGTGAGGGCTGGAGGCCCTGCCTGGTGCCCTATCATGGGAGCCGCCGCCCTAGACTAAACCCTGACACTTGAATAGAGGAAGAGTGTTAGACTGAAATAGTTGGAAATTTCATGAAAAGAACAAATAAAGTGGATTGATGGACCAAATCTATACTTTTTTTTGGGGGGGGCAGTGTTGAGGTTGGAACCTAGGGTCTGGTATTTTCCAGACAAATGTTCTGCCACTGAAGCCACAGCTCTACTTTTGGCTCTTTGGTGGTTAACTAGAGGTAAGACTCTTGCAACTCTCCTGCTAAGGCTTGGCTTTGAACATTGATCCTCAGATCTCAGCCACCCAAGTAGCTAGGATTACAAGTAAGAACCAACGTTAAATAGAAGAGGAGAGAAATTGCTTAAATAGGGATACAGGTGGACCCATTGCAACAATGAGATCTACAAGTTGTTATGTTGAAAACGAACTTTACAACTTTGGTATGTGTGTGGTGGGCGGGGAGGATTGGGTGGGGGGGCAGGGGAGGATGGGAAGGGATAGGAAGGGGAAACAAAGGAGGAGGCAATAATGCTTGATAAGAAATGTACTCATTACCTTGCCTGTGTAATTGTAACCCCTCTGTACGGTATTTTTACAATTAAAAAAAAAAGAAAAAAAAGAAGAGGATTCAGCCTGTTCAGGCTCTCTGCATTTGCACACGCATGTAGGTGATTTTACATACTCACATCAGATGCTTTGAAGGCGCTGTCTGATGGTAGCAGCACTGTGAATGGTCCCAGGCTACTTAGAGGCCAGGCATACACTTCATCTTCGGCACAGAAACACACATAGGAAGGAAACACCGATGGTCAGCAACACATGGAGTAAATCAAGGCAGTACTAGCACTGTGACTGTTTCCTTACTCGTTTTAATTGCTTTGCACAGCCCTGAGATTCAGTACCATGAGGCCTTGGTCCTGACAAGTTCCATATGAGGCACTAAGAGTTTTTCTGCAGCTACAGCCTTGGCTTCCAGGACATTCTAGAATGAGCTAGTTAGCCATGGCAAGTTCCTCTGACAGCCCCAGAATCCCTGACCTGTGCCTGGCTTTTGGAGATGTCATCCTTTCAGTGAGCAACAACTCTGGGTTCTATCTAAGACCAGCTCAGAAGAGCTCCACACCTAGGCTTGATGCTCGCCTCTTGCCATATTGGAATGTTTATTACTTGAATGAAGGACTTTACATTTTTCATTTTACACTGGTCTTGCAAATGATGAAACTAGTCTAGTTCATCACTCCAGGGAAGCTGGGCCATCAGGGTGCGAGGAGATGACAGATCATGGCCCGGGCCCACGGTGTGCCAGTAACACTGGGTTCCTTGTAGAACAAGATATGTATGCAAATACAGATTAATATTATGCCAAGAATGTATGGCATAGGCTTGCAGATCCTCCTCCATCTGCACCTCCTCCTCCTCTTCCTCTTCTTCCTCCTGCTCTTCTTTGGTAAACCCAAGTCCTCCTGTATGTGCTCTACAGCTTGGGCCAGTTCCAGGGCCCCTTTTATGTTTTGTTGAAATAAAGTCTTGTTAACATTGGCCAGGCTGGCTTGGAACTTGTCATCCGCCTGTCTCTACCTCTCAAGTAATTGGGATTATAGGTATGCACCATTATGCCTGTGTGTGTGTTTTCTGAGAAGTCATCTTTGGTGACTGGTAAATACCAACATAAATCCTGATGATGTAGGGCTTCTGTTAATTGGTCATCTGTGGGGTGTTTTTTGTGTGTTTTGTTTTATTTTGTTAATTGGGCATATTCATGTTTGATGGATGTCTTGCCTAATTCTATGATTGGTTTTAAATATTCATTCTCAAGGATTTGCAAGCAAATGCATGAGGGCATTTTAAACTCTCACCCTGCCCCAGGGAGCCTGGGATATGACCTAGATAATTTGTGGCATCAGGACAATAGTTTGCACAACCAAAACCATTCCAAAATTCAAACGATGCCTCCATAGAGCAGGGCCCTAGTCATTCCAACCTCAGTGCTATCTGCCAATCTTTGCTCACCCTCGAAGAACTGACCCATAATGTCAAGGGAAAGGTGAAGGGTCTAGTACGTAAGTAGCTCTTATTGTTGTTGCTGGTCTGTCGATCTTTGGGAGGCGTAGGACCCTAGTCTCAGCTTTCTGCCTACAAATTCTCACCCTGGTAGACTTCTCAGAAAATAGCTGTCTCGTTGGGAGCAGCTGTCTGCTCTTCCCTCCCACCTGCATGGCATCTCCCTAAAAAAACGCCAGCTCCAAGGTATTGGCCTGGCCCATCCCCTTCTGCATCCTGGGTCTCACTGATGCTTTGGCCCCAAAGATGGATGCCCCTGGGGAGGAAGTCTGTATCCATTGCTTCATACCGAGGAGAGAGATGACAGAGGTCAGACGTCCTTGGCATTTTCCTCTGGGCTCAGTGTTTAATTCTCTGAGCCGTTCCATGATATTTCCGTAACACAACAAGCCGTCACCCACATAACCTTCCCGGCAAGTGCATCTGCGGAGAAGACGAAAACCACATTCTCAGAGTCTTCGAGCCATGACTACCGAGATTACATAGCCCCAGGCCTCCTTTCACAGCTGGGGAAACAAAGTCCAGATGTAGAGAAGACAAGGCCAAGAGAGGGGTAGACAGTGAGGAGTTAAGAGCTTAACAGAAACGGGGCCTTCCAGAACAGGATGCCTAATAAATCAGGCACATTTATAAACACTAGGTATTTTTGGGAGCTCTCTGCTTGAGTATATTTAAAAGCTCCACAGACCATGTAGCCGGGTGTCCGTGTCTCAAGTCTGTAATCCCAGATACTCAGGAGGCTGACATCTGAGGAATGCAATTCCAAGCTAGCCTGGGAAGAAAGTTTAATAGACTTTCATCTCCAGTTAACCAACAAAAAGCCTTGAGCAAAAAAGCCCAATGAGAGCATCGGGCTGTGAGTTCAAGAAGAGAGTAAGGGAGAGGAAAAGAGAAGAGTGGAAGAGAAGGGACACACACACACACACACACACACCGATACCATACAAATCAGAATCACTTGGAGCATTTATTATAACTATAGATTTTAGGGGCCCACTGCAGAATTTCAACTGAAACCAGCCTATAGGACAGCAAATTCTCAGAGCTGATCAGCTCAGGACATGCTTCCCCACCGGCTCCCTTCTAGCTGAGGCCTCTCTGATGCCTCCGCTCACTGAGGAAGTGATCCCTGATCCATACCTTCATGAAGCCCTTCGGGGCAGCAGAAGTTACAGCTGTGATTTTATCCTGATCTGTGTGGTGATGTGACGAACGTTTGCCTCCCCATGCAGCCAGAGCGAAGATTTCTCATGGCTTTGTTTGTGCTACAATGTGGGCCATAGTTGGTAATGAACACTTGTAGAGTAGGGATTGAACTAAATAGACAGCATAGCCAACAGAAATGAGTGCATAACTACTAAAGTCATCGACATTTTTAGATGATGGTTTCACTGCCTAAGAAAGAGTTAAAAGATGTGCCAAGCAGTGTTGTGTTGGCAAATGTGGAACTTCTAGCTCTGGGGGTGGGGATGGGGGCCCTAAGTTATAGCACTTTCCAGTTTCCACAGTTTGCCCTCCCAGCTGGGCCAATTTCAGCCCATCAACATGGTAACAGAAAGCTTGTGTGACACCTGGCGGTTTCGTGCTCAGCTGGCCGTGAATAGGGTTGGCTATTGCCAGGAGTAGGAGTTGACAGCTGGCAGAGGTTGACAAGGTGCATGGGATGGTGACATTAGCCAGGATACTGGAGATGTGGCTGGGGGCTCAGGGTGGTGGTGAGGGATGAGGGGAGAGCCAACACGAGGTAGGAGAATGTTCCAGAAAGGATTGATAGAGGGAGACGGCTGTGACAGGGTTGTTGTGGTCATTCCATACCACAGATGTGACTCATGGGGAGCTGTGGAATTTAAACAGCTCCATCCTGCCCCCTCCCCGCTTCCCCCCTCATGAATCCAGTTGAGCGTCTAAATATGGTCCCACACATCTCTTGTCAATCAGTTTGTGGATCAAACTGCTCAGAGGGTGTCTCCTTTTGCCTAGAGAGCTGTGGGGGCCTCCTAACTTGTCCTTTGGCCCTTCACATGACCTCTTAGCCCTGGTGGGAACTGCTCTTCTCCCCCTTTTTAGTTGAACTATCAGGATGATTAGTTGTGAGCGGGCAGGTGGCAGAGCCGGGATACAAAGATGGGTGTTTTGATATCAAAGTTCTTTCTACTCCATGCCTAGTGAGTGCACTGACCAGACAGAACACAGTGCTAACAAGATCTGTCTGGGCAAATCTCCGCACCGATGACCCCTCCATCACGGAAGATAGACAAGGCCTTGGAAAGTGCAGCGGTGCCGTTGGGTTGCACCATTCAGTGTTACCCTGGTTTGGAGCTCACAAGGGGAGCAAGCATGAATCCTCTTTGCAGAGGCTGAGTACCATGAGGGCCAAGTGACACAGAGACAGTCTGGGAAGGTCAAAGGACGTGGGTTCTAGCTTCTGTCCAATCTCTCATTCAAACACAGCTCCCCAGCTTAATAGTTCTTGCCATGTTCTTATGTGGTTCTTGGGTTCCATTTGCTCATGAAATTGTCACTCCCCCTCCCATTTTGGAGTAGGTATTCTTATGTTCACTTGTATAGAGAGAAACTGAGGCCAGAGAGGAGGTGTCACCTGCCTAAGGTCATGCTTCTGGTAGGTACCACAGCCAAGCCCAGATCCTTAAACTCCAGATAGTCTTCTCTTTCGACCACATGAGTTGCTTCTGCCTAGGATTTTACATATAAATCTTTTCCTGTTCTGAAACCCGAGTCCAGGAAATACCTTGTGTGCAAAAGAACTTTCTCAGTCTTGTTCACAACACTCACAAGCAACACTTCCTGGACAATAGCAATTGAGCTCCTGCAATAACCATACCAGTTGCTTTCCCATGTGATTTCTCGTGTGATTTCTGTTTCCTCCAGCCGACCACGTCAGGCTGGGTCAACATTCTGGAGAGCTCTCATTCTAAAAGAAATAACTGCCGAGCACCTCACTGATTAAACATAGACTTATGAGTATCTACTATGCTCCTTGTACTTATCTACTATGTAAAGTAGGAGCAGAGAGATGGCTGCATAAAACACACTTCTACCCCTTGAAGGAAGGGTATCACATTGACTGGCCATCACATCATCCATTTGGAAAAGATATCGGTGGGAGACTGAAACTTACTTTGTTTGGCCTGGTATGATGGTGGTACAATTTGCATTCCTGTGACATGGGTTTTTTGATTCACAGATGTTGATCATACTGCACCCCACTCCAGGTACAAAATTGTGGTAATGTTCCTTACACTCACAGTGAGACTTCCGGAGACAAGGAAAGAAAAAACAAGTTGTTAGTCTCAGCTGCCATTCTTCTTCAATCCATATTTATGTTTATTCTGACATAAAAGGCAACTCGAAGGACTAATATAGTAACTCACACCTGTAATCCTGGTTACCTGGGAGGTGGAGATCAGGAGGCTTGTGGTTTAACACCAGCCCAGGCAAACAAGCTAGGGGATGGTGAATTCCATTTGTAATCCTAGCTATGTAGGGAATGTAGGTAGAGGATTATGAGCCAAAGCCAGTCCCAGGCAAAAAACACAAGAACCTATTTGAGAAAATAACTACAGCAAAAGTGGGTTGGGTGTGTGGTTCAAATGGGAGAGCAAGTATGAGGCCTTGGGTTCAAATCCCACTACTGAAAAAAAAAAAGCTAAATCCAACTAAGTCTGAAGTGTGGGCTTAAGGTAAACATTTGCTGAAGTTTCCAGAAATGGAAATAGTGTTTATATATCTTACCTGTTGGGAAGATCATGCCTCTTGTTTATGAAGTTTGACCTTTCAGTTTTTCACCTAACCCTTGACCTCATTAGCTACATAATTCCTGGAGGTCTTTGTTTTATTTCTTTGTTCATTTCTGTTTTTTTAAATATTTTTTGGTCCGGTCGTGGGGCCTGAACTCTGGGCCTGGGCGCTGTCCCACAGCTCTTCAGCTCAAGGCTAGCACTCTACCACTTGAGCCACAGCGCCACTTCCGGCTTTTTTTTTCTTTTTGCTAATGTGGTGCTAAGGAATCGAACTGAGGGCCTCAGGCATGCAAGGCAAGCGCTCTACCACCGAGCCACCTTCCCAGCCCTCACTAATTTTTTTTAAATTAAGTTTTTTATTGTGAAAATACTGTATGTACAAAGGGGTTACAGTTACATGAGCAAGGTAATGAGTACATGTTTTTTTTTTT
>NW_012267219.1:34967412-34974221 GCF_000151885.1 Dipodomys ordii | reverse complement strand
GAAATGTACTCATTACCTTACTCATGTAACTGTAACCCTACTGTACAGTATTTTTACAATAAAAATTGCATAAAAAACCAAGCAGAAAAAAGAAAATACAAAGTATACAAAATTGAAACAGATTGTTTCAATTCTCTCTCCTCCACTCTCTAAATCATATCAACAACCAATAGAATCCATCTATTTATAAACTTATTATGATTTTCCCCAACTAAATAAAACAAAATAGAATCTTGTTTTTTTAAAAAAAGTTTTTTGTTATTGTTTTAGTTCCCATACTGGAGCTTGAACTCAAGGCTTTGCATTCCTACTTGATTTTTCCACTCAAGGTTGGCATTCTACCACCTGAACCATACTCTCTCTTTCAACTTTTGCTGGCTAGTTGGAGCTAAGAGTCACTCAGATCTGGCTGCCAGGGCTGGCTTCGAACTGTGATCTTCAGATCTCAGCCTCCTGAGTAGCAAGGATTATAGACATATCAGAAACATGCCTTAAAATTTGCTAGATAACTGCCCTCCCCTTGTAGGTTATAACAATCTGAATCCCCATTGCTGTTTCTCTGCTACCCATGGATAGTTATTATCTTTTCAATCTGTTTAACATAATGGCAGCAACATCAACATCAAACCAGAATAGAACCTCCTATACTCTCGTCCAGTCCCAATATGGCTGTGTTTTTTTATGCTTGATTGTGTGTGGCTCTGTTACCCTCTTCATTTTATTCCTGGTTTCTATTTTTCTTGTTGTGAGTATCATTTGATCCTAGGTCTATTTTTAAAGTTGGGTCATGGCCCTTATATTATTATAAAACTTTATCTGCCATGCGAGTTGTAAATATTTTTGTTCCAGTCTCTTGTTCATATTTTGACTTGACAAAAATATTTTCCCACTTGGAAAGCAATCTGACAGTGTTCTCCATTGGGCTGGCTTTGAGACTGAGACCCTGTCATACTGAGAAGGCCTCGTCCCTGAGTCCACTGGGCTGTGGGAGGGGCTGGGAAGAAAGCCAGCTGAGGGCACAGAAGTGTCCCACAAACCTGAGGCTGGGGTGATTTGCTTCCTGTGCAGGAGGAGAAGGCAGTGGTTGTTTTTTTTTAAATTTTTTGTTGTTTGTGGGGGCATTGTTCCTGAGTCTCTTTATGCTCAAAGCTGGCACTCAACCACTTGAGCCATTTCTAGTTTATGAGTGGTTATTTGAAGATAGAGTCTCATGGGGACTTTTCTGCTCTGGCTGGCTTTGAACCGTGATCCTCAGATCTCAGCCTCCTGAGTAGCTAGGATTACAGGGGTGAGCCAGTGGTGCCTAGTAAGGCAGTGGCTATTTTAGCTATCTTACTGCTTATAGCACGATATGAGCTTTTAAGAAAATGACTTTACATTGTTGAATTTCAACCTCACATCACTTCGTTTTTTTTTTTTTTTTTTGCTTTTGGTCATGGGGCTTGAACTCTGGGCCTGTGTGTAGTCCCTCAGTTCTTCAGCTCAAGGCAAATGCTCTACCACTTGAGCCACAGCACCACTTCTGGTTTTCTGGTGGTTCACTGGAGATAAAGTCTCCCAGACTTTCCTGCCCAAGCTGGCTTTGAACTGTGATCCTCAGATCTCAGCCTCCTGAGTAGCTAGAATTATGGGCGTGAGCCACTGGTGCCTGGCACACTTTGTTCTTTTTTAATGCCTATAACTAGGGCTTCAAATTGGGGATTTGTGCTCCTGCTTGGCTTTTTTCACTCAAGGCTAGAGCTCTACCACTTGAATCATACCTCTACCGCTAGCTTTTTGATGGTTAATTAGAGATAAGAGTCTCAGAGACTTTCCTGCTAGGGCTAGCTTCAGATTTCAGCCTCCTGAGCAGATTGGATCACAAACATGTGCTACTGATATCTGGCAACTTTTTATTTTGTTGAAGACTAACACTCAGATAAGTGAAGTTAGTGTCACAGGCTGCATAGCCAATGTGTTTACATCTCAGGCTCCAAAGACACCACGTACAACCTTCTCTCTCATACTGGTGTGGTTACCAAGTTGAGAAGATTTTTGGTCTTAGCTGAGAAAGAATCAAGGATGTACCTAAAGGGAACTTAAGCAGAATGAACATAAAGCACGCTCGTGAGAGGAAGAGAGGCAGCTTCAAGAAGCAGCCACTGCCCTGAGGGTCCTTGGATGTGGAGATGTGACTGGGATTCAGGCATGGGGCAGTCATTCCTGCAAGCTGGGTTCACTCCTGGAGATTGGATTGTGTGTCCTTAACTTCTCCCACATGGTGCCTGGTGACTCTTTGGCTGTGGATGGTTGTATTGGGACCATTTTCTGCATGCAGCAAGTCAGTGAGACCCGGATGTATGTCATGTGTCACTACTCATCAATGCCAGCCAGCTAAGATGTGATTTTTTAAAAATACACACCCAGCCAGGTGCTGGTGGCTCATGCTTGTAACCCTAGCTACTCAAGAGGCTAAACCTAAAGATTATGATTTGAAGTCAGCCCAGGCAGAAAAGTCAGTGAGTCTCTTATCTCCACCAGAAAACCAGAAATGGTACTGTGGCTTAAAGTGGTAGGGTGCTAGCCTTGAGCAATAGAGCTCAGGGACAGCATCCAGGCCAAGAGTTCAAGCCCTGTGATGGAGGAGGAGGAGGAGGGGGAGGGGGAGGGGGAGGGGGAGGAGGAATTAACATCCAATGCATCCTTCTCAGCCAACGAGTTTCCTAATTCCTGAGAGGGCTTTTCCTTTCCTGAGAGATGCTGAAATTTGTCAGTAGAGGGTGCTAGCGGACAGAGCAGGAAGCAGGAAGCTTGCTTTTGGAACTGGGTGCAGGGTGTGCTTCTTCTGATGTTTGCTGCTGCGGCCATGGCTTCAGGGAAGCCATGTCCAGGCTGAGCATCAGCGCTGTCCTTTAGTGACCTTGGATTGTCCACCCTGGATCTGGTGATGCCTTGCAGAATGCAAAGTGCAAGTTCTCCCTACCCCCAGACACTGAGTGCTGTCCAGTTCTACCCTGCCCTCTGACTTCCTCTGTCTTTATCCACCAGCTTGGCTCAACCATGTTGCAAAGGGTGTTCTGGGCTTACCAAGTGACTGTGGCCTGATAGTGGCCTATGAAAAAAAAGTCAACTTTTTTTTTGAGGGGGGGCACCACCATATTTCTTCAGCAAGGCTTGAATCTACCCATGGGGGGTTACCACCTTTTTGCAGTCCTTGTGCTCCACAAATAGCATTTTTTTCTACAAGTACTCTTCTAGCATAATGTACTAATCTTCACGATAAACTTTCCTTTTGTAAACCATTGTGTTTTCTATCTCTTAATTGGGTCCAGCATTGTAGATTACTTTGCGAATTTTCTATGGATTCAGATGCTTGGAATCCCATTCTTACTTGCTAGTTTTGTGATTTTTCCTCTCCCCTCTCCCCTGACACCATTAACGTGTCTTGCTTTTGCCACAGGTATGGCGACAGTGCTGTACATCCTGTGTAGGTGACTAACTTGTAGCAAGGGTCCCTCTTGTCTGCCTAGCCCCCATGTCTAGCTCTCCTCCATCTCCCCCACTCTCCCTGCTCAACCTTCTTGAAGCATAGCTACCTCTGTGCCCCACTACCACCACTTCCTCCCATCTTTCCTTTTGTCCTTCCTTCTTACCCTTTCCATCCTCTTAAAAAATGATGATTTCTTTCCTCCCAGACATTGGATGGAATTTCACCCCCTTCACCTCACCTCTGCAGAGCCCCAATAATGGAAGTGAGAACAGATGTCACACCTGCGTTGTCTGCTGAGGAAGCGCACAGGACTTACGTGTGTCACAGCTGGGGCCCGTGTAAGCAGAGTAGCACGCGCAGGTCCCATCACCTCCAGGCCCATTGCTACACACGCCGTGCACACAGCTACACACTGCAGGCAGAAAATGAGGGTTTGTAATGCGTGATGGAGACCGGAGTCTAAAGATCAGGAAATGAGATTCCCAGACAGCATTTACAGAGAACACCCCAGGAGGTAGATGTCAGTATCATCCTCATATTACAGATGAACAATTCAAGAGGCCTGGTTGCTGCTGTTTCTGACTTAGCAAAGCACATAATCTATGGTGTTGCAAACAAGTGCTGGGGAGCAGTCAAGCTGAGGGTGGAGATAACTGGATCGAGGAGAAGGGCCTCAGTAGGAATGCTTCTTATAGGGGATTTAATAGAAAAGATTTTACTAAAATTATTGATGCCAGGCCCTGGTGGCTCAGGCTTATAATTCGAGCTACTCAGGAGGCTGAGATCTGAGCATCATGGTTACACAGGAAAGTCAGTGAGACTCTTATCTCCAATACACCACTCAGAAAGCTGGAAAGTGATGCTGTGGCTCAAAGTGGTAGAGTGCTAGCCTCGAGCAAAAGAACTCAGGGATAGTGTCCAGGTGCTGAGTTCAAGCCCCAGAACCAGCACATAAGCAGCAACAACAACAACAATAAAACATGTTGACCTAATTCTTCCATAGTTACAGATTCTGACCCAAGTACTAGGTTAACAAACCAGTAGCTAAGAACACCTTTCTTCAAAGAGCTCACAGGGTTGGGGGAAGCAGACCCTAAGAGACTGAGTGACAGAGCTGGTTCTTTTGCCATGCAGCCTGGGGGAGAGGTGAGGAGCCCCTTGGGGACTGAACGGTGAATCACACTAAGCATGTGTGCTGTCCTTGTCAGTCAGATTGTTTTTCACCTGCATGTGCTGGATTGACTGGCCTGGCTGGGACAGCCTTTCTAAACCTCTGACATCACGCTGCTGAGCTTACCAGCTACTGCCACAAAGGTGTCCTTGAGAAGATGAGTCAGAGGCATTCCTGCTGGTCATGGAAAACTGTTGGTCTTTGGTCAGCAAATCTCAGTGAATCTCTAGAAACAGTGTGACTCTAGCCAGTGTGACTTGAAAGTCTCTAAAGCCACTCTGGTCACCTAGACCACAGCCTGGGTCAGAGCGAGCTCTCCCATCTGGGGTAAAGGGATGGGGAGAATCTACACCATATCATAATTCTTGCTGCCTTCCCTCCCAGCTCCTGGAGGGGTGGGTCCTAAACTCACCCCTCAGACTCCCCATCACCGGTGTGCTAGCTGCCCATTAGGGACAGAACAATGCTGTGTGTTGGGCCAGGGTCTGCTGACAGACACCTGGGGTCACATTTTGCCTCTGCCTCCATAATAACTCTGTGGCCTAAAGTGACCTCTGCTTCTTCACCTGCACAGGAGGCCACTAACTTAGAGGTGTATCCAGGAGCCGAAGAGATTATGCTTATGATGTCTCTCTGCACACGGTCCAGCACACAGAGACTGTCTAAACAACTGTTCTTATTACTAACACACGGTTGTGGGATTTACTGGGGGGTCTTGTTAGAGAAAGGGAGGCTTTATACACTGCCTAGCAGGGAGTGCGGCCTGTAGTGGTTTAGGTACTGGTAGCAGAGAGGAAAACACTTGGCTGGTGCAGCTCTGAGTCACCTCTGGCTAATACACTGGGAGGAGAGTGCTCTGGCAGTGGGGCAAAGTCAGTGTTAAAAATAGACTGTGCCTAATAAAGCCGTCCCACTTCTAGGCAGGAGTGACACCATGGTAGACAAGGCAACACTGGCACCCGGTGGACACCTGGCTGAAAGCTCCTGCAAGCTCCTTATGTGCTTGGTGATAGGAAATGTCTCCATCCATCCTTCTGTCCATCCATTCACCCATCCATCCATCTATCCATGCTTCCACTCACCCACCCACCCATATACCCATCCATCCATCCATCCATCCATCCATCCAAATGTTTCCCTTCCTTTTGGGAGTTAACAAATAAGAAAAATAAACACCACCCACCCATCTACCCAACCATCCATCCATCCACCCACCCATCATTTCTCCCATTTATCCTTCCATTTTTCCCTCTATCAACTGATTTAATGGTTGTGAGCTAGCAGATCTAGAGCTGATAGCTAGTCTGAGGCTGCATCCAGGGCTCTGATACTTCCATGTACTACCTCTTGCAATTGTGCTTTTGAGTCAGGACAGCATTGCTGGAAGGTTACTAGGTTTGGGAATGTGCTCTTAGAAGAGATTATTCTGATTCTTTCATTGTTAGTACTAGAAAGAGGTTGTTACAAATGGGCCACTCCCATTCCTCCAGTGATCTCTCATACTCTGACACTCCAGCCATACCATTTATCATGATGGGATACAGTCAGGGGACTTTTCCAGAGCCAGAACTATCTATGCTGTTTGGACCTGTTCTACCTCCAGAACTGTGAGCTACACAACCTCCACCCACCTTTTTTAAAAAATCAGTCTTGGGGCTTGAACTCAGGGCCTGGGTGCTGTCCCTGAGTGCCTTTGCTCAAGGGTAACACTCTACCACTCTGAGCCACAGCTCTTCCACTGGCTTTTGACTAGTTAATTGGAAATGAGACTCTCATGGGGACTTTTCTGCCCTACCTGGCTTCAAACCGTGATCCTCAGATCTCAGCCTCCTGAGTAGCTAGGATTACAGGTGTGAGCCCCCAGCACCTGACCAAACCTCTTTTCTTTCTTAACTATTCTGCCTCAAGTGTTTTTGTACAGCAATGGGAAATGGATTAAGACACCTGGTATTTTAAACAACACAAACGTATTGTCATCAACAAAAAAAACCATAGTGGTAAAATCAAGCATTAGGATGCCTGTGCTCCTTTCTCCCATTACATCACTTGAACACTGAGTTGATTGCCTCCCTCTCCACATTTAAAACCACTTGCGGGTGGGGGGACCAAGATGGCGACGGGGCAGTAGGGAAACGCCACAGCTCTCTCCAACCAAAAAGAGAGTTCGAG
>NW_012267219.1:34901499-34960937 GCF_000151885.1 Dipodomys ordii | reverse complement strand
AAAAAAAAAAAAAAAAAAAAAAAAACCACTTGCGATCATGTGGAACCTACCCAGATAACCCAGGACATTGTCTTATTTTAAGGCTGGCTAGTGAGCAAACTTGCTTCTGTCTGCTACCTTAACTGCACCCCCTGCCCCTTGCTATGTAAGGTCAGACATTCCCCGGCCTCAGAGATTAGGACTTTTGCGTTAGAAGTTATTCTGCTACCCCCATAGTGGTTTCTCCTCTCTTTGAATAAAATAACTCCAAGATGTGCACCTGTGCAACTTCTCATACTCCAGTGTCTGCTGGGATATCTTCCCAATACAATGGAATCCTCGTCTCATGGCTTATTCCTGAGCGCACCCAACATAAGAAGCCAGTCTCAGGTCTGTTCGTTGAAACTGAAGCCATCTGCATACTGTAGGTGTTTATTTTAGTTATTTGTGAAATCCCAAAAGGAAGAGGGACATTTGAATATGGTGGTATCTATGGCAGATCTAGACTGAGACCAGGATCCAAAATGATCTGAGAGAAGGGCTCTCCAGGCAGGAACAGGCAACTACTGGATCCTGGAGGCTTGGGGAGGAAACAGGATGCCTCGCAGGCAGGCCAGAGGGCATTCCCGGCAAGTGCTGCCTGCAAGGACTGCAAACACAGAACACTACGCATCTCTCTCTCTTGAGCCGTGAATTGCAGTTTTAACATGGTTGTCAGCTTCCGGTGTAGACTTGTTTCTGTGTAACTATTCCCAAGGCTGACCGTCTCCACCCAACAATGATCTCTGGGGGAATCACACAAAAATCAGACCTACCTGATGAACAGTTGGGTCCAAATAAGTTGTCATCAGCACACATTTCACAGGCTGTCCCACCAAACCCCTCCTGCAAAACACCCCAGGTGGATAACATGAGACCCAAGGTCACCTTGAGTAAAACCCCTCTCTATGTTACTCAAGAAACCCCTGGGCCTTCCATGGAGAAAGCTGCAGAACTAAAGATAGAAAGTTCTAAGAGTGACAGTAATTTCTCCCAAGGGTAGAATGGAACTGGGTCTGTTTGGTTTTGCATTTGGGAAGGAAGTGGAACTCAATCCCAGGCACAAACATTGCTTTGTGTTTAAATCCTCTAAGGGCACACACTTGCAACCAGTCACTTTCATGAAATAAAAAGAAATTTTCAGTTGGCACATTTGGTGGTGGGTCAAGGATGCCAAAGACAGCAGCCAAGGGCCCACCTGTGGGCCAGCAGGGTGATTATTAGTAGTCACAACTTCTGTACAGCTTCACGGAGTATCTTTACATATACATTTTATGTTATCTTCAGTCAATATCATTGATGGTCTTTCAGACCCAACAATGCTGTGGAGATGTTAATGAACCTGCCTAGAGGTCCTCAGCCTTCACAAGATGTCGTTTTATTGTTGTTCCAGATTTAAGTTTTTAAAAATTTAGTTTAACTAAGATCACTACTCTTGAAGACTTTTAATAAGTGGGTATGTTTAAGGATGGTCAACAGGAAGGAAGGGATGGGAGAATTGGGAATAGGGAGAATACACTTCTTTTTGAATATTTTTTCCATCTTCTCTGTTGATCTATATTTTTCCTATTGGCTTATATCAGTTATATGGGTGGATTATGATGAATTCCAATCAATCTCACCACCTGCACGTGTCACTCTAAGAAATAAAGGCTCCAGCAGTTTTCCTCATCCCATTTTCCTAGTTGCAAATAGTCTATTTTGGCAGTATTCAATCTTCTTTATCCTCCCTCCCCCTCCCCCCCCAGCACCAATACCCTCCTTCTGCCATTCCCCATCCTCCCACAGAGTCAAATTCTCTCCCTTCCCATCCCCCATTTCGCTGCAGAGAACACATTTTGGAACTTACTTGACAGGAGCAACTTCCACTTCCTTCCATGCCTTCATCACAGCTGCCCCTGCCACTGCAGGGTGACCCTGCACCTCCTGGGCACTCTAGGGAGTGAAACAGCCCAGATTCATTCACTGGAGACAGAGCCCAGGCCGCCTGCAGGGAGCAGTCAGCATCTCCTGCATGCCATGGGGTCTGCTAAGCGCCAGGATGTACACTGAGGCTCCACAAGTTAAAATGATTCAAGTCATACTGAGTATGTTTGCTGACCACAGGTGGGGTTAAATGGTTATTTGCCTTCTAAACACTGCTTTAGCTGCATCTCACAGAGTTGATGTTTTCATTTTCATTCATTGAATTAAAGACACAGACCTGGAAATAATAGTAGGAATCTTATTTGGCAAGTTCTCATGTATTATGCTTAAATTACCCATCGTCAGTGAAGAAAGCAAAAGGGAAGTTGAGAAGCACTGTGAGCCAAATGAAAATGAAAACATATCGTATCAATATGGCGAAATGCCATGAATACGGTGCTCAAAAGGAAATTTATGGTACTAAGTCTACATCTAGTAAGTTCTCAACTTGTGATCCAACTTAGAACTTATGATAGAGAGAAAAATATCAGAGGAAGATAGGAAACATCAAGATAAAAGCAGACATCAGTGAAATATAAAATAAATAACAATAAATTGATAAAACAAAAATCTGGTCATACGCACTGATAGACTTTTAGCCAAGTGTGTGTGTGTGTGAGAGAGAGAAAGAGAGAGAGAGAGAGAGACAAAGACAGAGACAGACAGAGAACACAAATTACAAGTAGAAAAATTGGAATGGGGACATCACTACAAATGTTACAGATATAAAATCAATAGCAAATAAATATAATCACCTTTACAGCAGGACATTTGACAAGTTAGATGAAATGGGAAAAAATGATCGAATGCCACAAACTACTCAAGCTCACTGAAGGAGAAATAGGTAGCCCAAATACCCTTCTATTGAACAAATTATACTAATTGTACAAAATCTCTTCTATGATGTTGAAGAAGAGAGAACAAGTCCCAGTTCACTCCATATGGAGACAGTACTTCAGTTCTGGAATCATAAGAAAATTCTAGACCAACATCTCTGATGAGCATAGACTCAACACTTCTTAACAAACGTTTAGTCAACTGAAACCAGCAATATACTAAATACAGTCAGTAGAAGAAGGTAATAAAAAAGATGTAAGAGGATATAATTTAGAAAGGGAAGAAATAAAGTTATTTTAATAATATTTACCTATGGAGAAAACTCCAAATAATTTCCATAATGTGATATAAAAATACATGAGTGTATAAGTCGTAAGTCAGTATAAAAATGAAATTGGCTTCTTTTTATAAGCTATCACTGAATAATTAATAACAGAATTTTTTAAAATCATAAAAATGGGTACCAAAAGCCATGGAAGCATAGAAATGTCCGATGAGTTTTTAGCATTGAATTTGTTGTATGGATTGTTTCTAATGTTTGGCTTGTTTCTAATGGTTTATGTGTTTTGATAAACCTTTCATTTAATGAATTGATTCAGTCAGCATTTGTTGACTGTATCCCATTACTGGCAAAGCTGACCAAGAATTCTTTTTATGTGTTTTCATGACAAAGTACAGTAAGGTTTTTCCAGGATGGGAAGGAGCCCAGGATGTGTCTTGCTATGTCAGGAAGAAATTGATGAGGCCAACCTTGTGTTTATTTCTGAAAAGGTGCCAGAAAAATGCTCCTCTTTGCAATTAGTGGCCTTCCATCCATGTATAGCCCTATGAAGCCTGTTAGTATGAAGGGCGAAGGCTGGTTGGAAGTTTCTGTCTCCTAGAGATATTCTGCAGTGGTATGGCATTTTTCCCTGTAGAGAGTGCTCTATCCTGGCTCAGCCCTGTCTCCCAGTGGCTTGTGGATGCAAAGGGTAAAGGTAAACACTTATTGTTGAGTTGTGACTACTTATTGTGTCTTCTACAAATTCTTGTCTTGAAGCCCTGATTCCCATTGTGATGATATTCAGAAATAGGGCCTTGGAATGATTAGGTTTTGGTACACAGGCAAAGTGTGCAAGGTCCTAAACTCCTTGAGATGTCAGAACCGCACCTAAGCTCTCCATGCAGTTATTTCCTCTATCTGCTTTTGTGACAATGTCACTCATGAACCTGTGAGCTCCTTGAGGCTAGGGATATATGTGAGTGAGGTCAAGTCTCTTTCTCTCTCTCTCGCTCTCTCTCTCTCTCTCCACACACACACACACACACACACATACACAAACACACACACACACACATATTAGCAGATGATCAGAAGAATGTCCCATATATACACATATACATACATAATACATACATATATTTAGGTGTAGCATATATATATATATATATATATATATACATATACATATATAGTAAGCACGCAATAAATGTATGATCCTAATAAATTGGCCAGTCCTGGAAGGAACTTTGGAGAAAGGCAGTGGGAGTATGGGGAAGCAAGCCTCCTTTTTTTTTTTAAAAAAATACCCTAAATAGAATGTCTTAACATTATATGAAAACTACTTGCTTTTTACCCCCCTGGTCCTGAAGCTTGAACTCAGGGCCTGGCACTGTCTCTGAGCTTCTTTTGCTCAAAGCTGGTGTTCTATTGCTTGAGCCATAGCACCACTTCCAGCTTTATTGCATATAAGAGTCTCATGAAATTTCTTGTCCAGGCTGGCTTTGAAACATGATCCTCAGATCTCAGCCTCCCGAGTAGCTAGGATTACTGGTATAAGCCACAGGTACCTGGTTACTTGCTTGGTTTTAAAATAAAAATCTTAAGTAAGAGTATAAATGTATTTCCTGCATCTTAAATCATTTTCTATCCCCTCAGACCCCCATTAAGAATAAAGATGATGAATTGGCATTCTTGGAAATCACACTTGAAATAGCTGCTATAGAATTTGCCACACAGGCGTGTTTCTGGAGCATTGTTAGGCTGAAGCAACTGATAAGACTTCTTTGGGCCACTATCACATTTCCTTTTTGGTCCCTTCTATTCTGGTGGTCTCCTGTATCATGACTTTGTTCACGCAGGGTATTTAACCATTATTAGTTGTCAGCAAATCATTAGCTAGTCTGTTGTTTTAAAGGAAGATAGTAACTTCCTGCCTATCACTAGGCCAGGACCTCCTTGTAACTTTATTTCCTAAGGGGCTGTAGTCCACTTTACTACCCTTGTTTTGAAGCTGGCTGTCCAGGGCTAGCAGAAAATCTGTCCTACTTGGTATAAATCTATGTCTAGCTTCTGTGTATAGCTTGTTGGAATTGTTTGTGTGGGAAATGAAGGTTCTCCAGGTGAACCCAGTAGTAGGTGTTACTCCAAGCAAAGCAAAGAACTTGCTTCAAAGGATGCTTTTTTTTCCCCTGTCGGTCATGAGGCTTGAACTCTGGGCCTGGGCGCTGTCCCTCAGCTCTTCAGCTCTAGGCGAGTGCTCTACCACTTGAGCCACAGTGCCACTACCAGTTTTCTAGTGGTTTATTGGAGATAAGAGTCTCACAGACTTTCCTGCCCTGGCTGGCTTTGAACTGTGATCCTCATATCCATGGGCATCTGGCCAAAGGATGGCTTTTAAACTGAATGTCTTGATATTGTCACAATGACAAGGAAATATCAGCACAAGTCGGGCAGCAGTGGCTCACACCTGTAATCTTAGTTACTCAGGAGTCTGGAATCTGAGGATTGTGGTGTGAAGCCAGCTCAGGCAGGAAAGTGTGTGAGCTTTTTTTTAATACCCAATTAACTACCAAAAAGCTGAAATTGAGCTGTGGCTTACATTGTACAGTGCTAGCCTTGGGCAAAAGTCAAGTGAGCATGTGAGACCCTGAGTTTAAGCCTCAGTACTGGCATGTGAGTGTACACATATGCACACATGCACACACACACACACACACACACACACATACACAAGGTGGGGGAGGGAGAGAATGATTTTCATCTAAAGTAAAATATCAGCTGTTCAAATATGACTAAAATTTCAACTTCAAACTGTCTTTGTGTGTCAATGAGCAAAGACTTGTGTATGTGCTTAGGCATTTACGCACCAAGCAGTCCAAATTTTACTCAGGGAGAATCAGGTTAAATGCTTATGTCAGGATGATATATTCCCTGCCCCCACCCCCCAAGTGAGGGTTCGTCCCTTATTCTTAATTGTAGAATATGACATTTTTTCATTACTTTTCTGTGTTTTGTATGCTTTTAGCATCATTTATTGTTATTTTAGATAGAACTAGAATCGTGTTGCGAAGTGGGCAGAGGTGTAGAGCCTGAACGTGTTTGCTGTTGTTTCTATAAAGGAAGTGGATGCCCATCCGCCTCAGTGGAAGGTCACTCCTGGGGCTGGAAATGTCCTTCCCCAGCCAAGGAGCCTGTCAGCAGCTCTGGAACGGCCTTGCCCTGGCGGATGAGGAATGTGATAGGCAGGACTTTGCTTGTCACTGCCACCGAGGGGGAGAGGTGAAATGCACAACCAAATGGAGGATTTATCTTCTTCCTGAGCTGCAGGAAGGAAGGCTTCTGCGACATTTAGTGTGTTTGGAATAGAAGATAAAGGGAAGTAGCCTTTTACCCCAGTGCGAGGACAACAGAAATCAATGTCGACAGAAAATAATGTTCAGGACTTGCTTTTTTGCCTGTTTTGCTTCTCTGGCCTCCAGACCTGTCCAAAGGATATGCACGAGCATTCAATGAATTGTTTTAGATGCTTCTGATCCTAAGATGACCCTTGCCCACAGTTACCTGCTGTAAGTGCGTGAGAGCACAAAATCTGCTATCAACTGTGAATCCTGTTTGCCTGCTGATGTTTAAGACATTATCCACTCTTATAAAAAAAGCTCACAAAAAGAGGGTTATTTTGTTTGTCTTTTATGATTAGAGGGTGGTTTTGATTATGATTTACTCATTCATTTGATTCATAAAACTTTTACCCAGTGCTTTCTTACCAAGTCCTTTTTTAAAAAAAAAAATGACCAGAATAATGTCTGAAAATCTCCCTATAGTTTTGTAAAGTAGAACTCAGTGACTCTTCATTTGACAGATGAGGCATAAGCAGGAAGCTATTCACCCAAACTAGTAAAAGATCTAAATTCAGACCAGATCTTTTGGTTGCTGGCTCTGTCTTCTTTTGCTCTGCTGGCTGTGGCCTGTTGGTTCATTCTATTAGACAAGACAACTTATGTAATGTATCTTAGACAAAGTCTTTTCTTGTCTAACCTGTGTCTGATTAATAAGATAACAGCAGATTAGTTTTCACTGTCCAGAAAGAAGAAAGCAAATCTAAAAGTTCTTTCTGTTGTATTGAGATGTCTGTAGGAGCTAACTGTAGTGTGGCCATATCCGACACAAAAGCAGTCCTTGAAATCTGAAAGTGTGGGGCGATTGCTTTAAAATCTTTTAAAAAATTATCTTCAAGTAGTTGTACAAAGGGGTTTCAATTCAACATGTCAGTTTATGAGTATAATACTTTGCTTCTGAATGCCTGATGTGGTATGCTAAACTCAAAGAAATGCACAGTATCAACATGCTGGGTGAAAGCTAGCACAGGGAAGTTCATAGACAGGAGGGCTGGGAGAATCAATCCCAAATCTTGATCCTGCATAGCAAGGAATATACTCTAGATCGTGACTGGAAAGGCTGAAGGGACCATCAAAGGAGGAATTAGAAAGACATGTAGAAGATCTCTCTCTTTCTTTGTCTCTGTCTCTGATTCTGTCTCTGTCTCTCTCTCTCTCACACACACATCTCTTTTTTTTGACAAGCTCTATGTTAAGTAGTGAAATGATGCAGAAGGAGAGCAAGCAGCTTTTGGTGCTGGAAAAACTTGAACTTAATCACTTATCATCCTTAAATTAAATGGGCAAGAAGATAATCTTTGACCATTTGAATCCTCATAGATAACTGTCTAACTCAAAGATTTGCTTTAAGAATTATATGACATAATCAAGAGCCAAGTACTTCTTCTCCAGGACCTATGTCAGTGGTATTAAACAAATGGAAGTTAGTATATTATTGAATTGTTAGTTAAGAAGAAAACCAAAGCAAACCAAACACAGGAAACATACTTTATGTACAAGGCAAGCTCAACAATTTGAAAGTAATATGGGAAAAAACCTCCACCAAAATTGAAACAAGCCAAAACATATTGACTCGTATTCTGTTATAAGGGTTCTTTATATAACAGAATATGAGTCAATATTTTTCTTACTAGCTTTCTTATTTGCTTATATTACTTTAAAAAAACAACAAAGGATCCTAAGGAGATGTTTTCATTATATCTTAGAAGATAGGGAACAAGTGGTGAACTCATTGATTAAAAAATTATGATTTAATCACTGAAAAGGGGAAGGAGGAGGAATTTCACACTGTTTGCTTAATATAGCAAATATCAACATCTGTAATCGGTTTCAGCTAAGGAATGTTATGCATGACCACAAAAGTCTGAGTTGCTCATCAACTGAGAGAATAGGTCAGAATTAATTTGTCTATATGTACATTTACTTTATACAGTTTCTTTACATTGAAGCATCTTAAGTTCAACATAATAGAGCTTGTTTATTCCATCCTAAGATTTAAATATCTAGAATACTTCATGATTATTTTTGTTTCTAAACAGTAATTACAGTCTTTGAGATGTAACAAAATTTCTTCTTAAAGCAGTTGCTTTGTTTTTGGCAGGGGGTTCACATTTATCCAACATTCATCCTTAGACAATAAACTGTTTTTTTTTCTTTTTCATGAAAATGAACATCCTTTCAATTCCCCTTTTCTGATTTAGAAAAGAATTCTCTTAAAGAGAGAAGATCTCTAGCAGAGTGTAACAGATTTCATTGTAAAAACAGACAGGGCAAGAGAGGTTTTTATTTTTCTTCTACAGATAGACTGAAATAGAAATTTCTAGAAAATGTTGTTTTTATTCTATTTTTATTAGACTTTCTTCATCTCAAATTTCTGTTAAATGGAACATTCAGAAGGAAGGATTAAAGCGTAGTACTACTTACCCTGGCAGTCCGGCCCCCAGTGTCCTGGACAACATTGTGGTTGGAGGTAGTTCTTCCTACAAATATGGCGGCACCCAGGCAGAGGCCAAAAGTAGGATTTGACGTCATAGTTATACCTTGTGGGAGCAAAGAGAGGACGTTACCCATTGAGATATGAGCAGTGAAGTTAAGCAGGTGGTGAGATTGCTCTAGGTCTGTATACTTATCCATATTAAAAATATAGATTAAACAAAATTGGCTCTCTAGGTAGAATAAAACTTAATCATAAATTATTATTATTATATTATTTTTATTCTTAGTTTCTATTTTTATCTGTGCTGGTCCTGGGACTTGAACTCAGGGCCTGGGCACTGTCCCTGAGCATTTTTTTTTTGTTGTTCAAGGTTAGCACTCTACCACTTGAACCACAGCTCTACTTCCAGGTTTTTGGTGGGCAATTAGAGATAAGAGTTGCATAGAAATTTCCTGCCTGGAGTGGTTTGAACCTGGATCCTCAGATCTCAGCCACTTGAGTAGATAGGATTATAGGTGAGCCACCAGTGCCCGGTGGCTTAATTGTTATACATTAAGTTATTATAAATTATATTATGTTAAATTATATTATAAATTAAATTGTTATAAATTGTTATACTTAATTGTTATACATTAAGTTATTATAAATTATATATTATATTATGTTAAATTATATTATAAATTAAATTGTTATTAATTGTTATACTTAATTGTTATAAATGGAGGGGGAAACGTGAGAAGCTATGAACACAGGAGGAAGTACCTCAAGTGGAATTGGGAGTGAAGCTAGTAGATAAAATAAATTATTAGGTCTTGGCACATGTCAGAGGTGGGCCTCAGACTGCTCACAGAGTATCTAGCCGTCAGTGCTAGAAGGGAAAGGTGGTGAGCTACACAATGTACAGGGTTTAATGCAAACTTATTGTTTAAGATTAGCTTATTTATTGCAGATACCATAGTCATTTCTGTGGCAGAGGCAGTGTAATGGAGTGAGTGAGATGCACCTCCGTATCCTTGTAGGAGATAGAATGATGAGTTCCTCAGAAGTATTTCTAGTGCCAGCTGAGGTGCAGCTCTAGAGTAACAATTCCATAGAGACTAGGCACCATTGTCTGTGTGAGGGTCTGGCTTATTTCAAGATTAGACTACAGTATGACTGGAGAGCATCCTTCATCAATCTCATCTTTGACAGCTGGGTTCTCTTTAAGAACAGAGGGAAGGGCTGGGAAGGTGGCTCAGTGGTAGAGCACTTGCTTTGCATGCATGAGGCCCTGGGTTCGATTCCTCAGTACCACATAACCAGAAAAAAAAAGCCAGAAGTGGCGCTGTGGCTCAAGTGGTAGAGCGCTAGCCTTGAGCTGAAGAGCTGAGAGATAGTGCCCAGGCCCAGAGTTCAAGCCCCATGACCACCATGACCACCACCACCACCAACAACAAGAAAAGAACAGAAGGAAGGTGAGTTCAAGGCTGTGTTCCCACATATAAGAGGGCAACAGGTACATGAATGAATGTCCAGCATCATATATCGTCAGTGAAAGTCAAGGCAAAACCATAGTGAGACATGATCTCACCACTATTAGCTAAGATAGTCATTATATTTTTTAAAAAGCCCCCAATACAATAAGAATTGGTCAGGATATGGAAAAAAAAGAAACCACTGTACACGAAGGTGGTAATGCAAAGTGATACAGAAACCATAAAAATAGTTTGGAAGCTCTTCAAATATTAAAAATGGAACTATCATGTGGTCCGTCAATCCTATTTCTGGGGCTCTAGCCAAAGGAATTGATATTAAGATCTCAAAAAGATATGTGTTCATGTTCATTGCATCATAATTCACAATAGCCAAGACATGGGAGCAATCTAAACTTCCATCAAAGGATGAAGAAAATATAGTATATATGTATCATATATGTATAGACATATATGATGTATGTTATATAAACAACATATAGTGATATATAATATGGTACATAATGATATGATAAACATGATAATATGTAATTATATAAATAATATGGATATGATATATAATGATATTCTATGAATGTGGTATGTAATATTCATAATGGAACATTTTTACCCTTTAAAAAGAAAGATGTCTTGTACTTTGTAAGCAACATGGATTAACAGATATATTTTACTATGTATAATATAGGCCAGATACAAAATGACAAATATTCCATGGTAATACTTATATGAGGAATCTAAAATGACCAGAGAGTAAACTGGTGGTTTCCTGGGGCTGGAATGAAGGGAAAATTTGGTATTGTGTAAAAAGGAAACAAAGTTTTGGCTATACAAAAATAAGAAAGTCCTAGAATTCTAACGAAAGGTATACTGCCTATAGTTATTAATAAGGTTAACTTGAAAATGGATGCATAAAATTTGCAAAAAAGGATAGACTTTGCATCGAGTGTTCTTATTGCCCCCAAAAATGAGGACCGGAGAAAACTTTTGGAAGTGATGGACATGTTTATGACATTGCTTGTGGTGACAGCTTTATGGTATATACTTTTCTCTAAGTACATTGAGTTGTGTACATTTAGATAGATACAGCTGTGTGTGTGTGTGTGTGTATGTGTATGTGTGTGTGTGTGTGTGTGTACCAGTCCTGGGGCTTGAACTCAGGGCCTGGGCTATGTCCCTGAGCCTATCTGCTCAAGGCTAGTGCTCTAGCACTTTGAGCACTGGCCTCAAGCATCAATCCTCAGATCTTAGCCTCGGGAACAGTTGTGATTACAGGCATGAGCCACTGGTGCCATACAAAATCATCATAATTCATGGCTACTTCTGGCAAAGAGTTCATTCAGCTTCTCACCAACTAATGGGGATAGCCATGAGGCTCAGAGACAAAAGCAATGCTTACTGATCTGGAAATTAAATATCACTCCATGAGTTCATTTTCAGTTCAAGAATGAAAAACTGGTATTTTAAAATTTTGTGTGGAATAAAATCTTAATGCTATTATATTACAGGTGAATGCATATTGTTTAACATACCCACAGTACATACTACTCCACAAATCACTATTTTAAATAGTTTTACAATATTTTAATTGGCCATTCTAGAATTAACAAACATATTTCTGCACTTGGCCCCTGAATTTCTGAACATATTTGCAGCCAGTTTCATTTTCAACTAGAATTATATCACAGCTCAAGGTTAAAAGAATACATCTCCCTTGTGAAAGTCAATAAATGCTAAGGAAAGTAAATAAGTAAAGTAATACGCCCACTGTCCTGAGGATACTTTTGTACTGGCTAATGTCCTGTTCAGGGCCAAAGTAAGCACTGAATTAGACCCTGTGTGTGTGTGTGTGTGTGTGTGTGTGTGTGTGCGCGCACACACACACACACCCCAATACAATTTTGCACTCCTACTGTTCAAAGCCAGCCCAGGCAGAAAAGTCCCCATGAGACTCTTTATCTACAATGAGCCACTCAAAAACTGGAAGTGGCGCTGTGGCTGAAGTGGTAGAGCACTAGTCTTGAGCACAAAGAGGCTAAGGAACAGTGCCCAGGCTCTGAGTTCAAGCCCTGCAATTGACCAAAACCAAAAACAACAACAAAAAGAATGCAGAACTCAGATGAGCACATGTGACTTATGCCTGTAAACCTAGCTGCTCAGGAGGCTTAGGGCCTAGATCTTTGCTCAAAGCTAGCCTGGGCAGAGAAATTCATGATGCTCCATCTCAAAAAAAAAATCCCAGCAAAAAGCCAGGCATGGAGACATGGCTCAAGTGATAGAGTGCTATCTGAGCAAGCACAAGGCCCTGAGTTCAATCCTTGGCACTAGGGAAGAAAAAAGAAAAGAATGTAACCATCAACAAAAATTTCAACCCTGTTAATATTCTTCCTCCATTTCCTCCTCCTCCCTTTCTAATCCTCCTTTTCCTCTATTCCTCCTTCTCTTCCTCTTCCCTTTCCTCCTCCCTCTCCTCTTTCTCTTATTTTTTCAGCCCTGGTTTTTGCTGGTTATTTTAAAGATAGTTTTTAATTTTCTGCCTGAGCTCATGGCTGGATGGCTATCAGTTCATTTTAAGTTTCCAGTAGTTGCTGGGGTAACAAGTGTCCGTTAACCTCATCCATCATCCCTCTGTTGAGATGGAGTCTCTCAGCTTTTCTGAATAGGCTGACCTGGAAACTTGATCATCACGATCTCAGCCTCCTATGCCATTTAGGATAACAGGCATGTGCTACTGTGCTCAGAAATGAGTTGAAATATGTTCTTGTGAACTTTTCTTTCTGGATTGTCCTCACATTGTAATCCTTCAATTCTCCTCCTCTTAAGTAGTTAGGATTACAGATATGAACCTCTGGCACCTGCTACCATGCTGAAATTCTCTCTCTCTCTTACTTTCTTGCTTCTCTCTTTCCTTCTCCTTTCCTTTCCTTCCCTCTCCTCTCCTTCCTTCCCCTCCCCTCCCCTTCCCCTTCCCTCCCCTTCCCTTTCCCTCCTCTTTCCCTTCCCTTCCCTTTCATTTCCGTTCCTTTCCTTCCTTTGGTTGGCCATGAGACTTGAACTCAGGGCCTGCTCTACTCAAGGCTAGCAGCACTCTACCACTTTGAGCCACAGCTCCACTTCTGTTTTGTTTTGTAGTGGTTAATTGGAGATAAGAGTATCCCACAGATTTTCCTGCCAAGGCTGGCTTTGAACTTCGATCCTCCAGATCTCAGCCTTCTGAATAGCTAGGATTACAGGCGTGAGCCATTGGTGCTCAGCTCTGAAATTCTTTTGTTCCTTTTCTTTGCTTTCAAATTAGCATCAAGAAGCTCCAGCTTATTAGACTCATGACTTTTTTTTGGACACATTCAGACTAGATATCTTTCCAAATGAAACAACAACCAAATTTTCAAAGTAAGGAAGGGAAGAGGAAGAGTGAATGACCTGTAAAATGCAGTGTAGTCAGTTTTATATTAAGATGTGAATCAATAGTAGTAGCATATGCACATTAAAGTTTGTACATTTGGAGTTAGCCCAGTGTGGGTTCAGTGTATTCTTAGAGAAAAATCAAGGAAATGGTTTGCACAAGTTTTTAAAATCACAAGAGTGCCAAGACTTGAACATACTTATTATTATTATTATATTTTTGTAATGAGTACCTGCAATCACGAACACCAACAGAGTTGTTGGTTATCTTAGTGTAACCATCTGGGCACTTGATTCCAAGATTGAGCCAGCAGGATTTGCACTGTGTCCTAATTGTTAGAACAGATTCCTTATCACATCTTTTTGCCTGTTGGAACATAACAAAGAATATCAGTTCTCTTTATCAGAGTCTTGCAAAATCTGTCTTGCTCAATTAAAAAAAATAAATTATCTTCAAGTAGTTGTACAAAGGAGGTGACATTTAACAAGCAGTTTGTGAATACAATGTACCTTGATTAGTGTCACCCCTTTTAACATTCTTACAGGTCAATTTTTTTTGTTCCATTTCCATAGAATGTCAGAGATGGCAATGAGGTTGATTGGTAATGACTGGCTCCTTGCTTTCAACCTGTCTGGTAGAGTGTTGGGCTCAATGAGTAATGCCTGCTCTGTGTATAGGAAAACAAGAGTACTGTTTGTGCTATATATGTGACATCCCTCATCTGTATGTCATTACCCCTATTGTACAAAGAACCTGAAATATATTGCATGACATGTGCCTCAAATAGGAAATTGCTAGCACAGGTTATTTAAAGCCAAGTGGTCATAAGTCATACTCCTTGAGGATAATCTTTCAAAATTAATTCAATAGGGACATCGGCTGCAGGACCATCCCTGTGCTAAATGCTGTGGAGGACACAGCCCCTGTGCCAGAGACACCTGCAATGCTTGGGTGATCATCTATCTAGAAGTAGGCTGCATGGCCAGGGAGTTTTTTGTGCTGTCCCTGGCTGTAGCCTCCACGCCTAGAAAACTGTCTGATGCCTAGTGGTGCCCATGAATACTGGTGGATGGAATGAATGAATTGGGGATATGAGACAGACATGCGAGGCACAGTTATTTGGCAACCTGGAATGGCAGAGAATTAACGGCTAACATGAGTGACCGGATTTATTCTGGCCAGGCCTTTACAAACTCCTCTTGCTTCTGATGCTGGGGTAGACAGAGTTCCTTCTCTTTCCTGAGTTTCCTTCCTCTCCCCAGAAAGCTGCTTCTAAAACAGCTTTGTGTAAGGCATACAGACTGAACTTGGGAGTTGGAAGACCTGAGTCTGGAGCAGATTTTTATTTCTTTCTAAGCATGCAATTTGTGTGTGTGTGTGTGTGTGTGTGTGTGTGTGTGTGTTCATGGGCACAGAGGTGTGCACGCCCATATCAGACTTGAACTCAGGGCCTGGGCATTGCCTCTTAGCTTTTTTACTCAAGGCTAACACTACCACTTGAGCCACATCTCTACTTCTGGCCTTTTGGTGGTTTATTAGAGATAAGCCTCTGATGGTCTTTCCTGCCTGGACTGGCTTTGAACTGTGATCCTCAGATCTTAGCCTGAGTAGCTAGGATTATAGGTGTGAGCACCTGACTAAGAATGTGATTTGAAAGAACTCTTGCCTTTTGTCATCATTGTAATGCTGGAGATCTCAATAAGCACTCTCAAGGCACTGGACCTTTTGATAATGTAACAGGTACAGATTCTCTGCTCAGTATCTGGAGTAGCACCACAATATATTCTGGCCCATGAAATCTTCTCTGTCTGATCTCAGTGCTTCACCTGCCGCTGATCCCACAGGAGTGTTCTCTCCCCTCCCCTTGGCTACTGAGTCTATATCTTCCGCTTCCCTGCTTAGTACCATCCCTTCCACAAAACCATACTCATCAGGCTTCTTTTGCTCAAGCTCTGCCTGTTCCCCGATTGGCCCAGTGGGACAGTGTGAGCCTTTGCTCCCCAGTGAGAAAACCCTTTTGGGAGAGGGCTATGTCTCCTATGGGTCTCCTACACCTCACAGCTCATCTACAGGCCAGCACAGGTTAGGCACAATGGAAATGTTATCAGTGCTTTTACACGGATGGCAGTATACAGGGTCTACCTGAGAAGCAACCTTATCTTTGCAGGACAATTTATGACTATGCACACCTCCAAAAGCATTGCTTTAGTTGACCATCACAGCTTTAGAGAGAGGGTATTATCTTCATTTCTGGAGGGGAGTAAGGGAAAGGGGTGCAAAGATTTGTCAAAGATCATGCAATTATTAGTGTTCCTTTTCCTCCACGTTTCTCATTAATGCATATTGTATAATGCAGGGGTTTAAAAGGTGAGTGATAGTTCCATGAACGCATATAATAAAGTTTGATCATATATACTCTTTCTTATCCCCTCTCCTTCACCCTCATTAAAATATTTCTTGTCATTTAGAAAATGGGTTTCCCTAGGACTTTTTCATACATGCATGTAGTAATTACTGTTTTCTGCTTCCTTAATTGGCTCTTTTGCTTCCCTACCCCCCAGTGGCACAAAGAAAATGAAAATCTCTGCTTTTTAAAAATAAAAATTGGAATCTTTCATTTGGAGATCATTATGGACGCAAATATGACTGGAATGTTCTTTACTTACATATAGCTTATATTAGCCTCTTTTTAGCTGTCTCAACACCTGCTTGCTTTTATTTTATTTATTTTTCTTTCAATACTTATTGAGCCTTTATTATGGGTTAGGCATTATCCTAGGCTTGTGCTCAGCTCTTCCAGCCAGCTATGATATTTCACTCTCTCTTTCTCTCTCTTGTGGCAGAGCTGAGGATCACACACAGGGCCTTGCACTTGCTAGACAAGTGCTCTTTCACTGAGCCAAATCCCCAACCTTCTGCTTGTTTTCATAAAGCAGTTTTCTGTGCATCAAGGTTTCTCCTTGGATGGTTGTCTGGATGGCCCTTTGACTTTCCTTTCTTTGTAGGTTCTATTTATGATTGTCTTTTAAAGACATCCTTTAAACTGCAAGTGGCCTTTTTGAAGTGAACTGGCTCACTCATTTACCTCTTATCAGTAGTCAGAAACTTAATCTAGTTGAGAAGCAAGCAGATCCAAGGCCTGGTGAACACTAGTGATGGAGATGATGATGCAGCAGTGATCATTTCTATCACTGTGGCTCACTGTCCTTTCGAAAAGTAAAGCTCAGAACATTTGTTAAGCAGACCCATGGAAAGGCATAGCTCATACTCATCCCTAGCTGTCTTCCATGGTGGAGTAGTAACCAGTGGCCATTTCCCCACGTTTTCATGAAAAGCATTATCAGAGTAAGATCCACCTGAATACAGTTGTTGTGTGTGGATAAATATTTGCTTGACACGGTTGCAGAAGCATGCCTTCTCTCTCTCTCTCTCTCTCTCTCTCTCTCTCTCTCTTTTTGCTCATGCGTATGCATTGTGTGTGTGTACACTCCAGTACTGGGACTTGAACTCAGAGCCTTGCACTTTTGCTTTAGCAGCTTTTATTATTATTTTGCTCAAGACTGAAGCTCTACTACTTGAGCCGTGCCTCTACTTCCATTTTTTTTTGCTTGTTATTTGAAGATAAGAGTCTGGGATTTGTCTGCCCAGATTGACTTTGAACCTTAATCCTCAAATCTCCACTTCCTGAGTAGCTAGAATTACAGGCATGAGTCACCAGAGCCTGGCTTTCAATCTATTCTGAATTGATCAGAAATCAGATATTGCAAAATGTACCCTCCTCATTGGCTGTCACTGCTAAGTGGCCCCACTCTGCAATGGCTGCTGTGTGAATGGACTGGACGAAGGTCTCAGTCAAGTTCTGTAGAAGCCAGAAGGGATGGATGGATGCCTGATGGGGTTCATGAACATGTCTCCTTCTTCTGTCAGCCCTGGAATTCTCCAGGGCGTCCTTCCACACCAGTTAGTTTCCACGTGTGAACAGACAGGGTGTTTGACTAATGAGGGGAGGGAGGACTAAGGCCAACAGAAGCCAGTGCTTCCTGGTCTGCAGGGGGAAGGACAGCACTGAGATCAGCTTCTCAGAGCAGAGATTGAACAGGGTCAGAACCTTTCCTTACAAACTTTCTCTTGACTTGATGACATCCAGATAGGGACCTTTTCCTATGATGCTATGGGGAAACATTTGCATGCTGAACACAGCATGCACATGAACAACAGCAACAACAAAGAAAAGTACAAACACTCGTGGAAGTTTTATCTTACCTGTCCTGGGCTTTCAGTCTGGGAGCTGGAAACTTGCACCAGCCATCCAAGCAGAAACAGTTGTAAGTATTGTAGCATGTCCAGCAATTGTCTGCTCCTTCTCCTGGCCAGGCACCTGTCAGAACAATTTAGCTTTGGGGGAATTCTTTCTCATTTCAGTGTTGACTTTAAAATCCTCACCTTCCCTTTTCCTAGAGGGCAATGAGAAGATACACAGGATTGGCCTCTAAGCAGGGAAAATGGCAGATTCAGGGTCTTCTGCAGATGAGTCACTCTGTCCTGTATATATGGCCTGGCTGAATGACAGGATTTCCTGGAAGGGCCAGGGCAGAGGATGGACCTGGGATTCCTACGCCTTGTGAAACTCCCAGGGCCGGCTCTGCCCACTCTGCTTCTGGGTTTGCCTGTTCTCTCTTCTAAACCACAGACAGCATGGGTTATCCTGGGCCTTTCTGTATAAAGGCCAAGGTCCAAGTGTGTTGTCAAGTGGTGTTTGAAGAACATTCCTTCCAGATGTGGACAGAATGGCACAGAGGCCTGGTCCGGGTTCTGTGTGGTGGTCAGCTCCACTAGATGTGGACAGCTGGGTTTTCAGCACATCCTTTCTTCTCTTCCAGGTGTCTCTAGTATCAAGTGATGGGTCTGTGGATCTGATCCAGCCTTTCATGGCTCCATTGAACTTCACTACTGCCAGGAAGACTTCCTGTCCCGTTCCCTCCCAGTCTTTTCCATACAGTACCACGAAACCCCAGTCACACCTATTCCAGTTCATCTATCTGTCTTGTCCTCCATCTGTACCTGTGAATCCTTTGAGGGCAGAAGCGAAGTCTTTTCCTGTTCTGTATCCCACACCACTTTCTAAAACCTAGCCCATGCCAGTCGCTCTTCTAGACCTCTCTGTGGATCTGTTTGACTTTTGAAGCACTGGAATGGAATAATGAGGCTCATGCTCCCCATTTTACGTAGGAGGAAACTGAGGCAGAAAGGTTAAGCAACTTACTCTAATCACAAAGCTAGTGGATGGCAAATACAGAATTCAGACTGTGGTTTCAGAGCCAGCACTGCTCACCCCTGATTTATGCTACTGAAAATAATTCAGAGTTCATGAACGAATAAATAGCAGTCCTATTAGACATCATGAGGAAAAGGGTTACAAGGACAGCATATGGGCCTCTCCACAAATGGGCATAGTAAGGAAACAGGTTGGCTCATGCAGTCCCAGATACTATAGTTTTAGTTAAATGATTCCTCTCTCCCTCCCTCTCTCCTTTCCCCCTACCCTTCTTCCCCTCCCCCCCCCATGCATACACACTCTTGAAAACTATTGACCAATAATCTAAGAGACTTTCCCAACATAAACCCGTTGGAAGCTAACCAGAAGTCTAAGTGTGAAGATATCAAACAACTTGGCCAGCTGGGATGGCTCATGTCTGTAACCCCAGCTAAACTGGAGACATAAGATATCTGAGGCCAATCTTGGCAAAAATGTGAGATCCTATCTGAAAGGAAAAAAAAATCCCAACAAACAAAAAACCTCAGTCAAACATGGGCTGGATGGGGCAGGGATCAAGTGGTAGAGCACCTGTTTAGCACATGCAAGGCTCTGAGTTCAAGTACCGCTACAGCCAAACAACAACAATAAGAACAAATCCCCAAAATTAACGTCTGGTCTTAACTCTAGAAGAGCCGCATCAGAGCTCCTGGGCATGGGGCACAGGTTGAGGATTTCTGAGGCTTCTCAGGTGATTTTCCTGGTGCTGACTAGTTCCTTAAAGATTTACTAGTAATCATTGAAGGACAATGTTCATTTGTCACAGCAGCTGTATGACCTTGACTAATAGGTCAGGGAAATAACTTAGAAGCTTTTTTTTCTGAGTGTGTATGTATGTGTGTGTGTGTGTGTATGTGCATGCATATGTGTCTATATGTGTATACGTGCGTATATGTTGGCCTAGAGCTTGAACTCAGGGCCTGGGGTCTGTCCCCGAGGATTTTTCCTTTGCTGGGCTAGAGTTCTACTATTTGAGCCACAGTAACACTTCTGTTTTTTTTTTTTAATTGGTTAATTCAACATAAGAGTCTCACTGACTTTTCCTGGCTAAGCTGGCTTCGAACTGTGTTCCCCAAATCCTCAGCTTCTTGAGTAGCTAGTATTATAGGCATGAGCCACCAGCGCCCAGCTGGAGTCTTTTCTTTCTGAAGAGTGGGGATAAGTGTTTGGGGCTTGGAATCAGCTAGAGCCCCAATGGAATAGTGAAAGGAATCCGTGCGGCTGATTTCATGATACTCTTGGGAGATGATGGCCAGATGATTTTGGGAGCCTTTTCTTTTGGATTGACCATGCTCCCTAGGCCAGCCTAGGTCCTGCAGAATACCCAAATGAACTCAAGTAAGCACAGATGAGCGCTGAGGTGGTATTTTCCCAGTTGTCTGTGACCAAGGGCTGCTTTTTTGCTTTCTGCAGATTCATTCAGCAGGTTCCAGATCTGGTCATGTGGTGGGTGAGCTCTGTGAGGGGAAAAAACTGCCTTAGACTTCATCAGGGAGGCGATTCTAGTTTTTCATTCCCAGGAAGTGGAAATTGGCCTGTCTAGGACCTGTGGGTGAACTTCAGCCATTATCTAGAAAGAACGTTCTTGTAGTTCTTGTCACACAATTTAGAAATGGTCTGCAGCGCGGTGGCATTTGATCTTGTTTCTGGCAGTCTCCTTTGCGTGCTGTACACAGAGACTCTTCAGCTTCGTCTAAGTCCTTACCATCCTGTCCCCCAGTGTGCCCACAATTGCCAAGTAGAGCCCCAAGAAGGGCCCCTTGCACCTGGTGGGTGCTCAGTCATGCTTGGCTGTGGTTCGTGGACACCCTGCAAATGTGACAGACAGCGGCTGCCCAGACTTCCACCTTTTCCTGTTGTCGTGCTGGGTGGCCCTGGATTTCCCCTGGCTTGGGTCGTCACAGTTGTGCGGATCTGTGTGTCCCTTATTGGGAAGCGTGCCATATTCCTTTCAGCAGATGGTTGTAATCGCTGCCTCTGTTCATTTAAGTTTTACATTGTCTTTTCTTCCCAGGCAGTTAGCTTACTTCTACATCATTGATTTTTTTTTGGTCATGGGGCTTGAACTCAGGGCCTAGATGCTGTCCTTAGGCTTTCAAGGATAGTGTTCTACCACTTTGAGCCACAGCTCTACTTCCAGCCTTTTTGGGTAGTTAATTGGAGATAAGAGTCCTCTCGGCCTTTCCTGCCAACCATGATCCTGAGTAGCTAGGATTGCAGGTAGGAGCCACCCGCGCCCGGCCCACATCATCGTTTTAGACCTGGGGGTGGCTCTCCCCTTCTGCCCTGTGTTCTCTCCCGTTCCTCCTTATGTCTTTCTTGATGTCCACTCACCCTCTGCCTCCCAGGCCTCCCCTGTGACACAGTGAGAGGTGCGTTTCCTGCCAGGTGATGGGAGAACTTTCTGGTGTGCAATCTCAGAGAACTCTTTTCATAGTAGAAAAAAGAAAATAAAACCAAACCAACATCAGGATGGAGCGTGGGAAGTTTCCTAGGTCACATGTTGAGCATTTGCTGTGGTTATTGACTCTGATGGTCAATGTTTAATTGTTCTGTGTATGGTGTCTTTGCTCTATAATATGCTTGTTATAGAATCTGAAGTCTTTAGTTACTTTGGCTCTTCTGGAGCTTGGGAGATAGGAATGAAAAAAATACAATTTTTTTTTAACCAGAAAATTGGCCTCTGTTTCTCACTTTCATTTCTGGACTTTTGTCTCCCTAGCAAAGTAAAAGACACTGTTGATTCCCATATGGGTAAGAGTAGACTTGTTCTACTTCGTAAGAATAACTCTAACCACCAGTGTCCTGGCTTAGTTCATGATTTCATTAAAAATGAAAGGATTTGGGCTGGGGAGGTGGCTCAGTGGTAGAGTGCTTGCCTTGCATGCCTGAGGCCCTGGGTTCGATTCCTCAGCATCACATAAACAAAAAGAAAAAAGCCGGAAGTGGCGCTGTGGCTCAAGTGGTAGAGTGCTAGCCTTGAGCTGAAGAGCTGAGGGACAGCGCCCAGGCCCAGAGTTCAGGCCCCATGACCGGACCCAAAAAAAAAATGAAAGGATTTTATAAAAAAATGATTCCACATTTTAAAAACAACCTTCAGCTGGGCACCAGTGGCTCACACCTGTAATCCTAGATCCTCAGGAGGTTGAGCTCTGAAGATTGAGGCTCAAAACCAACCTGTACTAACAAATCTAAGAGACTCTTATCTCAAAAAAAAAAACAACAAAACAGCAGGAGAGATGGATTTTTTCTGTCCTATTGTGAAGATTTCTTGCTCGAGTGGACACTGCCAGTGGAATTAGTTTATTAAACAAATAGCTTGGGGTTAGATTCTTCTGGACATTCTTTTTTGATTTATTAGGAAGAAATGTCAGTACCCAAAACATCCAGGCAAGTGCTTAACACATTTTCTTTTCTCCTTCATATCTGATTATAACTTTGAGACAACCCGTAGCTATTTATATCACAATTGTAAAAGGGAATTTACATTTTTCTTCTTGGTTGAGCTCTTTCCTGTACTGATCTGCTGAGTGACATCACATTCCTGTTTTCTTTGCTTGTCTCTCTTTTCTGCTTTGGGTAAAAAAAAATCTTTTTTTTTAAGATCAAAGGCCATGTCTAACATAGCCAAAAATAGTGTATAGTTTTGTATAGTAAACAGTTAAAATAACCTTGGTTTTAAAAAAACTGACATGAAAAAGACATTTTAATGTCTTCTAATGAAATAAACTTTATTTATTTACTTTTTTTGGTCAATCATGGGGCTTAAACTCAGGGCCTGGGTGCTGTTCCTGAGCTTGTTTGTTCAAGACTAGCACTTTGCCACTTTGAGCCACAGTTCCACTTCTGGCTTTTTAGTGGTTAACTGAAGATAAGAAACACATGAACTTTCTTGCCTAGGCTGGCTTCGAACTATAATCCTCAGATCTCAGACTCCTGAGTAGCTAGGATTATAGGTGTCAGCCCCCAGCGCCCGCTTAAATAATATTTTATTGGGCTTGCTTGTATAAGTGGCTGTCCTACATGCCTTTCTTTAATTGTGTAGACAAGGTCATATCTAACAGCACAATTTGTTTCCTTACGTGTTATCACAGGAAACTTTTTTTGATGTGTTTAATCAACAAACATTTATAGATTTCCAGACACTATTCTGGTTTCTGAGAACAAAGTTAGTTATGATGCCTTTTGTGCGTTATAAATTCTAGCTTGCGTTTGTCTATATTTCCCCGTGTAAATACTACTACAACTTTGTGAAATAGAATGAATGAGCAAGGGAGTCCTGTCTGGATTTGGAAGCAAGTAGTTTACTCAGCTTGAATAAACGCCAAAAGTCCCTTAGCTGGGAGCCATTTCTCAGGGACCAGTTTAAGGAGTCATTACGGTGGGAATCAGATCTGGCGGGCTGTAGTTGGAATGCTCACGTCTCTATGTAGGACGCACATCAGGATTGAGGCTCTGCCTCTCTGAGCTGCGGAGAAAGCTGGAGGTACCAATGAATGAACGCACCACCTTTGCCTCACATGCCCTGTCTCAGACCTCTGCATTGTGCTTTTCAAGGGAAATCAAGTGACCCCAGGGCTGACAGGGAGCAGGGCTTTCTGCACACTCATCAGATCCTGGCTGCTTCCCCAAGCAGGGAACATGTCCTGGCACGTGCGTGCGTCCTCGTCCCCAAAGCCTTTCCCTTTTCCTCTGCTAGGGTAAATCTATCCACACAGCAATTTCCCTCTGTGTGTGTGTGTGTGTGTGTGTGTGTGTGTGTGTGTGTGTGTGTGACTTTTGTTTTTCCTTTTTGGGGAAACCAGTCAGCAAGTCCTGCTGTAGACAAAATTGGAAAGTAGGTGAAGTTTCTCTAGGCTCCCCCTCCCTTGACTTCCCTTTCTGCATCCTCCCCCATCCCCACATTCCTCCAGTCAATTAATCAATTATGGGGCGATCACCACTCCCAGGATACATTTCTGCTTAGGATGTTATTTTATGGTAGGCAAACATTCAATCACTTAGTTCTTACATGGGCCTGGTGAACATCTGTCCACCCAGTTCTTTCTTCTTGTCAATGGCATCTGCAATTGTGTTGACGCTACCTTCAACTTCCTTATGAATCTCATGAGTCCAGCCACTTTCTTCTGCCCACCACCCTTCCTTGGACAAAACCTCCACAACCTCTTGCAGACATTAGTGTAGTTGCATCCCTCTTAATCTTCTTTCTATTTCCTTTTTACTTCCTACGACTCACTAGACAGCACTGAAGAGTTCTCTCTCGAAGGTATAAGACCCAGGGTTTCCAGCTTCAAACTACTGTGGCTTGGGTGCAACCTATTGCTGTAGTTCTGGGTGCTCCTTGACTTGAGCTTCTGTCTGGCCTCATCTTGAAGCAATCTGGAATTCATTTTGCTATGTACCCTCTCCCTCCATTCTTCCCAATGTGAGTTCCCATCCTTGGCAATCTTACAAGCTGTTCCCTCTGCTCTTCTCTTTGATTTGTACCTGACTGAGTCCCCGCCCCTCTCATCTCTCATTGTTGCCATGTCACCTCACCGAGCGGCCAGATCTCTAAGCTAGTGGGATGTGACCACTAAGCTACTCTATTGCGCCCTCTCATTTTAGTTCCACATATAGCACTTTATGTAATAAAGGAGTAATTGCATCTCATTTGTACCATCTGTCTTTCCCTCTACTGAAATGTTGGGTCCAGGAGAACCTTTTCCCACAGGTGCTACCCCCATTGCCTGGGATAGCCTAACGCACGACAGTACATGGCAAATAAACTTGCAGGCATTTCTCCTACCCTTGCGTAAGGGGCACCCTTTATAAATCAGAACACTGAAGTGAGTAGAGATCTGTGAATGGGTTTACAGTCCCATTTGTGGGGATAGAGTGAAAAATGAAAATGGAAAGCCCCATGTTCAAACCTTATTAAACATTTCAAGGGACATGATAAATTGTCTAGGACTCTAAACATTCACACACTGAGGCCAAAGGAAACTAGGCATAGTGCAGATGATCATTATAAATGACATTCTATGAAAAAGAAACAAGAGGCACTTTTTAATTGCCATTGGTGGTGGTGTTGTTTTCTTTTCTCAGGTAATCCTCCAGGGAAGGCAAAAGGAGAGAATAGCATGAAGGAGGTGAGGAGATCCACTAAGGGGATAACCCAGAGGAGATACTGTCGAAAGAGGGGACAGAGAGGGAAGAGGCTGTGGGTGGGGCTGGTCCTGGGCTCTGAGGAACACATGGGCTTCTGAATAGGGGAAAGACATGATCACCTTCATTAGGAAGCCAGCATTCCGTTAGAACAGATCCCAGGGCAAGAGGAGGAGACTTGGCTTTGAGACCAGAGTACCATCCAGGCCGGAGTCCATGGTGGCTGGAATTAGAGGGATGTGGAGAGAGGTTCAGGTTCCTGATAGATTTCACAGGGAGGATGCTGCAGGCCTTCTTCCCCTTCTTCTGTAGCCAGAGAGCCACATCCTCTGGGAGCCACTGAGTCCCGCCTCCCTGAGAAGCCAAGAGAAAGAATTCTCATTGGGGCTGGCTGATATCCTAGAAGGAGGCTTGGCTGGTAACGTGAAAACGCCAGCCTTGAAAAGCAAGTGCCCTTTGCTACAGCTGGCACTAGGAGGGACTTACCCTTGAGAATGGAGGCACCAGAGTCTGGGCAGGAACGGGGTCCTGGGGCAAGGGGTGGGGTCCGCACGGTGGCGGTGTCTTGCTGAACAGCGACCCCACGTGGCTTCACTGGTAATGACCGTTCCGAGTCCATCTCTGTCTCAGCCTGTGTGTTACGGAATCCTCCTTCAGAGTTTAGGGAGCGTGGTGTATTACATAAAGTTAGATGGGGTAGACCCGCTGGAAAGAGACCATGTCAAATGAGGCTTATGGGGGTGCTGGGAGGCAATTTGAGGAAAGAAACACTTGCTCTAGGCTGTGGCAGTTCAGATGTTACATCTTAGGAGCGTGAAGGAGGCACTTGGGACTTTGAACTTGCGTCCCCTCCTCACGCCTTTGACAGTTTGGATGTGTGTGCCTCTGGTTGCTAACAGAGGAGGTCTATAGGGTCCCCACTAGCTCACAGAAGTGAGTGAACTCATCAGGCTGGGAGCAGGTGGCTCACGCCTGTAATCCTGGCTACTCAGGAGGCCTAGATCTAAGAATTGTGGCTCAAAGCCAGCCCCAGAAGGAAAGTCAGCAAGACTATTATCTCCAGCGAATCACAAAAACAGCCAGAAGTGGAGTTGTGGCTCACGTGTAGATTGCTTTCTTTGAGGGAAAAAAAAAAAGCTCAGGGACAGAGCCCAGACTCGAGTTCAAGCCCCAGGATCAACACACACACACACACACACACACACACACACACACACACACACACACACAAGAATTTTGTCCTTCTTCCTCCCAAGTCTGTGCCAATAAAGACAGGAGGAGAGGGGATTAGAAAGAGGAAGAAGAGAGGGATAGAGGAGGGGACAAAAGAGGTTACTGAGGTGAATGGACTGGGCATGGGTTTAAAGGAAGAACTTAGGACCAAAGCGCCAGCAGGGTAACAGTTGGGAACATTGTTATAGCATGTTAATTGTTGGACATCATTCCCAGCATGCACTTGAATCACCTTAAGGATCTCCACCCATTCTCTGCAGTAGGTGCTGGTATGGTTTCTGATTCAGCTATGAGGAAATAGGACCCAGAGATATGATGTGCCAGGTGCCCAGGAGTGGGGCTCATACAGCTGGTGTTCAGCTGCAGATTCTGAATGCGTAAGTCTCTTTGTGCTGCCTTTGTGCCACCAAAACTACTGGAATAAGAGAAGGATTAAGGTCACTATCAGCAAATGGCATACCTTAGGCCCTTTTAAGAGCTAGTATATTTTAGTAAAATAATACCGAGTTGCTATTGAGCTCTTACAGCATACCAGACACCATACCAAGCATCATCTACTTGCTGGTGCTCTACCACTTGAGCCACAGCTCCACTTCTGACTTTTTGGTGGTTCATTGGAGACGAAAGTCTCATCAATTTTCCTGCCCAGGCTGGCTTTGAACCATAATCCTCAGATCTCAGCCTACTGAGAAGCTAGGATTACAGGCATGAACCACTGGAGCCTGGCAGAAGGTGCTTTTTTTCTAAACATATATTTTCCAGCAGAGAAAACTAGAGCTCAAAGGGAATCAGTGACTCACCCCAGCTATGGACTCTCTACAGTCTCTAAAGTGGATACCATACCATCTTGCTTGGACTAGAGGAGAATGAATAAACGCCATCTGGCAGTGATGTAGTTTTTACGGTGAATGTGTCTTACTTTTAAATTAGCATACAGTAACAGTTTTTCATGGCCCAAGCTTCTCAGAGGTAGCAGAACACAAGAGGTTTAAGCATCTGGTTCCCGGCATTATGATGACTTCCACTTACAAACACTGAGCCCCGAGGCTCAATGGGTCCTGCAGCTGCTCTGCAAGAGGCATGTCACCTGTGGGATGCCAGTGAGTGGCTCTCTGGCCTCTGGCCAGAGGGCACACTGCCGCTTGATTTCTCTCCTCCTTGGGATGCCACTCTGCGGTGGACAGCTGACAGCACCCCTGTTTGCTTGGGACCATAGGTTTGGTCTTGGGAGCTGTCTCTTGCCTTATCTTTTTGTTGGATGGTTCAAAAGAGCCCTTCAGCAGGTGCCATTGCAAGCAACAAAAGGGAAGTGTCTTTGGACAGGCACAAGGTGGGCTCCCCAGATAGACCCAATACAGCCTTAGACGGACTCCATCCATGATATGGGTGTCTTTCATGCATCTCCTGGATTTTGCCACTAGATGGCGCTGGGCCATCGTGCACTTTGAGTTCTTGCAGATGCATTGCCAGTTTCTGGTAGAGAATGTTGTTGTGTGCTAAGGAAAGGATTTCTCTCTTGAGTTGTTTAAAATCGCCAAAAACATTAGTCAAGCCAAGAAACATTTTGGGGGTGCTAAAGCGAAGATGACCAGGGATCGTGTGGGAATTACAATGGGAATTACATTGTGACAGACTCAGTTCTGTCACAAAGCACCGCTTAATCTTGGATTGGTAATTTTTTTCCCCTTCTCTTCTTTAGAATTGTTTGGATCCCAAGGTCTTTATTTGTTAAATAATGGGGTTGATGCAGTGGATTGTAGATTCTTAAATTTTATGACCGCACGCTCTTCTCTTGTGTTCCAAAACCTGCAGAGTGACGCGGTCCTGGCTTCATGGTGGACATGGTGTTCTAAGTCAGAGCTAGCCCCAGGGCTTCTTTGTTTTGGATCTTCAGTTAAGTGTATCCTCATTTTGCCCTGGGTAGGTTGGTAAGATATATCAAATCGGAGTAGCAGACACCCATTTTAATTTGAATTACAGATAACCAATGTGTGCATGCCCCTTGGCACGCCTGGTGGAGGATGGAGGCAGGGGAGGAAGGGATCAGATGTGGTACTCTTTGGCAACTTAGTACTCACAGATCTGGTTTTGGCTGTGTGGATGGAAAAGGGAGGTGAGACGGAGCTTGTCCTGGGCTTGGGTGGGATTTATGTGAATAACCGGAGGCTTCCAGTAAGGACTGTTTGAATGAACCTGTACTGTTCCTACCATCCAATATAGTAAGAGGCCAGGGGGTCCTGAAGCAAGATGCCTTCACTTTATTTATGTATATTTATATTATTTTATTTAATTGTTTTTTTCACAGCACCACGTATGGCTTTTTCTGCTTAGGTGGTGCTGAGGAATCGAACCCAGGGCCTCATGCATGCAAGGCAAGCGCTGTACCACAGAGCCACCTTCCCAGCACCTATTATTTTATTTTATTTTTGTTGATCATGGAGCATGAACTCAGGGTCTTGGCAATGTCCCTGAGCTCTTTTTGCTCAAGGCTGGTGCTCTACTACTTTAAGCCACAGTGTCACTTTTGGTTTTCTGGTGGTTAGTGGGAGGTAAGAGTCTCATGGACTTTCCTGTTCCGCCTGGCTTCAAACTGCCATCCTCAGATAGATCACGGCCTCCTGAATAGCTAGGATGGCAGGCGTGAGCCACCAGCATCAGATGAACAAAGAAAGACTGTTACAGCCCACACATCTGTCTCTGAACTGTGCCATTTTGTATTTTCTTACTTTGTGGTTCTTTTTAAAAAAATTACTATTTGCTCCTGTAACTGTAACCCCTCTGTACAGTATCTTTACAATAAAAATATATTAAAATATTTACTATTACTTTAAAATTTTTATGATTATTTTTATCTTTTGTTCCAATATTGGGGTTTGAACTCAAGGTCTTACTCTCTCAGTTGACTTTTTCCCTTATAGCTAGTGCTCTACCAGTGGAGCCACACCACCACTCTGGCTTCTTGCTGGTTAGTTGGAGATAAAAGTCTCTGGGCTTTGCTTGCCTGGCCTGGCTCTGAACTTTGATCCTCAGATCTTAGTCTCCTGAGTAGTTAGGATTGTAGGTGTGAGCCACCAGGGCCAGGAAACCTTGTGGGAAAGACAAATGGAAGTGTCAGAGACAAAAACTTGACAAGTGTAAGGAATCTTGAGAAATGCAAGACTGGCCTTAGGGCCAGGGCACCCTCTCTTAGCTTTTTTCTTCAAAGCTGGTGTTCTGCTACTTGAACCATAGCTCTACTTCCATCTTTTTTTTCTGGCTAATTGGAGATGAGAGCTTGGTTTCAAGCCAGGATCCTCAGAGCTCAGCCTCCTGAACAGCTAGGATTATAGGCATGAGCCACCTGTGCCTGGCTTCACAAAGGAAGTTAAAATTCGATACTCCTAGCATCACAAAACAGCTTCTCTCATGGTAGATGGGTCTTGCATAGTCCAACTCAGAGCTGCTTTTGAAACAGCCGGCATGGTAACATCTTGCTCTGGAGCCTGTAGGCACAGGCACTGGCCTGGCCTGGACTTCCGAAGGCTTGCACAGTAGGCCAGTACGTTTGTATAAGTCATGACTTTATGGCCCTTTGTTCCAGCATCAATGAGAAAATCAAGCTGGAGATGGTGCAATGCCTTTTAAAAGCGAATGCGATCCTGAGACCAAAACATTTGAAAATGACCATGTCAGCTTAGTGACTGAGGCAGAGGGGAGTGAGTGGCTGTGGCATCTGATTTGTTTTCCATTTGAGGCATGCAGTGGCTCAACGCATATGTCCTTCCCACATTTCCGGTGAGACCTTCCTTCCCAGAAGGCGGGCTTCTGGGAGAGGCTTGCTCCGGAACATGATGGATGATTGCCCTCCTAACCAGAAGAGAGCAGAGATTTTGTTAGCTCTCTTTCTGCAGTGTGAGGACACCATGAAAATCTGGCAGCCTACAACTCAGAAGATCTGGGTCAGAGGCGGATCTCAGATTTTAGCTGCTAAGATCCTAAGAAATGTCTGTAGTTGAAGTCCTTTATGACAGCCCCAAATAAGAGAAGTGCTTGTTCTACGTGGATGGTAGGCCAGTGGACAGGATCCATAAAGATGGGCTTGCTTGGTTCAAGGAACGGGGACAGAAACCTCTTCTTCTGCACTCAATAGGACTGGGTCTTGATCTTCAGTCTATGAGGTTTTAGTGTGGGGAGAGGCACCATGGTGATACGGGAAACTATGTCCTTTAGTGGTAGCAGCAGGTCTTGTTGGCATCCCAACTGGTCTGACAATGTGGCTGTGTGAGGGCTGACTTCCATTCTCCTTCCAACTCTGTCTCCTTAAACCACAGGATAAGGTGAGGCTCCCTGCTAAGTTTACATTGCCAGAGCCTGGTTCTTCAGGTCTTGTGGAAGGAAATGACATGGTCAACGGGACTTGAATTCTCCTTTCTTTTGGGAACCTTGGATCTTCCGAATTATGCTGGTTGCACACCTGGAACCAGTTTGCTTCCCAAAGATGTGTGCATGCAGTTTGACCACTAGATGGCAGGAGAGCACAAGCTATCGCCACCAAAGACATGGCTCCCAAAGGAGATGGTGAGGGCATAGTCTCTGACCAGCTAATTATGCTAACCATTGCGTTCAGTAGGAAATACGCCCCAAAGAGAAATATTAGCAAAGTTCCCAGGCCAGGGCACTAGCTTCATTCTGTCTGTAGAATGCACTATCTATACATTCACAGTGAAGTTCAAAGTGAGGGGTAACAGTTCGATATGTTCCTATTTCCAGTGGTCTTGATTATTTTGCTTTCGGTGGACTCTCTGACAAGTCTTATGACATAGTTGTTGGTTTTGTCTTCTGATGTGGTGAGTTGAGGCTTGCAGTGGTGACGTTTCTTTGTTTGCAAGTGAGACCTGGAGTACTGTCATTTCTTTGTTTGCAAGTATTAGTTTGGCTTCACTGCTATTCTTTTTGTTTAATGTAAAAATTACAGCAAGTGTTGAATCCCAATGCATCACACACCAGCACGCAACCTCTGTTCAAACTCCCCTCAGTTTCGGACTCTGTATTAGAAATCTCCATTGTTAGAGGAGGTAAATCTCAGCTCCTTGTTTCTCAGAGTTCCAGGAACCTTCAATTCCACACTAAAATTGGAGTATCACACATAGTCCTATGTGATACTGTTGAGAGCTTCTGCCTTGGAAACACTTATCCTGGAGGAAAAGTTTCCCGAGTTCTCTCAGCCCTGGGGATCAACTTTCCCCCTCTCTAAGTTACAGACTGTTCCAAGGCACTTACCATGTCTGATTTGTTTTCCTGTTCTCTTAGTTGGTTTAGGACCGGCCCTTCAGACGATGATGTAATACAATGCTTACTGAGCTGGGTGTCATTTAAAGGCATTTAAATATAAGCCATCACAACCTGCACAGAAGTTGCCCCTGTACACACAGAGAATATTCAAGAGGGCTTTTCTGATAATTCACAGCTCAGTCCAAAGAAAACTTCCTATGGTAGTGAAAATATTTGGTGTCTGAGCTGTTCAGTGCACCGGCGGTTAGCCATAAGTTTCTAGGGAGCAGTTTTGCAGCCTGACCAGTGAGAACAACAGAGGCATTTGTTCTTTAATTTTATTTAGTTTAAATTCACATAGCCCAATACTAGAGTGTGGCTATAATGACTGCTATTTTGGAAATGTTTGGGGAGAAATGTATCTTTTCTGTCCATCTCTCTGAATTCTTAGCTGGGACCCATGTAACAAAGGAAAAGCTAACAAGGGACTATCACGTACACTCCTTTGATTAAAAATGTTCACCATCCTGGAGCCTTCACAAGGAAATGAAGACCTAGAGAAACAGGTGAGCGTAGGCGTTTCTCTGCTAGGTGTGATGAAGCTTGAAGGGCTGGGGAGAATGTGCTAGAAGAGTGAGCTCAGGCTACGAGCTAGGGAAACCTAGCTGCTCAGTGGGTAGCTTTCTGTCCTCCTGTGTCATTAGAGGGAAAGCGGTTCCTCCCGCCCCGGGAGGCCAGGAGACACCTGTCATATGAGGGTTGTGTGGCCCAGTTCGGGAGATCAGGCAGTCTTTCATGTACTTTCCATTCCTTCTATTCTTTCCGCTTAACATACCCATAGGCCAGGGTGCCATATTTTGGGATACCATATTCTGAGACTTTTACTTCCGTATTGAAAAATCAACATGAGAAATGATCAAGGTTAACTCTTTGCACTTTTAAATCCTTTCTCCGATCATGACTTCTGTCACATACACTGTTAGGCCACGTGACTTCCATGTGTTCCCATTTTCCCACGTCCTGTAAGCTCTCCAGGAAATGCTTTCTCCTCAGTGCTTAATCCTGCTGGATATATCATCGAAGGGACAAAATTATAAAACCTAAAAGCCACCAGGAAAGAGCAATTAATACAAAAAATAAAAGTGATCCCATTATTCCCTAGAGAAGATGTACCTCAGGTTCTTCCAGAGGAAGCTATCAAAAGATTACTTGCCCAGAGACTGAAGGGACAATTCTGTAATCTGATATCACACACACACACACACACACACACACACACACACACACACACACACACGTTCGCTGACTGTCACTGTGAAAGTTATTGTTGAAGGGACTCCTAGCATTGGGCCACAGCACACTGGATTCAGTTCCTTGGAGGAGTGGAGTCGCCATTTCAAATTCTCCCCAATCTTTCATGCTTGGCTTCCTCATCCGTTCCTTAGGGCAACTTTCTTGATCTGCTTCGCTAATCAGATTCCCCTAGGATGGTTTATCGCAACATTTTAACTCCTCATAAGATTGCTGCATAGATGAATAAAATTACAGCAAGCACCCGCTCAGTGCCTGGAACATTCAAAGTGCTTGACAAATATTAGTTGGTTTTTTACTTTTACGTGAAGGCGCCCTGTAGACATGGAACATCTTCGCCCTAGTGAATGGAAGCGTAGGGGTTAAGACTCACGGCTAAATTATAAGCAGAAGGAAGGATTCCAGGGTCAAAAGTAGGCCATGATGTGTATTTAATGAATGGATTGATCTGGAATGTGAAAAATGAAATAGTGAGCCAGGTACTGGTAATTCATGTCTGTAATTTTAACTACTCAGGAGGCTGAGATCTGAGGATCATGGTTTGAAGCCAGTCTGGGCAGAAAAGTCTCTGCGAGACTCTTATCTCCAATTAACCACTCAGAAACCAGAAGTGGTGCTGTGGCTCAAGTAGTAAAGCTTTAGCACAAAGAAGCTCAGGGACAGCACCCAGGCCCCAAGTTCAAGCCCCATACCTGACAAAACGAACTAACTAAATGAAATAAAAACAAAAAAAAAGAACCTATGAGAATATTTATCCAATTCTGTGCCATTGTATATATGTTCTAGAGATGGTTAGCTTAGGACCACACTCTAGGTATGTCTAGCAGTGAGAGATCTAATAGAGGGAACTGGAAGCTCTTGAAACTATGAGGAAAGTGGCTTTTAGAAAAGCAGAAGAATCAGCCATCACAGGACACGGTCACCAATAACTCTCAGGAAAACGCTTGGGATCTTGGACAAACATCCTTCTCTCCCTCTGCAGTCTTATGTTGCTCCAGACAGTCATGCTATTGCTGGCTTTCTCACTTTTCAGTTTTGTGCCAAGGCTTCTCATTGGTGGAATCTACATGGAGGCCCCTCCAACACACCCCCCCCCCCATGTCTTCTTGGATGACTGTTTTCCTGATCTGCAGGCCTGGTGCTGTCTCTAGACCATGGCTCCTGCCATTCTTTCTGCCTCAGGTCACGTCTCTCTGAGATGGGAATTCTCTCAAGCCTTCAGGGTTTGGCTCCTCTATTCGTGCTTCTAGAAAGAATATTTGACAGCGTGAGTTCTATGCTAGCATTTGTAATCTCAGGGACTCTGGAAGCTGAGTTGGGAGGATCATGATTTGAGGCCAACCTATCTCAAAAAACAAGGCAGATATAGTGGCTTAGGCTACTTAGGAGGAGGAGGTTTGATGGATTGTGGTCCCGGATTGGCTGGGCAAAAGCATGAGACCAAAACAATGCCATAACAACAACAAAGAAAAGCAAAAAGGTTCAGGGCATGGATCAAGTGGTGGAGTTCCGGCCTAGCAAATGGGATTCCCTGAGTTTAATCCCCAGAGTGTTCATTGGCATGAACTCATGCATAAATGAATAAATACATGCATGTTAGCCTGACCACCGTCTCCTAAATCTCACAGAGAAGGGGAAGACTGCTGGGTCAACAACAAGGGAAAGTGGATCACTCACAGAAATAGCCATCTCTGGAGCACGTTTTTATTTTTTACTCTTTTATTTTAGTAGTCCTCTGAGTTCATTTTCCAAAGCAAGGCACGCACATGGACACAGGAGAGTACCCCCATGCTCAGAGCAGCTAATCTTTTATAATTGTTAATAATCATAAGAAAAATAATTTTTTTATAACAAGCCACCCTGCCTGACCTTTACCCCAGGGAGAGACAGTCTGCTTATTACAGTGAATAGGAAACAGATTCGCCAACTAGAAATGCTAGTTGTGCGTTCCATGGCTGTGTGCTGTATAAATATTCGTGGAAAGACAGTCTTGCGCCAAAGGGCAATTTGTGCGTCTGCTCCCAGCATGACACAGATCGCTCATTACCATGATGGCTTAGGATCACGTTTTCTCCCATTGTTGTGGGTTTCCTGGGCTCTCCCCATGGTGTACCTTTGAGTGGTCACCAGTGAAGCCATCCTCATGGAGTAAGTGCCCTACATTTGCTAACCCTCATCCAGCTCTTCAGATCCAAGGCCAGAGTAGAAAGAGGAATCAGCCCTGAGGAGTCTCCTAAGGAGTCCTGGCTATTTTGAACTCTGTGTCTTGGGCGCTGTGGAGCATCATTACATGCGTAGGAAGATCATGGCAATTGTAAATCTCTCCTTCCTTCCCCCTATTTCCAGAGCCTAGAAACTAAATGTGCAGAACTCCAAGACAATATCTGTGAGACTAAAATGTGGGTCCTAACTCAATCTCTAGGATGCTGATTATTTTTTCTGGTATAAGAAAAACATCTTTAAATTGCTTAGGTTTTTTTTTTTGTTGTTGTTATTTTTGAGTCAGAGACTCTCACTATGTAGCCTAGACTTGTTTCATACTCATGAACTTCCAAGTAAGTGGTGGGAATACAGGAATGCACAACTGTACTTGGTTTCTATGATGGTTTCTATTGAAGGTGTGTGTGTGTGTGTGTGTGTGTGTACGCGCCAGTCCTAGGGCTTGAACTCAGGGCCTGGGTACTGTCCCTTAGGTTTTGTGCTCCAAGCTAGTGCTCTACCACTTGAGCCACAGCTCCACTTTTATTTATTTATTTATTGCTGGTTAATAGGAGATAAGAGTCTCACAGACTTTCCTGCCTGGGCTGACTTTGAATTCTGATCCTTCTATCTCAGCCTACTGAGCCACTGACATCTGGTTAAAGAATGTATTTTTTTAAATAAAAATAATACAATTACATACCCTAGAATGTAAATTTAACCAGGAGAAGTAATTTTGTTTTTTTTATTTAAATTTTATTTTATTTGTGAACATACTGTACAGAGGGGTTACAATTGCATGGGCAGGATATGGAGAAGTAATTTTGGAGACAAGGGGTTCTGAATACATTTTTGTTGATTGGGTTAAATAAAGAAATTTACCTGGTTTTCACTACATTCTTAGACATGTGGCTAGGCATTTGATATTAAATTTGCACACAAATTGAGTGTCATATTACCTCCGTTTTGCAAATGAAAAAACTGAGGCTTAGAGAAATTAAGACTAATCTGAGGCGTGCTGGACCAGCGATCAAACTGGGGCAGACTCCACACAAAGCATTTCTTTGCCCATAAAAGCGTCACTGTTAGCTCTCATGGAGGGAGAAATAGGAGTGAACTCTCCTTCGGTGTTGTGCACTTTTCTGTCACATTATCTCATTCTGTGATTTGGAAATTTGTAACTTGGTGAGTACCGTGTGATTGAACAAAATCAACTTGTCACTAGTTGAATCACAGAAACATCAATTTCATATATTCCAACATAAATTATGAGTCATAAACATCAACTCAGAGGTTGTTACTCTTTTAGATTTTTGTTGTTTCTGGGGTTTGAACTGAGGGCCTCGTGACTCAAATGTGGGGTTCTATTACTTGAGTCATACCTCTATCTAATTTAGCTTTTATTTGTACTGGCACTGAGGCTCAAAGCTAGATCTTTAGTACTTGAGTTACATTTCAACTTCTGGCTTTTTTTTGGTAGTTAACTGGAGACAAGAGTCATAGACTTTCTTGCCCAGACTAACTTTGAACCATGTTCCTCAGATTTCAGCTTCCTGAGTAGCTAGGATTATAGGCATGAGCCACTGATGCCTGGCTTTCTAGTCCACCTTTTTGCTGATTCCTTTGGAGATGGAGTCTTGCTGACTTTTCTGCCTGATCTGGCTTAGAACCTCCATCCTCTGGCTCTGTTTCCTGAATAGCTGGGACTACAGGCATGAGCTACTTATCTAGAAGACGTTGCTCTTAATAACTGGCTTTAAATGCATTAAGGATCTGAGGGACCATGGATCCTTCAGGTCTATGGTCCCTAGGTTGTCACCAGCTTCACTATTTGTGAGGCATCGAGAAGACTTTTGTGGGAAACAGGGACCAGAGGGGGTATGCCTTGATTGAGACCCAGGGGGACTGAAGGCACAGTGGAAATGAACATTGATGAAGACCACAGTGGCTGTTGGATACAACTGGACTGGTAAGAATCAGATTAGCCCCAAAGTTCTATTTGGGAACTGTAAATCTCAAACTGAGCACCCATCCCGAGTACCATCAGGATGAATTCTCTACTGCAGCTCTAAGGAGACATTCAAGTTCCTCAAAATGAATTGGTCTTTTTTCAGCGATGACAAATGAGCACAATATCCAATAAATATGACAATTATTGTGTTGGAGGACATAACCACCATGGGGTGGTAAAAATTAATACTCTCAGCTAAACATCCATTGACATCATTAGCATGAGGAAATGAAGCCAGAAGATGCCTAGGAACTCATTCTGTGCTTGAGCTCGTCTGTCCAGAAAGGAAGAATTGGTTGAATGGATTTCTATCATCAATAACTCTGCTTCTCCTTCCCTGTGTAACAGGAGTGATTTGATCTGCTTTTTCCCAGCCCTGTCTCGATGTCTACCCTCTGCTGGTAGAGGAGGCTGGCCCGCCAGATGTCATCATCACTAGTTGTGTGTGATCTCTATTTTTCTGTATTCTATCACACAGTGAGTAGGTCACATGTGTTAATAATGAGCATATCATTCTATTAGCTGATGACATGGTTTGATTTTTTACCATGGAAATTATGGGTCTCAGAGTAAAAATATGTTTCATGTAATTGTATTAGAAGATGAGGATTCATGGTTAGTGGCAGTTGGTCGGTCCACACCTGTCATCTCAGCTGGGCTGGCCCTGGAGGTAGGAAGATCACAGCCTGAGAATGGCCTCAGGCAAACACTGAGACCCTACTTGGCCAATAGACTAGAGCAAAAAGGCCCATGGGTATGGCTTCAGTGATTGTAATGTTTGTTCAAGATCAAGGCCTGCTAAAACTGGTAGCTCACACCTGTAATCCTAGCTACCCAGGAAGTACTGCTAAAACTTAAAAAATAAAAGAACAGAAAAATACCCAACAAATATTGCTGTCCATATTAAATTTATATTTATACCCGCCATGATTCATGCATAGTCCAATTGTTAAAGATTAGGTTAAATAAGACTTCTAAAGAACCAGCATGCTTTTAAAAAGTGATTTTTTCTGTTTTTTGTTTTGTTTGCATTCTTTTTTATGGCAACCCTGGTGTTTGAACTCAGGATCTTGTGCTTGTTAGGTCATTACTCTGTCACCTGAACTGTGGCCCCCCCCAACCCTTTTTGCTTTGTTATTTTCCAAATAAGGTCTTTCATTTTTGTCTGGGCTAGCTTGGACCATGATCCTCCTATTTACATCACGTGCAGCTTATTGACTGAGATGACCTCAATAAGCTTGGACTGGCCACAAATTGTGGCTCTCCCAATCTCTGCCTCATGAGTAGCAGGAAATATAGGCCTGGACCTCCCCATGTAGTCTTTACTGTCCTACCAAAGCCTATGGGGCTCATGGAAACTTTGATATTTGGATATGCCAAGAACTTTGTCTTCAAACAAAATTATGGATGGCCTTTGACATCGAGTAGGAATGCAAGGAAGTTTCTTAGATTCCAGGAATTCATGGTGTTTTTTTTTTTTTTTTGGTTTATTTGGGACTTGAACTGTGGGCCTGGGTGCTGTCCCTCAGCTCTTCAGCTCAAGGTGAGCTCTCTACCACTTGAGCCACAGTGCCACTTTTGGTTTTCTGGGGGTTAATTGGAGATAAGAAAGAGTCTCGGGGCTGGGAAGGTGGCTCAGTGGTAGAGCGCTTGCCTTGCATGCTTGACGCCCTGGGTTCGATTCCTCAGCACCACATAAGCAAAAAGAAAAAAGCCGGAAGTGGTGCTGTGGCTCAAGTGGTAGAGTGCTAGCCTTGAGCTGAAGAGCTGAGGGATAGCGTCCAGGCCCAGAGTTCAGGCCCACGACTGGACCAAAAAAAAAAAAAGAAAGAGTCTCATGGGGACTTTCCTGCCCAGGCTGTTTTTGAACCACAAACCTCAGATTTCAGCTTCCTGGGTAGCTAGGATTACAGGTGTGAGCTACCAGTGCTTGGCGTGGAATTCATACTCGTGACTGTTAAGCTATCATATTTCCTAGGTTAACATTCTTGTACTTAAAATGATGTAAGGAGGACTTGCTATTCTCACCTCTGAAATCGTGAGATAGAGACCAGCTGGGGATCTCAGTTCCTCAACTTCCCAAACTCTGCTTTCTGTTGCCTAGAGGAAACCCTACTTCCCCTAAAGGAAAGAACTCTTTTTTTTTTTTTTTTTGTAGTCGGTTGTGGGGCTTGAACTCTGGGCTTGGGTGCTGTCCCTGCGCTCTTCAGCTCAAGGTGAGTGTTCTACCGCTTGAGCCACAGTGCCACTTCTGGTTTTCTAGTGTTTTTTTTTTTTTTAATTGGAGATAAGAATCTCATGGACTTTCCTGCCTGGGCTGGCTTTGAACTGTGATCCTCAGATCTCAGCCTTCTGAGTAGCTTGGATTACAGGTGTGAGCCACTGGTGCCTGGCTAAGAACTCTTCTTTTTTTTAAAAAAATTTTGTTCATTGTGGGGCTTGAACTCAGGGCCTGAGAACTGTCCCTGAGCTCTTTGCTCAAGGCTAGTGCTCTACCACTTTGAGCCACAGCACCACTTTCAGTTTTTGAGTGGTTAATTGGAGATAAGAGTCTCGTGGGAACTTTTCTGCCTGGGCTGGCATTGGACCGCAGTCTTCAGATCTCAGCCTCCTGAGTAGCTAGGATTACAGGCATGAGCCACCAGCTCCCAACTAGGGAACGGACTCTTGACCACGGTCCCCAGGTTGGTAGCTACTCTATAGGATCTATGATTATATCACAGATTATCCAACCATCCTGACCAAAGGATCGTGATGCCAAGAAATTGTCCTATGGATTCTTCTTGAATTTAGCAAAGTGTTTTGACTCTGGTTGATCTTGACCCAGATGTATCAGGGTTTGTAAAAAGAAAAAAGAAAAGAAAAGGGAAACACCCCCTCCCCTTTAAGATTACAGTCTCACTTCTGTAATTCTAGCTACTCTGGTGGCTGAGATATGGGGATGGTGGTCTGATGCCAGCCTGGACAGGAAAGTTCCCAGCCTTTTCTCTCCAATGAACCACCAAAAAGCCAGAAGTGGAGCTGTGACTCATGGGATACAGTACTAGCTTTGAGTGGAAAAAATGAAGGGGCACAGTGCCCAGACCCTGTGTTCAAGTCCCAGTCTACACACACACACACACACACACACACACACACACACACACACACACAACAACAACAACAACAACAACAACAACACCCCCTAGGGAAGTCTTGAACGGTTTTCATTGCTTCCTAGCCTATAGATTAACCAGCCTGCCATTTTGAATATCGTCGTGACATGCTCTTGTGGGGAATAGATGTATCCTAATTTTTGTTGTAGAGAAAGAAGGCTTTAGGACAAGTTTGTCAATGGTTCAACTTTGGAGGAGAGGCGTGTGATGGGTCCGTTCTGCCTGTTTATTGTCAGAGTGACCCCCTCCGCCTCTTCTTTCTGGAATATGTCCTGTGGAATTGCTGGGCAACGTGGGAAGATGCTGTGACACACATGCCTGTTTGCGTGTGTGGTGGGGGCGAGGGTTTTGTTAGCCTGGCTTGTTGCTTCTGTCTCTCCTTTTCAGGCCTGGCAGCTTTCTGACAGCTGACATTCCTACGCTGACACCTGCTATAGTAAGAGCTGGGGAAGAGAATAGATTTGCAAGATGATGGACTGACAATGGTTCCTAATGGGTCCCCAAATTTTGTCAGAGATAAGCAGATGGGGTCTGACAACAGGACATCTGAACCGATTAGGTCTAGGTGAACGCTTGCATTCAGAACTCCCTGAGGAGTTATTCTGCTCTCAACGTCTCTCCCTACTTCCTCCACACCACCCCCCCCATTTTATACAGGGGAGGGTTGCTGATGGCTTGTAGGTGTTGTTTCTGCCTTCTGAACGCTTGCTTGGAGACAGGGCCCTTCCAGCCCCTCATGCAGAAGCACGCTGGGTATTTACCCTGTGCCAGCCGTCCAACAACAGAGGCAGCCCGCCCCTCAGGCCTCATAAAGAGAAGCTGGGGGCAGCACATGGGGCTTTCCCACTCACCACAAATGATGGCTGTTTGTGCTAGTTAACCTTTTTCCAAGCCTGGGTCAGCGCCTGCTGGGAGGCAGGGGCGATCCGGAGGGAAATTGAAAAGCCTGGCAGACCCCAAAGTCTCCGGCATGCCTTGGCCCCCAACACACGCCACTGCCTTCACAGAATAGCCAAACAGCCTCACGTCACACTCTTCAGAAGTCAGCCAACTCCATGTGCTACTGACAGGTCCGATTCCAGGAGCATCTGCGGACTCTTCCACATTGCGAACCTCCTGGGGTGCTCAGATGGAAAAAGAAGACTTTTTTTTTAAACTTTCTAGGCCCAAAGTCAAGTCAGGGATATACATGTTAATCATTTGTACCCTAATGTATTGACTGAAGCAAAACCAAGACAGAGTTGGGGGAGGCTGCCTATAATCTCAGCTACTTGGGAGGTAGAGATTGGAGAATCGTGAGTTTGAGATCAGGCTGGGCAGAGTTAATAAAACCCTATCTCAAAAAACAAAAGAAAAGAAAAGAAAAGAAAATACAGATTGAAAGGCCCTGGATTCAGTTCCCAGTATCACAAAACAAACATATTGTGAGAGACAGATTCCTAAGACCTACGGTATGGGTTCCTACTGGAAAATTCGGTCATTTTTTTTGAGGGGTGATAGGTCTAATGTAATGTGAGGAAGAAGAGTAACTGCAGATGGGAGTTCTGGAAATTGCTTCTCAGGAGGAGGCAAGACAGAAGGTTAGAAAGGCTGAAAAATTCAATGCCTAAGTGTGGGTTGCTTTGGTCTTACTATTGAAATAGCTGAACATGGAAAAGGGGGATCAGGTTTCTACAAATTGCAGGTTGAAATGGACTGCACACCTACACTTATGACAGCGGCCACGTCCTCCCAGAAGCTAGCAATCTGCAGAGCTCCGGCTCCCAACTCCTCCACCCCAGACACCTCCTGCTGTCAGCCTAGACTTGTGCATTGCTGGGTGAATTCAGCCGTGGCTGCCATAACGTGGTGTTTTTCAGCACGGCGCGTTTACCTGGCATCCAGTATCCTGGGAAGAGAGCAAGAGTGTGGCACAGTTGAAATGCTTCACTAACTGCCAAAGCAGTTAGTTGACTGTGGGAGACATTATATGAACACTTCCCCCGCCCCCACAGCAATTTAACATGATTACATTGTGTTCATAGCCTGTCTGTCATTGAAGCTCTCAGTTCCAGAGGACAGGCATTGATTTTTTTTTTTTTTTTTGCCAGGGTGTGTGGTTGTGGAGCAAAGGGTCTGGGCACTGTCTCTGAGCTCTTTTGCTCAGTGCTAGTGCTCTACCACTTTGAGCCACAGCTCAAACTTCCTGGTTTTGAGTGGTTAACTGGAGTCTCTTGGGGACTTTTCTGCCCAGGCTGGCTTCAAATTACCTTCCTCAGATCTCAGTCTTCTGAGTAGCTAGAATTACAGGTGTGAGCCACCAGAACCCAGCTCATTGATTGGTTTTCATAAGACCAATTTATAAAATGATAAATTTGGTGTGCATTAGTGGTTTTATTTTGACTTGGTTGGGGGCATGAACTCAGGGCCTGGGCAATAACCCTTAGCTCTTTTTGCTCAAGGCCCTTGCTCTACTGCTTTGAGTGACAATACCACTTCCAGTTTTCTGGTGGTTAATTCCTGCCCTGGCTGGCTTTGTACTATGACCCTCAGATTTCAGCCTCCTGAATAGCTAGGATTACAGGCATGAGCCACCAGTGCCCAGCTGCTTTTTATTTTTTAAGGCACAAGCTCTCATACTTCTTTGACAATATCAAATATCAGAAAAAAATGTTCATCTGGAGAAAAGAGAGTTTGAGTCTTGACTCCATTGATTAGAGCCTGTGTGACTTTCAAAGTGTGTCCTAATGTCTCTGAGCCCAGAGGATGAGCTGACAATACCTGTCTCAAGTCACTACTCAAGGGTTAAACACACGAATATCTGCAGAAATACTCAGGACAGTGTTTGACACACAGTGGATACTGGGGTTTAACAAATGTCCCCAGAAATCCACGCATCAAAATCTTTATTCCCAGGGTTGCATGAGCCTTAGGGACTATGGTCCTAGGAGGGGTGGGGCCTTATGGGAGGGAAGCCTTTAAAAGGTCATTAGGGCATCTGGGTTGGTTCCATATCCTAGCTATGGTAAATAATGCTGCGATAAACATAGTTGTGCCGGTAGCTTTAGTATGGTCTTGTTTGTGATCATTTGGGTAAATGCCTAAAATGAGAATTGCTGGGTCATAGGGGAGCACTATGTGGAGTCTTTTGAGGAACCTTCATGCTGCTTTCCAAAGTGGTTGAACAAGTTTACACTCCCACCAACAGTGCAGTCTGCATCGTGTGTGTGTGTGTGTGTGTGTGTGTGTGTGTGTGTGTGTGTGCGCACGCGTAATTTGGGGAAGGGAAGGGAAATAACAAAATGCTCAAACAAGGACACAGGATGACACATTGCAATAATGATACTCACAAGACATTATATTGGAAAGAACTTTACAACTTCAGGGGCAGGGAGAGGAGGCAGGGAAGAGCAGGGATAGTGGGAGAAAAACAAAGGAGGGGGTATCGATGCTCGACAAGAAATGTACTCATTACCTTACTCATGTAAGTGTAACCCTCTGTGCAGCATCTTTACAATAAAATAAAATTAAAAATAAGTTCATTGGGGGCATGTGCCATTGAGCCAACTCATGGCTCAAAGAATTCGTAGATGCTGACTGACACCAATCTTATTTTGTGTGTGTGTGTGTGTGTGTGTGTGTGTGTGTGTTTTGTGGAACTATTTCTCCCTAAACTTGGATACACACACATACGTATATAACATAACGTAATACATATATATATATATGTTGCCATACTCATAATAATTGAACATATTTGTATGGTGTAGTTTAACATTTTAACACCTGAAGACAATGTGCATTGGACTGGCCAGGGTCATTGGCTAACCTGTCATCCCAGACATATGTCATTTCTTTGTTGGGAACAAGAACATTTTTGAATGTTCCCAGCACTCAATGATTTTGTCTATGTCTGCACTTACTCCATCTATAGCTATATTTTCTCTGCCTGGCTGCATGCTTGAGTAGTATGCACGTGACCCTGTGTTTGTCACTTGCTACATAGTCTATCTCATTCATTCATTCTTTCCACAAAACTTGGTGGGTGCCTAGAATAAGCAGGTAAGAAGTATATACACAGTCTGGGTTTCTGGGCTGCTGACGGTTTTATTGGGGATAGAAGGTGACAGCACTGCCTTCAAAGCTCTAGATGTCTACTGGGAGAATTTTGAGCAGCCAGTAGGACCAGGGCTGTGTGTGGATCAGCCCATATTCTAGACAGACTTTGGTCAATCTACTGCACATTGCATTCATGCATTTAGGTATATGTATGTATGTGTGTGCATATATTGATAATATATTGTACTTGTACATAGTTATGGGGTGCAGTTTGACATTTGGTTTGGATTCTGCTTAGCTGTTGGATGACTATAGAGCCTGAGGTTCTAATCTACTCCACTGCTTTAGTGAACTGTCATAGACTGGGTGTCTTGAACTACAGTCGTGGTTCGGGGTGCCAGAATTCTCAGATCGAGGTACCAGCTGATGAGGTTCCTGGTAAGGTCTCTTTTCCCGGCTTAGAGATGGCTACCTTCTCTCTGTGTCTTTCTTTTGTGTGCATTAGCAGGGTGGGTTGGGCCATGGGAAGAAAAGAGTGACAAAGAAAGAGAAAAAGACAGAGAGAGAGGGAGAGCACATTCAGTATCTCTTCCTCTTCCTCCTCCCTCCTTCCTCCTCCCTCCTCCTCTTTCTCCTTCTTTTTGCTGGTCCTATGGCACCCAGACTCTGGGTGCTCTTCCAGAGCCTCTTTGTGCTCAAGGCAAAGGGTAACTAACACTCTACCACGTGAGCCACAGTACCACTTCTGGCTTTCTCTGAGTAGTTAATTGGAGAGTCTCATGGATATTTCTGCCTGGGCTGGCACTGAACCTCCATCCCGAGATCTCAGCGTCTTGAGTAGTTAGGATTACAGGAGTGAGCCCTGGTGCTGGGCTTCAATGTCTCTTCTATAAAAGGAGAAACCTGATGGGTTAGGGCCTTTCCCTTTGAACCTCCGTTAACCATCATCATTTCCTTAGTCCATCATCATTTCCTTAGTCCAAGTATGTTAACATTGGGGGTTAGAACTTCAATGTATGTCCCTAGCACTGAACAAATTACTTAGCCACTGTATCCCTTTCTTTTTTTCCTTGCCTTTGGGGCCAATTATACCTCCCCTTGTCCCTCACCCCGGCATTCCTATAGAGACATAAGTAAATGACATATGATCAAACTCATTCAAAAACCCAGAGTTATGTTATTTTACTTTATATTTTGTTCTTCTTAACCAACTAAAGTCAGAGAACTCATGTAATGATAGGAGTTTCTGAAAATCACGTCTATTGATTTTAAGAGTTGAATTTTGATTCTGACAACCACTGTAACTTAAATATAACAACAACAACAACAACCCATGCTTTATTCTGTTTGAGAGTAGTGCATTATTTCTTCTCAAAAGTAGGCTGGTAATTTTGTTAGAAGAATATGATTGTAGGTTCTCTATTGCTCTTTACTGAATACTAAAGGCTATAAAGTTGAAAGCTGTGTATCACTGAAAAGATAAAATACACTGGGGCAAGCAGTGAGTTGAAGACTAGTCTCTGAAGGTAGCCTGCTTTTTTTGGTTGGTCATAGTATTTGGCTGAAGGAGGTTTTATTTTTCTTATTTACTGAGTGGTAATAACATTAATTATAACAGTATCTCCTATCATCCCCTTCTACAGGCTGTGAAGAACAGCTTGTGGCCAGATTTTTACATTCATCAAGCTGGATTTCTAGAAAAGCTGAATTACTAGGTCAAAGGGCATCTGAGGCCTCTCTATCTACAGCTCAAGACACTGTGTAATAGGTCAGTTAAAACGATGTTACTGGGCCAGGTGTGCTTTGTGACTTAGCATTCCTGGGCGTCAGGAGAGGAGAACAGGATCAGAAGCCAGACACAGGCATGGTGATGTGGAGTTGTCCTGTTACCATGACAACACAGGCATGCCTGCAACCAGGTCCTGGGACGTCCCAAAACTGTCTTCCCATTTGTATGCAGTCCTGTCTGTGGATGGACCTGGGAACCCTACTTCTGTCCCCCAGGTTCTTCCCCTTAATGGCCATTTATCAAGAAACCCTGGCCAGGGATGGCCCAGGGGCACCGTACTTAATGAATCGTGCATTCAAATAAGCCAGAGTTGATTTGGTTCAGCTTTGCTGTGTCCTGACAAGTCATTCTGATAAGTGGCAGGAGTTGATAGCTGCCTGGGGCTACTGGGGTTTGTTCAGGGCTGGTATCTAAAAGGAGGACTTGCCCGTGGTTAGCCCAGCTTCTGCAAATGGAGGAAGGTGAGAGGAGGAAATAGCTCCTTTGGGTTTTGGAATCTAGGGGCTCACTCAGAAAACATGGCCACAGGTTTCTCTCTTGTATTTACTTTGCATCTCAAGGAAGCATGGCTGGAGGCACGGGGTGTGTGTATGGGAGGGGGAGGCAGGGGGAGGGTTTTGTCCTTGCTGACTATTTGATTCCTCTCTGTATTGCCAAACTCCCTTTCCTGGCACAAGGAATGGATCGGGGCAGCTGGAGAGATTCAAATAACTGCGCTTGTCTCTCCTTTCATCTTTCTTTGTAGGTGAGCTAAAGGCTAGAGAACAAACAAATGATAAAAGAGCAAGAAATCCTTGAAAAAGGTTCTGCACAGGCGTCTTAGGGGCTGCAAAATGAACGAAGATTCTGTTCCACCTTAAACCCACTTAAGCTGGGCAGAAAGACAGAATAATTGAATTAACTTGGCAGAAGGTAGATTTCTCGAGGAGCAGGGATTGGATATTAACTATGCTTCTTCTTAAGTATAGAACTGGTATTGAGTCCCCAAACATCAAACATGCCTCGGTCATTTATTATCTCTGAGACCTTGCAAAAGTTCCTTATACAGTACCGGATCTGTTCTTTTCATGTGAAAATGAAGCTCATAATACTTATTTTTGTTTTCTTTTTCTTTTTTGCTGCACTTTAAATTGAACCTTGGGCCTCATGCTTGCTAAGCATGTTATATCAGTTGAAACCTATCTCCAGTTCTTTTGCTTTTAGTTTATTTTCCAGACAGAGTCTCATGTTAACTTGGCTGGGCTGGCCTTGGACCAGGACTCTACCACCTATACCTCCTACTTAGCTGGGATGATAGACATGAGCCATGACTCCCAGGTTATCTTTTTTTTTTTTTTTGGTCATGGGGCTTGAACTCTGGGCCTGAGCACTGTCCCTCAGCTCTTCAGCTCAAGACGAGCACTCTACCACTTGAGCTACAGCGCCACTTCCTCCCAGATTGTCTTTGAGTTTGAATCTTGATACATTTTGTCTGGGGTTGCTCTGAATCGCCATCCTTCTATCTCTGTCTCTAGTAGCTGGGATTATAAAATGATAGCATCTTTCAGCGTTCTTGAGAGATATTGGAAGCTAAATAGCCCAACAATAGCCATTGCTTTTTACTCTGGAGAGCCAGAGAATCCAGGAGCTGTTCATTTCAAAATAACTGCAAGCCTTAGGGCAAAGGAATCAGTGATGCAGCCCTCATCAGTCACTGAAGGCCTAGAAACCTCCTGGAGCACTACAGGTGTGATTCTGCGGTGTCTGAGCTGTGGTGCACAAGTAGATGCACTTGCTCAGGAGCGCAGGTCCTGGCAGGCTTTCCTCCTTCTGCTGCTTTTATGCCTTATGCCACCCAGGGCCCCCAGCTTTCTGGACAGTGCTACCTGCATCTCCGGGTGCTGTCACCCAGTTCATTATTCCTACCCTCATCAGTGTACTCAGAATGTACTTTACTGTTCCCTTGATCCAATGAAGTTCATAGTTAAGGTCGAGCATCACCAAAGGCTATAATTAAGCTGAGTCTAGGAGTCCATCAGGAAGTGAAGGGAGGAAGCACTTGCAGGAGACACACAGAGAGAGCCTGTCTGTTTGCCACATGCTCAGGAACAGGACCTCGTTCCATTGTTTCCCTTACAGGCCCTGGCTCAGTCCAGAGAGAGAGAGAGCGAGAGAGAGAGCGAGCGAGCGAGAGAGAGAGAGAGAGAGAGAGAGAGAGGAGGTTAAGGGTTAGCTGAGTAGTGGGAGGGCTTCCTAGGACCTGGGAAACCAATAGGCAGACAGCTCTTAAATTCACTGAAGAATGGACCTTGTTATATGATCCTTGTTGTATAGAACCCCATGTATTGTGTGCCATTATTATCCAGGTTTGGGCCCCAATTTCTGAAGGTATCATCACATTGGCTTGATGACAGATGCATGATTCCTGGTCTGTGTACAAGGAAGCTCTCTTTGAGGGCCATGGCCATGTAGCTCCATGATGTATAACTGACACTGATCTGATCAGCAGAAGTGGCTACAAGCCTGCCTCACTCAACAAGCACCTTGGTTTATGATGGGGTGACATCTCAATAACTGGAAGCTGAAAATGGCATGAGTGGAAAAATGCATTGAGTCCAGCTAACTTGCTGAGTACCTTAGCTTAATAATACAATATGCTGTAGAGCTCCACTGTTGATTATCATGTTCTCATGGTTGTCCAACACCAGGAGAGTATTACACTAGGTATTACTGGTATGGAAAAAGATCACAATTCCAAATATGATCTACAGTTTCTGCTGAGTATATTTGCTCTAAACTCAACATATCTTAAGCTCACACATTGTAAGGCAGTGTCTGGAGACAGGCTTGGAAATAAGTGTATGTGTTTACAACAGGTAAAAATGTCTATCTTAGTGTTTAATTTATCCAATTGTTTCTTATCTTGTTACCAACCAGGTTGAGCCAAAGTACTTCCTGTTACATGTCACCATGGTAACAGAGGAGGGAGCTCTGTGATTGGATGGCTGGGATTGGACAGTATTGTTTAAATACTGATATCTTGTGATAGTTTCTTTAAGATCTCTAAGGCTTTTCCCCCCAAGATTTTATTTCACCACAGCATGTACCTGTGGTCAGAGTTGTGCAAGAACTTGAGCCATTCATTGTATCTGAAGATGCCATGGGGGTTGAGCAGATAATTTTTTTTCTATTGCTTCTGTCATTTGCTTACCTTCTATTGTAGACCCGTATTGGCTTCAGACATTTAAGCCTGTTTATAAAATGCTGTTTGAACTTGAACTTGTGTTATACAGTGTACTTTGCTTCCTATCAGGTTTCCTTGTTAAGTGTGCTTTTATGTGAATTTATATTTTAGTCCTTTTAAAGAGAAAATACCTATTTCCAGTATAAAAAAGTTATTTTTTTCTTTAACTTAATTTTATGTATGTATGTATGTATGTATGTATGTATGTATGTATGTATGTATCTACTTATTTTTTGTCAGTCAGTACTGAGGCTTGAACTTGGGGCCTGGGCACTGTCTCTGAGCTTCTTTTGCTCAATGCTAACACTCTACCACTCAAAATCCACAGCTCCGTTTCCAGCTGTTTGGTCATTTATTGGAGAGAAGAGTCTCACAAATGTTCCTGTCTGGGCTGGCTTTGAACTGCAAGCCTCAGACAGATCTCAGCCTCCTGAGTAACTAGGATTACAGATGTGAGCCTCAGACAGATCTCAGTCTCCTGAGTAACTAGGATTACAGATGTGAGCCACCAGCACCTACTTGGCTTGTAACTTTATTCTTAAATATCAATTAAAATGATAATAGCTTTAAATGATTGGCTATCTACAGGTTATTTGTATTGCATATTTTAATTATAAAGATAAAATACTAAATAGTTTATCAAGTTGTATTAATTTCTTGTGCTTTCAGGTCCTTGATTGCATTTTTGATGCAGTAAATTTTTTTCCCTTTCTTTAAAATTTTAATATAGCCTAGGCTAACCTGGAACTCACTATGTAGTTCTGGCTACTCCTGTACTCATGATCCTTGTGTCTTAGCCTCTTGAATGCTGGGGTCAAGGCAGGTGCCACACCCTGGCTTTATGAAGAAAATTAAAAAAAAATTCTCCAACTTTTGTTAAACCAAGCTTCTAAGTATTTTCTATGGTTTATTATATCTATACAAGTAAACAAAACACTCAGTCCAACACATACTCTCACACAATCTCTTTCTCATGCATGACATTAGCCAAAGTACCATAGAAAATGTTTATAGTCTTTCTTTAAGTGAACTCACTAGTAAGCTAAAGATTGAACAGAAGATCCAGAGAGCATTAAAACAATAGATTATCATTCGTTTGTGTATTAAACATCACAGATCACAGATGAAAGATCATTTTCTTGTTTCAAGCAAGCATTTCTTTTTATGAAAGGGTGTTCACACATACAACTTAACATACCATCGGAAGGCAGGAAGTTTAAAAACATTATATTTGTAGTTCATCTTTTCCTGGAACCACCCTTCTACAGCAGTCAAAGGCCTTGATTTGTGTTTCATTGATGAGGACTGGAGCATAGGGATTTAGTATTTCAAGCTCAGATTCAATCCCAGTGTGCTGGATAGAATACAAAGTACAGATCTGCATTCATTATTCACTTAATTATACAACCAGTTACGTTTTCAAAGGCACTCTCTCCCCTCCAAGCAAAATCTGTGCCAGGTACTTTTGTTTTTTGGGAATGACATTTTTATATTTGAAAAACTTGTTAAGTTTTCCTGTTGCACCCTTTGGAACATCCCTAGCTCTCTTTCTTCCCTAATCTCCTGCTTTGATTTGAGAGTACAGATCCCTATTCACTTCCCTTTTCCTCCAATAAGTTGTTCTCACAGGCAGAAGAGTAAAGAATTTTTGCCTTTCAAAGAACCCACTGCGTAAAAAAAGATAATCAAAGTCAGTTTGTGCTTCTCTGATTTCATATTGATGATAAGTTTAAGAGTCACATCTACAAACTCTGACAGCAGATGAATCTGTCCATCGCTTTAGACTTGAGTTTTCAACCTCAATGTGAATCATCTTTTGGTTGGATAATTGTTGTGGAGGGTTGTCTCGTGTTGAACCCTGACATCCACCCACTAGCTCCTGGTATGACTAGCCTTCCTCTCCCCCCTCCACCTGTTACAACAACCAAAAAAGGTCTCTGACATTGCCAACGATCTCCTGGTTGGAGCGGGTGCAGGGGAGAATGGCTCCTGACAGAACCACTGGTATAGAACTATGAGGGGTCTGAAAAATGTTAAGGAAGCAGAGAGTAAAAAATGGGGTATGGTCTCCTGGGGACCAAAGGCAATGTCCTTGGCCAGGCCCACAGTGGAATGCTGGGGTATAGGGGCTGGGGGCTGAGGTTGAAATGACCTGCCTGTGGACAAACACTGGTGCTTTGCTTGACCCTGGGGAATAAGGCAGGACTCAATCCTTCAGTATTTATAGGAGGATTTTGAATTCCTTCTCTGCAGGTACATTAGGGACTAGTTTGTCAGTGCTTAGTTTAAAGTATGTGGTAGACTCCTAAATGACTATTTGGATTTAGAAGTGTTTTTCTTTTCTTTCTTTCCTTTTTTTGGGTCAGTTGTGGGGCTTGAACTCTGGGCCTGGGCACTGTCCCTCAGCTCTTCAGCTCAAGGAGAGCGCTCTATCGCTTGAGCCACAGCACCACTTCTGCTTTTCTGGTGGTTAGTTGGGATAAAAGTCTCATGGACTTTCCTGCCCGGGCTGGCTTTGAACTGTGATCCTCAGATCTCAGCCCCCTGAGTAGCTAAGCGTGATCCACTGGCACCCAGCTGTAAGTGTTTTTTGTTTTGTTTTTTCACATGATGTTCCTATGAAAAAGCTTATGAGCACTGCCTAGAAAAACATCTCTGATTCTGTCCATGCCCCTCCACCTCAACACTTCGCAGACGATTTTCTGTTTAGCAGCTAAAGTAATGCTTTAAGTAAGTAAGATCATCTCTCTCCTCATTCAAAAGACCCCTGATGGTGCTCACCTTAGACAGAATGGAAGTCAATGTCCTTCTAAGGCCTGCTAGGGCCTTGCAGATTGGATCTCTTCCTAACTCTGACCTTGTCTCCTGCCTCACAATCCCCGGACATACCATTCTTCTGATATTCTTGCTCTTCTTCCCAGACCCTGCTCACAGCCTTTGCATTAGTCCTGCCCCAGGCCCTGTTGGGAGCACCATCCCTCTCAGAGCCCAGAGGGTTCTATCTCTCATTGCCTCTTGGTTTCTGTTTAAATGCCCCCTTTTCCCAGAGGCCTCTTCTACCAAACCATCCTTCAAAAAAGCATAGTGCACATTTCTGGTTTTCCTCTGCTGGAGGTCAGGGTTGGAAGGAAGGCATCGCTCTTGTTCATGGTACATCCCATGAAATGGCACAATGACTCACCTGGCCCACAGTTGGTATTCACTATCTATTTGTTGGAGGACTGAATATCTTTCTGTTTATAAATTTAATACAAATAGGTTTTGAGTCCCTGTTTTTATTTCTTTCCCAAATTGCAAACCTCCAGATTGGGAGTTGAGCAATAATTTTTCCTTAGGGAAACAGCTAATTTCTGAATCTCAGGGTGAAATCTTTTTTAGGGTGGTGAGGTGGAGAGTATTGATGGGAAGGCTGATCATGGAGCTGGTTTTTATTAATTATATATATATATATATTGCTGTGCTAAGGTACAAAAATATCAGATGGGCTTAAGCAAAGAGGAGAGTATGTGTTCCTACATGGGGCTATCTTTGAACCGTGATCATCAGATCCTCAGTAGCTAGGACTACAGGCATGAGGCACTGGTGCCCAGCCTTAGTGTGGTGATTTTTATATTAATTTCATATATCTCTCTATATGAATATATGTACACATATGCATCGTTTATGTAATAATTTTATTACATATATATGTATTAGCCTTATACATTACAAGTATAACAATTATAACTATTACAAACAATATTTATAAATGATACAAAATGTAAATACTATTTCATTAAACATGTTCAATATATGTAAAATTTACTTCCATTTCTTTTGCTTAGCTTTCACTATTATTGAATCCCACACTAAGGCTGGGCACCAGTGCCTCATGCCTGTAGTCCTAGCTACTGAGGATCTGATGATCACGGTTCAAAGATAGCCCCATGTAGGAACACATACTCTCCTCTTTGCTTAAGCCCATCTGATATTTTTGTACCTTAGCACAGCAATATATATATATATATAATTAATAAAAACCAGCTCCATGATCAGCCTTCCCATCAATACTCTCCACCTCGCCACCCTAAAAAAGGCTAGCATCTTGTTCCCCCACTCAAGCTGTTTATTGAGGTCTGAGTTATATCTAAAAAGCCTAATGTATTAATTAATGTATATCATCTGGTAAATGGGAAAGACAAGTTGAATGAATAAAATTCTTCTTCTTTCCCAGTGTTTTTCACTTTACCTTCCTCTATTTCTGGTGATTTAAAGAAAGACAGATTGTGACCCAAAAGCCTCTTGAGAGAAAGATCAGCCTTAACCCCTACCTGAGGGGAGGAGGCTGGAACAGAGAAGCCCTTGACAATTCTTTCCCTGACTAATTTGGGCACACTCTGAAACTTGCAGCAGATACAAAGCCCAGAAATGGAAAGATTGTTCTAGAAACTGAGAGATGAGGAAAGAACTGGAAAGGATGGCATGGCTTTCAGAATCATAGTAAAGAAACTAAATGTGAAGTGTCAGCCAGGTGGGCTGAAGGATGTTGACCTTTTCACCCTTGGAGTGACTTCCTTGTTTCAGGTACAGATGCTTTCCATATTTTATTGGTCTGAATGTAATGCTTCTTCTCAAGTTTTATGAAGAAAATCTAGACTAGTGGATTCCTTTTGCAGCACTGGAGATTGAACTCAGGCAGAAATGTTTAGCAAGGCAGGTGTTCTATCATTTGAACTTGGGCCCCCAGCCTTCTTTACTCTAGTTATTTTTTTTAGGTAGAAGTAAATTTTATTCACAAGACTGGCCTGAATTACAACCTTCCTATTTACATTTCCTTCATAGCTCTGGTTAGCGCTATCACCAAGGCCAGTGTGTTTGTTGAATTGGAAGTCTTGCTAATTTTTTGCCTGAGCTGGCCACAAATTATGATCCTGCCCATCTCCTTCCTGAGTAGCTGGATTACAGATGTGAACCATGATGCTTGGCCTTAATTTTTTTTTAATCCAGTGTGAGTTACAGAAAGATGTCCACAGGCTGGATTTAGCTTATCATTTGGAGTTTGTGGTCTTTGATCCACAAGGAGACCAAATCACTGCCTTTGTGCAAATGAAGAGAAGAGCTCCTTCAAAGCCATCTAAAGGATAACTATAACTGTCATATTGACCACACACATCAATGAGGACCATGGTAAAAAAAATGGCAGCAGTAGGGTTGCGCTGTGCACATCTTCTTCAGCTCAACAGCTCTATCTCTGAACAAGAATGGGATGGGGGAGAAATGACAGGAACTGTGCCACAGACAAGAGCTGCTCTGTGCTGGGGCTGATGAGTGTGCATGCCTCAGAACTGACTGTACTGCTGCACTGACTAACATCCTAGTGTAGCTTACAATCAGCTGTGGGAGAGTATTTATGCAAGGCGATTGGAAAATGCCATGAATCAGAGCTTCACCTGACTCCAAGGACCAGCCATTAAACCTGTACCAGAACACTGGATGAGAACATATCATGGAAACCTTGAACTTCCATGGATGATTAAGGATGTGGACTTTAGGCTATTGGCCAAAGAGTGACAAGACAATGGCCCAATCAGAATTGTCCAGAATGTAAATGATGCTACATTCAAAGTTCCCTTGGCTTTCTGAACCTAAAACTTACCTTTTCTTCAAAGGGCTTTGTTTCACATTCTCTGTTAGGGCTAGGGACAGAGGAAGGAGAGGGAACAGATTATTTTCAATTTTATATATTCCAACCATGGCTTCTCTGATCTCCAAAGCCCTCTTACCTTTGCCACTCCTGGAATGTTGTTCAAACCCTTTTCTTGACCACTAAGAAGTTATTGCTTCTTTATCCCAAATCAGGCTTTGGCCATTCTCTCTCTGAGCTCTTCTATCTACTTCAAAGCCCATCAGCTTCCTAGGAGACTTTATTCATGTAGGAGAAGACAGGAAGCTGTCTTCTGCCAAGGGCTTTTGGGTATTTCTAACATCATTCACAGGCCATACAAAATTATCAATGCAGGCAGATGGTAGCCTATAAGAAGCATACAAGAGGGCTTGGGAAGGTGGCTCAGTGGTAGAGTGCTTGCCTTGCATGCATGAGGCCCTGGGTTCGATTCCTTAGCACCATATAAGCAAAAAGAAAAAAGCTGGAAGTGGCACTGTGGCCCAAGTGGTAGAGCGCTAGCCTTGAGCTGAAGAGCTGAGGGACAGAGCCCAGGCCCAGAGTTAAGACCCCACGACTGACCAAAAAAAAAGAAGCTTACATATGTACTACCCCGCTTCCCATGATCTCTTAGGCCTCATTTTGACCACAAGCCAAATGTTCTTCACTCCTGAGCATCCCAATCTCATGATCATGTGACTTTTGCACACTTCAGGGACATACATTGAGCTGCAAAGTCAATTTTGGAATGGCTTTGTCTTTGAAATGTGATGCCACCTTTTCTGTAAGTTTGAGGTAAGGATATAGAAGGTATAGAAAAACTTTCTACACTATATGGGAAGTTCTAGCAAATGACAGACTTATATTGAATGTCCACTGAATGTTTCTTTTTTTGTCCTTTCTTTTAAAAAGACAGGACCAAGACCAGGCATGGTTGCATATACATGCAATCCCAGCTCCACAGGTGATGGAGATATGATTTGAGACCAGCCTAGGCAAAAAGTCCCAGATCCCATCTCAGGCAACAAGCTGTGTGTGACAGTACGTGTCATCAAAGAAAGGGGGCATACATAGGTAGAAGGATCTTGGTATGAGGTCAATCTGAGGCATAAAGTGTGGAACCTTGCCTGAAAAATAACTGCTAAAGCAACACGGACTAGGGCATGTATTTAAAGTGGTAGGTAGAAGCCCTGAGTTCAAACCTCAATCACAGAGAGAGAGAGAAAGAGACAGAGACAGAGAGACAGACAGACAGACAGACAGACAGACAGAGAAACAGAAAGAGACAGAGAGAGAAAGAGAGAGGGAGAGAGAAAGAGAACATACTTTGGAAACCCACCCTGGTATTTCTTCCCAGCACTGGGCAATGCTGGCATCTAATATCAGTGGCAGCAATTATTCAATGGGTTGAACACAATACCTACCCTTTGAATCACAGAACATTTTTGTAGTAAGGGAACAGTGCTTCTCATCTGATTAATAGTTATCATTTTCCACTTTGGGCTATGTGCCAGGTATCTTGATCCTTTGAATTTTCCTAGCTTCTCAGCTCCCTCTGTCCCTTCTCTTCCAACAGCTCATTAGTACAAGCATCTTTGTTTTGCTTTGCCTAGGAACATCATAAACTCCTTCAGCCACATGCCTTCTAGCCATGTGGGGCTTTCAATGGGTACGTTGTGTAATTGTAAGTGGATAGTGGTGAATTTTATGACTTTTTTTGGGTGCTAGTAGTAGGGCTTCAACTCAGGGCCTTAGCTCTTTCCCTGAAAGCTGGTGCTCTATCACTTGAGCCATAGAACTTCTGGCTTTTTGGTGGTTAATTGGAGATAAGAGCCTCCTGGATTTTCCTGCACCCTTTGGCTTTGAACAGCAATTCTCAGATCTCAATCTTCCAAGTAGTTAGGATTATAAGTGTGAATGCTCATCCTTAAGTGACCTGTAAGAAGACCCTTTGGTCTTTGTTTACATTTGAAGGGGTCTGAGAAAAGAGCATGATGATTTTGGCCCTTGCTTAATAATTCCCCCAAGCTCATAAATAATTAGATACATTTCACCTCTGCCTTCCTCTGCCATCTTTCTGTATCTTCTACTTGCTCATTTGAGGATCCTAGGATATTTATCTGTGATATGTGCCATCGTTTAATCAGTTATTGGAAAGGTCCATTTTTCATAAAATTTTGCAAATGTGGGGATATGATAGTAATATATATCACAACACTATAGTTTGTTAATGTATCATTGTTTAAAAATACCCTAACCCAGATGCTCTAGAGGTGAAATTGTTTTCTCTTAAGTAGAAAGGTCATTTATGTTAAGGTTTCTGTCTTCAGAAGCTCTTTCTTTTGGGACTGGGAAGGTGGCTCAGTGGTAGAGCGCTTGCCTTGCATGCCTGAGGCCCTGGGTTTGATTCCTCAGCACCACATAAGAAAAAAGCTGGAAGTGGCACTGTAGCTCAAGTGGTGGAGCACTAGCCTTGAGCTGAAGAGCTGACTAGCCTTGAGCTGAAGAGCTGAGGGACAGCATTCAGGCTCCAGAGCTGAGGGACAGCATTCAGGCCCCATGACCGGCCCCCCCCCCCAAAAAAAAATCAGAAGTTCTTTCTTTTTCATTTCATTATCAGTGTCAGCAAACTCATTTAAATCCTCATTTTTTTTCCCCTTGTGCTAGTACTGGGTTTGATCTCAGGACTTGGGTGGTATCCTTTAGCTTTGTTTTGTGTAAGGCTAGTGCTCTGTCACACGATCCACAGCTTCACTTCTAGCTTTTGTGTTTAATTGGAGGTGAGTCTCATGGACATTTCTTCACAGGCTAGCCTTTGAACCATGATTGATCCTCAGATCTCAGTCTCCCGAGTTGCTAGAATTACAGACATAAACCATCGCAGACTGGCACAATATAATCTCTTTAATTTTTTTTGTTTTCCCTATTAAATGGTAGGTTCCACAAGGACTGAAATCTTTATTTTGTCTGACTTGTGGTACAGACTCGTGGATTATTGAAAAATGGTCATTTCTGATACAAAGCCAGCACCTGTAGGAGTCAGAATGGAGCAGTAGCATTTGGTAGTGGTATTTTTGTGTAAAGCTTTACTTGTGGGAGGTCAAGGGGCGGTTGGTAATCTTAGCCACTTACTGTCTATGAGTTTTGGTTGTTACCTTGTCTATAGATAGAATACTTGGACACAAATCTATCCTTTCTTTAAATGGAAACCATGTCATGGTCTATGTATTAAAGTTCCAGTGGCTCAAAAAGTATGCCTCAGAATTTTTCACTTTATGGTAGTTTGGGGGTGGGGGGAGGTGGGTAGAATTTTATCTTTGGAGCAGCTTTACATCTCTCCCTCTCTCTCATCTATTTTGTGAAAGCCAGGGCTAGTTTGATGGCTTTTTTTTTCTCTTGCATATTAATGATAGGAAAAGAAAAAGGATACATTAGTGGGAGTGTCATTTGCGCAAGCTAGCATAAAGTTGTTCTTTTTTTAAAAAGTTGCACTTAATCACAGTTGGTATGACCCATAGTATGAATATCTAGAAATTATAAAAGAATGGGAGAAAGTTTATTTGCTAATCAGGAGATGTTAGCTTTTGTTGTAAACAACAGAGTCTTTGCTAAGAGATAAGCAAAAGGACTGGAGTAAAGCACAAAGTTAATTTTTTTTTTAATTAGGCAGCTAAAGAACTCGGCTTTTTCTTCGGAGTTACCAGAACCTAGGATGAGGTCTAACAAGGCAGACTTGAAATTTTTTTGACTGTATAAACGAGGTGGTTATTCTTTTTCACCTGGCTGAAAATAATTTAGATGTGGGCTTGTCGATGGGGGTGGGGGAAGGGGAAGGGGTGGTGGTCAGCGTGGCATTCTGACGTGGGTCACTCGGAATCTTCCTTTTTTTTCTGCAGAGGAAATGTCCTATATGGAAATTAGCCAGTGTGAGGGGAACGTCAACAACGACGACGACAACAAAGCTCACACATGATGGAAACTTAACAAGTCTTTGGTTCTGTGCAGTCCTGGGAAAGCTCATTGGGTGGGGTGGGGGGGGGCTCTTTGTGTGAGCTGCTTGCACGCCTGGGGGTGTTTGGGGACAGCGAGGCTGTCTGCCAGGCGGAGGGCGGGGTGTGTGCGTGTGTGTGCGCGTGTGTGTGCGTGCGTGTGTATGTGCGTGTAAGGGGTCCCCGCAGCCCAGCTCTGCCCCCTGCTGTTGGCTTGCTTCTGTCCTGGTAGAATTCCAACCCAGAGTTTCCAGGGAAGGGAGCTGTTTCCTGATCTCTCTCTCCCTCCCTCCCTTCCTCCTTCCAGAATGACCGAACTCAGTAAACACCTGTTCCTTAAGGACAAGTCCGC
>NW_012267219.1:34900161-34900901 GCF_000151885.1 Dipodomys ordii | reverse complement strand
GGGCCGGCAGCCCCGCCCCCGCCCGCGGGGCTTGGGGGGTGGGGGAGGGGGAGGCCCGCACAAGAGCTGCTCTTCTGAGAAGTAAATGCACGCAGGGACGCCCCGCCGTCTCCCCGGGACGCCCACCCAGCCCGCCTCTGCGCCCCCACCCCTGGCCCAAGCGGATCATTTCCATGAGATCCTTACCCCCCCCACCTTCCTTCCTTCGGAGCTCCCTCTGCCCGCATGTGTCCCTCCCTGCTGGCATCTAAGGGGGTCAATCTTGGTAGACCAGAGGAATGGATTCACCATGCCCCCCACTTCTAGAGCTGGCATTGATACTGCTAAAAGTGTAGACAACGTATGTATCCCACACTCGCAACACTCCAGACTTCATACTTCAGGTTTTCTTTCTTTTCTTCTCTTCCTTCCCTTCCCTTCCTTTCTCTTCCCTTCCCTTCCCTCCCCTCCCTCCCTTCCTTCTTTCCTTCCTCCTTCCCTCCCTCTCTTCTTCCTTTCCCTTCCTTCCTTCCTTCCTTCCTTCCTTCCTTTCTTCCTTCCTTCCTTCCTTCCTTCCCTCCTTCCTTCCTTTTTGTTTGTCTCTCTCTGTCTCTGTCTGGCAATTTCTCCTGCTCTTCCCTTTTGGAAGTTCAAAAATACATCACTTTTCTCCTGTTGGCTACAGTGCTGCCCCCCTCCTGCGAACCCCTCCCCTATTCACACTCCTTCCCCCTTCCATTCATTTGACATCGCTCCCCCCC
>NW_012267219.1:34879337-34900111 GCF_000151885.1 Dipodomys ordii | reverse complement strand
AAATTAAGGCACTCTCTAGTAAGGGCATGAAAACTGCTAGGCACTATTCACAATTTTAATACTAACTTCATAGCTGTCACATAAATTCTTTGCCAGGCCTACTTTATAATGGCCAAGAAGAAACTTTAAGGGAAGTTGAGGGGGGGGGGGAGAGAATCTGAAGACACAGTGGCCACGGTGTCTTTCTTTGATTTGCAGGTGTTTTTTTTGAAAACATGACTACAGTAACTGTGGATAGCTTTTTCTAGCTGCCACATAGAGTGCTTTAAAGAAAAACCAGCCCATCCTCCTCTTTATTTTACAGTAGATAAAAAAAATGCCAAATTCCAATAAAAGCTTAAAAAATGCAATGGAGGAAGAAAGAGAAAGACTAGTGAATAAAGTTGGGACAATACAGGGTCACAGAGCTGTCGAAACTAATGTCATAGTGTGGCTACTGGGCAGGCGTACAGAAAACTTCTTGTTTCCCGATTTTTATGGAGATTTGGTCTAAGGCATGGACCCTTCTCTGAACAGGTTTAGAACAAGTGGCAAAGAAAGAATTCTTCACAATCAACTCCCATCTCATAGGCTTTATGTCTACAAGCACCTGTGAGCTACAAAGAGGCGTCCCAGGGGACAAGGGGAGGCAGGAGGGCCAGGCTATTGTAAGGACCTGATGCACCGTGTTACCCAAGGCTGTAAGAGAGGGTTGTTTTATTTTAGAACTTGTCTTCCATCCTTGCTATGCAAACTTACAATGAGAAGAGAAGCATTCGATTCTTTTAAGGGCTCATAATGACTTTTTCAAATGCTTCTTTCTTGTTCGGAGCCCTTTATTTGGTTGAGTCCTTAAACCAGTAAAAAAATTGTAATCACTAGAGTCCAAGGAAACCTCGGCATAAAAATCTTAAAGGCAGACATGTTTACAAATCATCCCCGGAGACTTAGAAATAAGTTAGCTCTGATTAGTTCCAGGAGCCTTGTGGATACGAAAGTCTGACTGCTCCTGTCTCTTATATAAAATGGCATAGCATGTACATAAGTTTTTTTTTTTTAAAAGAGTGATTAGAATGTTCACTTTTGAGACTGAAAACACTGCCATTTATTTAAAAAATTATGGGCAGAGTTTCTTTTCCCTCTGGCATATTAATAATTTTTATGTTTTCCTTCATGCTCTGTTCTTTCATACTTTTTTGAATTTTGCCTTTTTTTCTGTTGAGAAAAAGCAACAATAAAATAAAAACAAAAACAACAAAAACCTCCCAATAGTAGATTTTCCTTCCTAAAACTTAGGGAGATTGGCAGATACAAAAACCCAAGGCAATAAAACAAATAACTTGCAGTTGCAGAAGATTCCCTTCGGTTAGATAGTAAGCAAAGCAGTCCTCTTTAAGGCGCCATATTCCACTAGGATCCTAAGAAAGGAAAAATATGGGGAAGTCCAAGGGAGCAGAAATGCATTGGAGGCCTCCATGCAGAGCCTTTGCAAGGGTCCTGGGTCATTGCAGGGTGAATATATAAGATGGGGGTGCAGAGACTGGCTGAGAAACATCACAGACGCCTGCGTGGGTCATAGAGAAGGCAGAGACTTGGGAGCTACTGATGGATTTTGAGTGAGAGGTCTACGTGACTGAATTTATAATTTAAGATCTAACTTTAGGGTGGAGTCCTGTCTTAGTCTGCTTTGTACTGTTCTATGACAAAATACTGTAGACTTGGTCATTTATAATGAACAGAAATTTGTTTGGCTCATAGTTCTGATGCTTGTACATCTAGGAGCACGGTGTTGGTATCTGATCAGAGCTTTGGCACTGCCCCATCCCATGATGGAAGGAAGGAGGACAAGGAAGGGTTAAAGCAGTTAAGAGAGAGCGCTAAGAGCCTCAAGCCCTTTCACTCTTTGGTGGAAGAGTAAAACTCTCATGGAATGAATGATAGAATCCTAAGTGCAGAGGCTGGTTATAAAAAAGCTATAATCCAGACATGAAATAATGGTACCCTGTATTGAGGATAAAAGTATCCTGTATTGGAAATAAAGAGAATGGATGGATTTTGCATCTACTTTAGAGAATGAACTAATGAACACAAGTGAACAAGAGTGAACTCCTAGGTGAGGAGACAGAGTTGGGGTGATTGAGTTTTCCAGTCTCTTTAATCTGGATTGATAAAGATGCATTGTACTTATAAACTGATATGTTGATTGAAACCTCAGTACAACTATTTAAAGGTGGTGGTACTACTACAACTACTACTAGGAATCAATGCTAACTGAAAGACATTAGAAGTGAGTGATAGTAAGATTACATTTCAGAACATATGGGAGGTTGGAAAAGGTGTCGTAGAAAGAAATACAAGGACTAAAATGCATTCAAGAAGAAGACTAAACAGCAGTGTGTTCAGAACACAAGAAAAGCAGAAAAAAGTCAGGTGTCAGTAGCTCACTCCTGAAAGTCTAATCTGGAAATTGAGATCTTGAGGATTGCAATTCAAAGTCAGCCAGCTTTTTCTGAGTAGTGATAAAAATCTCACGGACTTTCCTGGGCTGGTTTGAACCATGATCCTTAGATCTCAGCCTCCTGATTAACTAGGATTATAGGTATGAACCACTAGCATCTGGCTTAAATCTTCTTTTATTTGTTACACCTGCACACATTTCTCTGCCAGTCCCAGTGCTTGAATTCAGTGACTCACACATTCTCATTTTGTTTGGTCACAGCTGTTGCTGTACCACTTGAACCACACCACCAGGCTCAAGTTGCTGGTTATTTAAGAGCTAGAGTCTTGCAAATTTTCTGCTCAGGCTGGCTTTGAATCATCTTTCAGGTCACAGCCTCCCAAGTAGCTAGGATTACAGGCATGAGCTTCTGGTGCTATACCTCCACACTTTTGGAAACAGTTCCCTGTCATACCTTCCCTTTGATCAAAATATCTCAGAATTCCATGTCTTAGTACCATCAACACAAAATCATGAATGAACTTGAATAAAAGAAGAGAACACACAAACTTTCCTGGAGAATTAAAGAGATTTGGATCACGTCATTCTAAGGTCCTTTAAAGTAATTCACCAGGAATCCTTTCTGATTTCACTGGGCTTCTTTATCAATCTAGAATACTTTGCAAATTCCATGAATTTCCAGAATCCATGGGGTCTTGTAAAAATGAGAACCTGAGCTATATGCACTTCACAGTAAGTCTGTCTTGAGAAAAAAACACAGATGCCCACACCACAGCTCCTTCACACTATTTAAGAGAAACAAATGAATGTAACGAAGCAACAACAACAAAAAAGCTATGGAAGTTTGAAAAGCACAAAGCTGGTAATATTAGCAGGTCATGCAGTTATTCACATTAAAATCTGTAAATAATTTACAGACTTTTTTCATATGGGTTTAACGTAACAATGTAGGAAATTAAATTGAAATTCTATGTTGTATGCAGTGTTATTCACCTGTGATCTTGAGACTGAGGCAGGGCAGTCAGACTAACATAGGCTACAGAGCAAGATCTTGTTTCAAACAAACAAGAAAACAAACAACTGAAACCAAAGATACATAAACAACAAAACAAGCGACTCCCCTCCCCTCCCCGCCCTCCACTAAAACCTATCTGGGTACAGTGACTCTTGTTTATAATCCTATCTGGAAATGAAGGAGGGTTGTGGCTCCAAGTGGTGGCTCATGACTATCATCCTTTCTGGTTCTTGTTCTTATCATTATCAGAAGTCTTGGTAGGATTCCTTATTTATTTATTTTTCCTTTTTTCTTTTTGTTGCTGGCTAGGAAAAAGAGTGTAACATTTTACCTGGGAAATAACTAAAAGCAAAGAGGCCTGGAGGTCCTCAAGTATGAGGCCCTAAGTTCAAACCCTCAGTATTTCACAAAAAAAGAAGCAAGCAAACCAATGTTTAGTTCTGATGCAAAAATAAAAGAAACAAAGCCAACCATCCAAACAACCAACCCACCAATACCTAATCTCACCTAGGATTGTGTCTCATAGTAGTAAAAATCTTTGTGTAGAAAAAGTAAAATGTTAAAGTCCCTGGAATGAGATACTGTCTTCATCAATTGAACTATTTCGTATAGTTAAGATGTCACTTTCCTTATCATTGTGTTATTGTAAACTGGCTCTTTATCTATTGTTTATAGAGAATTAAACTACACATGGATGTCTAAGGGGATATACTATGGGGCAATGGGAGAAGAAGCATTGTGCTGACTAAACAATCAGACTCTTCGCAAGCAGGATGGAGGTAGTGTATGAGAGATACTTCATCTCCTTATTTAGGTCAGGGGGTTTGTTCCATTTCAGCCACTAATTCTGTTTTTTTTTTCTTAATGCTGGTGCAACAGCTTGAACTCAGGGCCTAAGTGCTGTCCCTTAGCTTCTTTGCTTAAGAATGGTGCCCTACCACTTGAGCCATGGCTCTACTTCTGGCATTTTGGGTGGTTATTTGGAGATAAGAGTCTCACAGACTTTCCTGACCAGCCTGGCTTTGAGCCCTGATCCTCACATTTCAGTCTCCTGAGTAGCTAGGACTATAGGCATGAGACACTTATGCTTGGATCTAATTCTAATTCTGGATTCTGTGTCCTTGGGCTTATATTTGGCATTAACGTTCATATCTATTCACATCATAAAATGATAGTCTAATTTTCATATGCCTTCATGATATATATGAAGGGGGGGAATTTGTATATCTAGGGGAAGTTTACATTTCTGCTAGAAAAACCTGGAAGATACACAGATTGTTTCTTTTGTGTTATTACCAAGGAGCCTCCACACCATTGGTATGGCATTGTGTTTACTTGAAAGCCACTGGTGGTGTTCCTGTGAATGGTGCAACTCCAGGTTTTCAACAGAAAGCCAAAGCCATTTCTGATTGATATGTCAAGAAAATAAGAATATCCTAGCAATGTCAAAAATCATACTGTATTGTTTTCTAGGTGCTATTGTAATGAATTACCCCAAAAATCAATGCTTAAAATGACCCCAATTTATTATTTTACAGGTCTGTAGGTCAGAAATCTAACATAGGCCTTTTGGGCTACAATTGGGGGTGGGGGTCCATCAGTAGTATTCTATTCCTTTGTGGATACTTTGGGGGACGTTCTGTTTCTTTCCTTTTTCAACTTCCAGAGGCTTCCAGAATTCCTTGGTTCCTGTTGCATCTCTCCCATCCCTGACCCAAGCCAGTAAGAGTAGCCTGAGCCTTTCTTACATTGCATTACTCCAGCCTCTTTTGCTTCCCTTTTCAACATTTAGGGACTTGAGATCTCAGTGGGCTTCAGCTGGATAATCTACTGGGTTAATCTCTTCACCTCAGAGTCCTTCACTCAGTTCTCTTTGGGGAGTTTCTTTCACCAAGAAGGTAGCATCTTGGTGTCTGTGGTTGGGTAAGTGTTCTGACATCACTTCCTGACTGCCCTGCTCACTCTGCTCTGGCCACATTGTACACTACAGACTCAGTGTTTACGTGTTCCTGCCTTGATGTGGAATGCTGTCCCCAAGGGTTCTCATAACTCAAAGAGCCTGCCAAGAGCCCTCTCTCTAGAATCCATCTTAGGCTCTCTGTCCTCCTCTCATGATTTGTCTTTCCTACAGCATGTCTCATTCCTCTTTGGCTCTCCTCCCTGAATGAGGACATGGGTAGTTTGCTCTCCTGGGTCACCCTGGGCCTAGCCCAGGGCCCAACACATAGCAGCTCGAGTCAATCAGTTTCTTAATTTTGTCTCTTAAATATGACATTTTCTTTAGCAAGCTGGACCACCAGGAAATAGCTACAATCTGAATTATAAAGTATTCTCATTGAAAGAATTCACATTGAAGTCTAAAAGGCCTGACTCTTGTGCTTGGTTATCTCATGAATAGTACTATTTGATTATGTTGTCTAAGTAGCCAGCTTTAATCTTGGGGGAATACTAAATATCCTCTGTGACCATCCCCCTTTACAGCTTGTATCCTCTGAGAGTAGAGATTGATAATAATTGCAGAGATAATTACTACTATTTTTTGCTACCATTTATGGGTCAGGTGCTATGTTATTTAAAAATATTATGTAATCTTACTCCATGTGGTTGTGGAACACACACGTATATTTTTGTCTATTTGGGAAAGACATTCTCTTCCACCTCCCCCCATACTTCTTTAGGAACCTAGGCATGGTTCCTTGGAATTCTGGCTTTTATGGATGAACACATGACCTAGTCAGGATCAATTCATTGGAGTTTTTGTAGTATGAGTCTAGTGGTTGACACATGACCCAAATGAAGCCAATCAGAGTTTTTGTTCTGAAGTTTGGCACTGAAGCTGGGAAGAGAGCTCTCTTTTTCTTCTTGGGTTAAGACCTGTGAGGATAGGAGTCTAGGGCTGCCTAGGTCTGTGGAGAAGGAAGCAGGAGGAGGAAATGAAGCCAGAACAGTTACAAGTCCTGACTTGATACAGCATGCAGCTTTATTACCTTGCTTTATGGGTAAACAAATGTGTCTCAGAGCAGGTAAATACTTGTTAATTGTAAAATGGCTAATAAAAAGCTATGGGAGAATTTGGCACTACCCAAACTCCAGCCAGCCTGACTTCAGTACTCACATTCTTTCCCCTTTGGTGTACTATGTTACAGCACCTCAGATTCATCAGTAGCTGTATCTACTTACTCTTCCCATTCACAGTAGTGGGGACTTGAACTCATGGCTTTGTATTCTTCTTTACCTTTTTTTCACTCAAGGATAGCACTTTACTACTTGAGCCACACCTGCAATTCCAGCTTGTTTTGGCTGGTTAATTGGAGATAAAAGTCTCACAGATGTTCCTGACCAGCCTGGCTTGGAACCTTCATCTTCAAATCTCAGCTTCCTGAGTAGCTAGGATTATAGGCATGTGCCACCAGCACCTGGCTCACAGTAACTTTTGATAACAGAAGCGGGATGTGCTCCGCATTTCTGGCAGGTCTGTCGTACGTAGTTATGGATCATCTGTACACCTTGTATTCTGATGATTTTTTATTTTCTCTTGAGGCTGCAGGGCTAGAATGATAGACAGGCTCTAGCTTTTGTGTTTAATTCTAGTGGAAATAGAAGTAGTTGCTGGGAGCTTTGCGTTGAGGATTCTGAAGCTCTGCCTGGACTTTCCCTCTTCAAAGTAGAGTGACCGAATGAATTATTAAATTTAATTATAATTGCCAAGTGAATGATTTCAAAGGAATCAAGTCTACTTGGTTGTATTGGAACATTTGGATTGCATTTTGGAACAACAGAGTTAACACAGGCTTTTGTTTTGTTTTGTTTTGTTTTGCATTCAGGGAGTACTGAACCAAGGCTTTTGAGCTGTTTTTCCATTCAAAGAATATTTCAATTGTTAGCTAGAGACTTACCTGTGTTCACTCACAAATACTTGTACTCTACCAAGATTCTACTCAGTTCTATCCCCCAATGATAGGAAAGGGGCAAGGCCTCTGTTTAGATTCTGGCATTGAATGGTATTTATGAGGACCACCCTTTTCTGGCAAGGAGGATGCTAAATTACAGCCACCCTGAAAAATTTTTCTGCACTGGCATTGTTGAATGCTTTCCAACAATCAGACTGGGCCTCGCAGTTTGTTGGTTGGAAGTTCCATTTCTTCATCTTTGGCCCAAGTTACTTAGCAATGACCAGTCCAACTATGCAGCCACCATATTGTTTTGCATGTTTGACTAGAACATTGACAGATTAATAGGAAGGGTAAATAGCAACAACGGCAGGGGCCCAGTGTGGGGCAGCAGGATTGACTATGCTGGACCTTGTTGTGTTTGCTCAGAGGAAGCCGCAGCAAAAGCCTGCTGGGAGGAGGTGACCAGGGTCATGCGCATTTGTTTCTTGTCTCTATAGAAAACAATTGTCTTCTCAATGGAAGATGGCTTTTTTCTGAATCTATATGGTTCTAGTGAGGAGGAAGCATTTGCTATTCCAGGATGCTTTCTCTCTCTCTCCTCTCTCTCTCTCTCTCTCCTCTCTCTCTCTCTCTCTCTCTCTCTCTCTCACACACACACACACACACACAGAAGCCATAGCAATGTTAAATTTACCTTATCCACTAGAGAATACTTTGACTTAGGTAACTTCACTAGGTGGGAAAACTTAACTTGAAGGTCTCTAAGCTTTCACCAATTCACTCTAACATCTAATATTTCATGTTTCAAATTATATAAGGTTTCAGAATGATTCAGCCACCTTTCCATCCCCTAGTTCATAAAGAGCAGAACCCATCTATCATCATTTAGAGTTGTGACGTTATAAGCTCTAGCTTGGATAAGAATCTAGTTTGATCCAAAATTTCCCTGAATTGATGTGAATGAAATATATTAATGATGAAGAAAACCCTACCTTAGGCAAAAGTTAACCCATCAAACAGCAGTCACTTCAATTAAAGCCTGAACTTTGATTCTGGTTGACAGGTTTCTTTGGGAACAGGTGGTTTTACATTCCAAAGTTGTCATCGTCCTTTATAATAATATTTTCTGCTAGTAAAAATCTCCAAAGGGTTCTACACTGATTTTTGATGTCTCTGTCTTGGTCTCACTATGTATGTGCTTGTGGTGTGTGTGTGTGTGTGTGTGTGTGTGTGTGTGTGAATAAGTGTATACATTTTTTCTTTAATTAGCCAGGCATGTTTTCTTGAGCTGGTAGGAAAGAGGAGGAAGCAAGATGGCCTATAATGTTTTCCTTTGGTGGTTTTGGAACAGAGGCCGTTTTTTAGCATCTTTGCTCTCTTGATTTCATTTTTCTCTCTTCTCTCTCTTTATACTTTCTTTTATCTTGATTTCACCATCATGCTAGAGCTCAGGTTAAAGAACTGCATGTGTTATTTGTAGTGTTGCCACTCTGAGGATATTTCCTATCCTTAGGGAGTGGACAGTCTTGAGTCATGGAGAAAAACAATGCTGTTGACTGAGCATGTGCTAGTGAGAAGCGATTGTCTAAATGTTTGTTCATTTCATCTCCCCTGAAAAAAACAGGTGTTATTATTTTCCCTATATTATAAATGGTTATAGATAATTAATTCTTACATGAAGTTCTATATTATCCAAGGACAAGGGATCATAAGGATTGTTTTTAGTATTCCAAAAGCATGAGGATATACTCCATGAATTTTGGTCTCTGATTATGTCCCTCATTGCTTTTCTTTGAGGCTCTCACTGTGGAAATCTTCTGTGGGATGCAAAAATTAAAAGGTTTTAACTGTCATAGGTGCCATCAAGGGCACATGACATTTGGTTGTGATCCTATCCTTTGCCATTTCCACCATCAGCCAGACACAGACAACTCAGGATACCTACCAAGAGCTATGAAGAATCCTTTGCATTTGATGTTAGGTTTCTTGGAATCTCCAGAACGGACTGAGCTTCTTGGTGATCCTTTGTTTTTGTTCATTCTGAAATGAGTTCACATGGCAGGACTCTTTCTCCCTAAAAGATGAGATGGAAGAAGTTCAAGATGGACTGTTCTGGCAAGACCTTGAAAAATGAGTCAAGTAAAAAGCTTACCAAACCACAATTGAAAACTCTCCTCCACCTCTCCATTCTCTCTGCAGTTCCTTGAAGGGTTTATCCAACTGCAAAAAAAATCTGTTTAGGAACAATGGAATGGGAAACAGAATTCCTGGGTTATAGTTCCAAGTTCATCACTGAAGGGTGGGTCACTGTCTTTAGTTTAATATGTGTCCTTTCAGGTTGCTTTCAGTTTCCAAGAATTTTCTGACCAAATCAAACTATTCATGATCATTTTTGCCTGTCAAGTTATTACAGATGAAAAACTTCATGTTGGTGAAAGTACATTCCTACACAGTACTCTACCAGTCCTGCCACTGAACACACTGTCTGAGGCTGCTTCTGAACAGTGATCCATATTTACTGATGAGGTTGCCTGTGGTGGAGGCTGGCTGGGAGGTTTTAGAGACAGTAGATTGGGGGCCTTTACCCAGGGTTTCTTTGTCACAGTCCAAGAAAGAATTCAGAGATAAGACAAAAAGAACAACTTGGGAGAGAAAGTTCATATTATAGGAGGAAGGTATACATTCTAGGGGAGAGTTTGAACTTTTCAAGAGAAATTCTCACACCCCTGATTCTGGATAGTGTTTTAGGGAAAATTAGTGGAGAGGAGATTATTAATAATTTAAGGTGGGGAATTCCAGAGTGGCTCAAGATTCAACTGGAATAGGATTTACTTCCCTTTTCACATGTCATAATGTGAGAGTCATGATGGTAGCCTGGGCAAATTTTCAAGGCTTGTGATATGAAAAAGAAGCAGAGGAGAGTTAGCAATCCTGTTGTCCATCAGGCGCGTTGATTGAAGCTCTGTGAGGATGTCTTAGGGTGGCCTTCTTGTCAGCATTGTGCTGTCTCATGGTATCCTGCTGGAACGCAGCTCTGTAGTTGCCGCTCCTTTAATTGCAATGCAATTTGTCTCAGGTTTTATTCTAAGCTTATCTATAACCTACTTCAGTACCAGTCATTGATTCTGAAAAATCCATCTGCTAAGCATTATTATTAGACTATGAGGTCAAGATTTCAGAATAAGGATCTTCACTGCTGTGTTATTTCTAGTTACCTAATAATGGAAACCACCTGTATTTCCCAACAATAGAAACCATATCTCCCTTACAGTACACACACAGGCAATAAAGAAATCAGACTTTCTAACAAGATATTCATATGCAGTGAATTTGCAGGAAGTAATTAAAAGCTGTGTAGAGAGAAAAAGCCTGGCAGGAACTGAATCAAGACATCTATGCAGAATTATGAGATTATATTTTGTCTCCTTTGGAGTTTTCCCACAACTCTGTGATGAATGTGAGCTATCTTTATACTCGGAAAAGAAGGTGAATGAAGTGGATAGAAACGGTCATTCACACATCATTTCTTTTCTGGTTGATGCTCCCCACAGCATTAGCACCATGCTTCCCTCTACCAGTGTCCTTCTCCTTTGAGCCTTAGCAGTGATTTCCATGCTGGTATTGAGGTCATGGGGGGATGATGGGGCTGAGAAAGGGAAAGTCAGCCAGGAATTGGAACGCGGGGTCCCCAGACAGCTCCAGGCCTTAATGTAGCCTGCTAGCTGAAGACTTCAACTCTGTGAGACCATTCACTGGATTTTACTGGAGTAAATTACTAATTTATTATCAAAATGCTGTCATCACAACTGAATGTCTCTTATAGATTCACTTCATTGGGGATTTTGTCTCAACTCATACAATTCACTTGTTAGTTTTACAAAAGGAGAAATGAAATTTTTAGATGATTTGGTCTTTGAGTAAAATCCTATGACCTAAAAAAATTCTATGGGGTTTGTTTTGCATCCAGGTGCCCCTGAAATGAGAGAGAATTCCAAAGTTGCTGCCTCTTAATGTACCCCACTAATGGAGGTGACTTCCTCTGAGAGAAGAAGTTCAAATTAAAAACATTAATACAAAATACTATTTATCAAAATGAAATCCAGCAAATGGAAACAGGAGGTTTTTTTCCTCTTTGGCTGTTTTGTTTTTCTTTTCTTTTTGTTCTATTTGTTCATAGATCTGTCTTTGGGAATATAAAGGAAGGCTCAGAAATGGAGGGACCAAGGGTGAACAAATGCAGCAGAGGTGGGGGGAGATAAAGAAAAAAATCAGACCCAGGAAAGAATTGAAGTTACACCTTCTAAGCACTTGCATTTTGAAGTATATTTATTCCTCAGTTTAATAAAATTACAAACCGTCCTATGAATGTAATTGTCACCTGTATTATGTTTATAGGTCCCTGGACAATACCTTTCTTTGAAACTTAGTGAGTCTCCTAAATGACAGGCTCCATTTATAAGGATGAAAATGAAATATATATATATATATATATATATATATATGCATATATATAGACTCTTTTTGACTTTGTTTGATTATTACATCAAGTTACAATTTAAAAACAGGCTCAATAAATTGGGAGGGTAGTTAGTAATTTTTAAAAACAACCGTAATAGGGCTGGGAAGGTGGCTCAGTGGTAGAGTGCTTGCCTTGCATGCGTGAGGTCCTGGGTTTGATTCCTCAACACCACATAAACAGAAAAAGCCAGAGTGGAGCTGTGGTTCAAGTGGTAGAGTGCTAGCCTTGAGCTAAAGAGCAGAGGTACAGCGCCCAGACCCAGAGTTCAGGCCCCACAACCGACCAAAAAAAAACAACCCCAAAACAAACAACAACAACAGTAGTATTAACTATAAATATTTGTAGACTAAATTTGAATAATCAGTTTTTTAAAAATATAATCACATTTATTAATAAGGTATTTTTAGAGGCACATTGTTTTTAAACTTTACGTATTTTGAATTAGTTACATTTTCTGTTAGTTAAAGATTCTATTATTTTTTGAAAGGTTAGGTCAGCTGAGCCTCAGATAGAAGCAAACATTTTGCTTTCCTGAAATCTTTTCTAATCTGCACATAGATAAAATACCCAAACTGAAGGCTAACTATGCAGAGAAAAACCCCAGTGATCATTCCCCAAAATGATAGCAAGCAGAGACATAGAATGTGAGCACTGGGAGCAAAGGGTCATCGAGGATCATTTTGGAGGCTAAGTTATATAAAAAGACAGGAATATTCAGAGAAGAGTTTGAGAATATAGGGCATTTTGCTCACCATTGACTATAGATTCTAGGGGCTGCAGTGGGAAGGTCTGGGGTTGTGAAGTTGAAATATTTGAATATATTAGAAAACAATTTTTTTTGTTCTAGTCCAAGGCTTAATTTCAGACCTTGGGCACTATCCCTGAGATTTTTCTCTCAAGTCTGGCACTCTACTACATGAGCCTTTTGGTGGTTAATTGCAAATAAGAGACTCATGGATTTTCCTGCCTAGACTGACTTTGAACCACAATCCTTAGATCTCAACTTCTTTTTTTGGGGGGGGGTCCGGTCGTGGGGCCTGAACTCTGGGCCTGGGTACTGTCCCTCAGCTCTTCAGCTCAAGGCTAGCATTCTACCACTTGAGCCACAGTGCCACTTCTGGCTTTTTTTTTTCTTTATGCTTATGTGGTGCTGAGGAATCGAACCCAGGGCCTCAGGCGTGCAAGGTAAGCTGAGCCACCTTCCCAGCCCAGATCTCAACCTCTTGAGTAGCTAAGATTCCAGACGTGAGCCATTGGCTCTTGGCCTGGGAAATTCATTTTTTTTTTATTGCAACTCATTAATTGCAACTCACCCTAAATGAACTATGTGGTTGGATATGACCTTATTCTATTCTACTCTATCACTTTCTTTTCTTCTCATTCTCTCAACAAGTTAGTAGTGCATCCTACCCAATTGCTCATATGGTAAGTCACATGTCACAAGCATCAGTTATAAGATCCTGGAAGAGTTCAGAATGGAAGAAGATGGAGTTTAGATGATGCGGTAGAAAACCTTACATTTAACACTGGCTAATCTTGGCCCACTGGTATAATCTAAAAGCTGCTCGTTTTGATGTACTTACTGTATTTGAAGCACTGGGCTAAACTTTATGCATGGCTCTTGTTTCCTGTATAATTTTTTACAATAACTCATAACTCCATTACATATCCTTTCCCTCTTACAGCTGGAAATAAAAGAATGATTACTTGAATATAGGAGAAAAAAAGGCTCGAAGAATTTAAGTACTTTGCCTGATTTTACCCTGCTCTTGGCTATGACACTGCAATCTTGCCTGAAACTCTTCCTTAAGCCTGGGAAGAAACAAGAAACAAAAGATGAGACTGGTTTTAGGACAGTCTCCACAAATGGGCTTTCATGAATATATGGAACAACAGTTCTAGGATTTCTTCTCTACTCTTTGGCCATCACATAGATGCTATGTGCAAACACTTGCAGCTTCTGCATTCTGTTTCCTTGAACTTTATAGGTCTAGCTGTCTTACAGTAAATGATGCATTTCTTAATATAAGTTGTACTCACCTTTTCTTTTTGGATATAATTATTCTTTGAGTTGTATGTGGTCTTTTAGGGGATATATGATTAAGTTAGTAAAAAAAAGCAGGCTATAGAAACAAACTGTTTTGTGAAATTATGAGATGCTTTACTTCTTGATAGTAAACTAAACTTCGTCCTTGTTTGTATTTAGGCTATCTTCTTCCTCTTGTTAAAAGTGGAAATAAGCCAGGCACCAGTGGCTCACGCCTATAATCCTAGCTACTCAGGAGGCTGAGATTTGAGGATCACAGTTCAAAGCCAGCGTGGGCATGAAAGTCCGTGAGACTCTTACTCCAATAAACCACTAGAAAACCAGAAGTGGAGCTGTGGCTTAAGCGGTAGAGCACTTGCCTTGGACGGAAGAGCACAGGGACAGTGCCCAAGCCCATAGTTCAAGCCCCACGACTGACCAAAAAAAAAGTAGAAATAACTCTAGATTTCTAACTGGTGTCTTAAATTCCCTGGTCCATATTTAGTGGACATGTGAGAGAGCCAAATATTAGAAATGTGATTATCTTTTCAACACCTTATATTTGCATACAACTTTGCAATTTACAAACATCTCTCTCTCTCTCTCTCTCTCTCTCACACACACACACACACACACACACTTTAGTACATTAAGAACCAAACTCAGGGCTTTGCCACATGCTATACAAGTTCTCTGCCATTGAGTACTGTGTCCTAAGCTATCCATGCTAAAAAAATTTAATTCTGAAGACAACGCTTGGATGAGAAATGGGTAGATAGTTTTATAGACAGTTTTTCAGTTATAGAAATGGAAACTCTGAAAAGTTAAATATATTTTATAGAGTACTGAAGGTGGGATGGATTGTTTAATTCAAGTTGCACTTTTACAAATGAGGGAACCAAAACTCAGGGAATTTAGGTAACTTAGCTACTCACCCAAGTTCACAAAGTAAGTGCAGAGCTTGATCAAGTGTTGCAAATTTCTAGCACCTAAATCAGAATTCTAATACACTCTGGTGCTTCTGATCCAAATAAATGCAAAACTTGCAAACATAATATCACTTATGTCCGCATGGCTCTTGAGTGTCATGCTTTGCAATGCAAAGCATGTCTGGAAGACAGTCTATGTGTATTTCCCTAATCAAGAATGTATTGTTCAACTTCTCAGCAGCACCAAAATTTCCTGGCTCTAATCTTCTATATCCAGGATATCTCTTAGCCTTTAAAATGGACAACACAGGGTAGGATTTTGCTGTCAGAGCATTATGAAGAGCTATTTATCATGAAGAGTAAGAGGAAGCTGTAATATAGCTGAAGACAAGATTCAACTCCCTGTTATCTGAGCCAAATGTGACCAACATTTTTTTCCACTCTCTTTAACTGTGTGCCTAAAATGGTAGCATTACGTAGATAAAATAATATGATAAGATCGTATTTTAGTGCAATTTGATCAGCAAGGTCCAAAATTTCGTTCTCATAAAATGTCACATTGTTCTATTGGAAGTTAATAGAAGGCATTATTTTTGGCCAGTTTGCACTGACTGTCACAAATCCCACAGAAGAAGTAACTTAAAGATGTTAAGGTGACCTGCATCAAATCTCCCAGCGATGACACAGAAGAAAATCCCAAATGATCGAAGGGAGTCACTTCCTCACAGGTTTTGGCCCCAATCTCCATGTCAATAGCCTGTAATCTAGCTAGAGGATGGACGCCAATTTCCAATTACCCACATTCAACTTCACACTAGCTCTGGGTTTTGCAAAAGATAACATATGCATTTATGCTCACGCATATATATTTAGCTCCTAATGTACAGATGGGTTTTCTTACTAAAGTCTGTTTATAAATAGGTTGTTTATGACTCCAAACACATTTTCTCATCGAAACTTTCCACCTGAAAACATTTACCAAATGCCCACAGCTGAGCTCACAGTTTTTAGTTATGTAGCCAACTCCAGAAACCTTTCAAAGTAAAACAGCAGCTCGCCTTGCTCAGAGAGATGGGATGTGGAGGTAGCTCAAGACCCTGAGCCTTAGTCCTCAGCCCTGGACCTCTGTCAACAGAGAAGGTGAAGTGCTAAGTCTGTTTATGCTTGATGTAGTGCACTGCAGCAGGGCTGCTGTTCATAGCCTCTCTTGTGGTTTGTCATGCCCATATAATCTGTCCTTGTCAACCAATACAAGTGTTGAAGTATTGGATGTTGGGCCTGGCTCTGGTCCATAAAAACTAACCTCTCTAATAATCATTATTGTCTTTTTTTTTGTCTGCTTGCTGGAAGGGTTAGGTCTTTAAGTCTCCAGGGGTTGGTCCAATGTAGGTTCCTAATTCATTATGTCAACAGTTCCTGCTGCCTACCCACCTGGCTTGGCGTGGAGATCAACATGACCTCCTCCATTGTTTTCCACCAACTTTCCCAATCCCACTCCTACACGCAAGTTATATGGTTCCATTTTTGCCTGTGTACGTTGTATAGAATGGCTGCATGTGCCCACCCTTCCTCTCTCCATTTGACTGCCCTCCTCTTTATTAATACTTCTAATTAGCCATGTGTCCTTGAGGCCAATGCATCTCAGACTGACCCTTTGAGGATGACCTTGGAAGTAAGGGGAGAGTTTGTGAGGAAACCGAGGAATAGGGAAGCCATGAAGAGAGCTGGTGGGAGGTTTCTTTCAGTACAGGGACAGGGGCAGAAGTGAAAGGGCTCTCGGGAATGGGTGGGTGATGATCAGCCTGGCGTGTTCTCTGGTTAGGACAAAGCCTCTAGAAAAAGTAAGTGTCACTAGAAGCTGTCTATATTTAGATTGTGCTATATAAATACCTCATTAGTTTCCAGATTGCACTTTTATATTTAAGTGTACCTTTTTAAAAAAATAGCTAAGTTTCAATGTAAGATTGTGTTTATGAGTGGAGAAAGTGTGAAACTTAATTAAGAAGCTATAGCAGGCCTGAAAATTCACCCCTTAGTCCCGTCATGACTCTGTTTTCCTAGAGTTGCTTTTGGTTAGTTACCGGGGGTGGCAGGTCTGCAGAAATGAGCCCTTTCTAAGCAATTGATTTTGGCCTCAGGACTTCCAAGTTTTCTGTAAGGCAGCTTGTACCAAAACCTTCCTTCCTTCCCATTGCTGTCTTTCTCACCAGGCCAGGTTTATCTTTTCCTCATTTTCTCCTACATTTATCTCCTGATAAATTTCTTGCACATTCAAATTGGATCAGAGATTATTCAGTGCATTTGAAATCTTTCAGTGCATAAGTATAAAAAAGTGATTCGTTCTCTGTGGTCATTTGGCCTAGCTTCCTGAGGAGGGGAGATTCTGTGATAGACATTGAGTAGTTGGCTAGGAATGGTTTCTGTCCTGTGCACGACCCAAGAAACTGGAAAAGGTCCAGTTGCAAGGACTACCAGAGAGGAGAATTTCTTGCTTTAAAGCCCAGGAAATCAGGATGACATTGGGAGAATGAGAAAGAATGAATGTATGGCCTTGCTGGACTAGATGTTTTCTGATCCAATGAGGTTATTACATGAGAAGTCACTTAGGTAGATATTTTCATTCCAGAGGGGAGGGAAGTGGTTTAGAGAGGGTAAGTAATAGTAATGTGTTCAACATTGACCATCGGTTAAGAGTCACAGCTTTGCAAAGAATTCTTGAATAGAATTCTGATTTTTTTCCATATTAAGAAAAGGTTGAGCCAGGCACTGGTGGCTCATGTCTGTATTCCTAGCTACTCAGGAAGTTGAGATCTGTAAGTCAAGGTTCAAAGCCAGCCTGGGCAGAAAAGTCCATGAGACTCTTATTTCCAATTAATGAGAGAAAAGCTGGAAGTAGAGGTGTGGCTCAAGTGGTAGAGTGTCAGCCATTAGCACATATGCACACATTCTCTCTCTCTCTCTCTCTCTTACACACACATACACACACACACACACACACACACACACACACACACACACACAGAAAAGTGATACCCAACGGTTTTGAGTCTATAAGGGGGTGGATTTTCCTTCATGTTTCTTTGGATTGCCCCCTCCCCTGCCCTGGACATCATCTTCATGTTCAATGTCTTGTAATTAAAAAAAGCACAGGCTCTGTATAGACACTGAGTCTTTTCAGTATAGATTACATTTCCAAAAGTAGTTATTATGTATGGAAGTGCTTGGAGAATTAGATTTCTGTGGTCTTGACTTTAATTGCCCTGTCTAGATATGTGATTAAGCTTTTGTTCTTTGTCTCAAGATGACTAGTCAATGGAGTTGTGTGGTTTCAATTTCATCTGAAGTACAGTTGGAGGACAACAGAGTGTAATATTTTTATTCCCTCTCTTGTTTAGTTACTATGATCATGATATTAAATTGCATTATGTTAAGGCCAAATTTTTGACTGCATTGTGAATGTTTTGGATAAAAAAGTATAATACAAAAAGGTACAAAGACTTTAATTTTTACTTGTGCCTTTACTACCAGCTCCAGAAGACAGAAAATCTAAATATGAAGCTTGTAAGAAATAGAAGAAAATATAATATAATATGTAATTGTAGATTCCTATTGTTGTGCATCTGTTACTATGGCAACTGATTCAAATGCTAGAAAGACTTTAGGCAACATAATGTCCTTGACTCCATAGGAACAAAATATATGTCGTTTTAAGACAGATTTGTGCAGATCTTTATTCAGCTTACCTGACTAACACATTGCTGCATTAATGTGACAACTAGGGGACTTGCACAAAAATATGTAGTCTAGAAGCAGTGACTTCAGCCAGAAGGCCAGGAGGTGAAGATGTTAGCTGCACTAAAGCTGGAAAAATGGACAGCTACCTAGGGCTAAACAAATGACAGAGTTCTGTTAGAGCCACTTTTCCTAAATCTTTAAGCCACTGATGAAGAGTCAGGCTAGAGGCAGGTAGAAAAGTGAATTTCCTTTACTCTTCCTATGGCTTCTTTCATTAACCATATTAAAAGTTTCCCTTTTATTCCTTTGGGCAAATTATCTAGAATTCAATCTTACCTTGTTAGGTTGGAATTGTCAATGCCTAAAATTTTCCCTGTATCTTGTGCTTTAGGTAGAAAATAGAAAATGAACAACTTAAAGGAAGTTTTCATATTTTAAAGTAACAAAGTAGTTCATATATATATATATATATATATATATATATTTGTTGTTGTTGTTGGTGGTGGTGGTCTTGGGGCTTGAACTCTGGGCCTGAGCACTGTCCCTGAGCTCTTCAGCTCAAGGGGAGTGCTCTACTACTTGAGCCACATTGCCACTTCCGGTTTTCTGGTCATTAATTGGAAATAAGAGTCTCATGGAGTTTCTTGCCCAGGCTGGCTTTGAAGTGCGATTCTCAGATCTCAGCCTCCTCAATAGCTAGGATTATAGGTGTGAACCACTGATGCCCGGTGAATGAATTATCTGAGGAATGATCTCAAAAGGATTCTGAATTGGGCATTTCTTCCCTCTGTTACATGTGGATTACACAGACAGGCTTCCTGGAAATGTCATTTACAGTATAGTGGTCAGTCCAAAGAAGTCTTTCATCATCCAGGTGATCCAATTTTCAAAACAGATTAAATTACTTTTTTTCCCCCCTTTTGCTGGGTGTTAGTGGCATACAAGTATAATCCTAGCTACTCAGGAGCCTAAGATTTGAGGATCATGATTCAAAACTAGCTAGGACAGGAAAGTCCATGAGACTCTTGACTCTAATTAATCACCATAAAGTTACCACTCATGTGGTAGAACACTGCTAGCCTTAAATGAAAAAGCTACCACTCATGTGGTAGAGCTCTGCTAGCCTTAAATGAAAAGGCTAAGGAACCACTAGAAAACCGGAAGTGGTGCTTCAAAGTGAGCTTCAGCTCACCTTGAGCTGAAGAGCACAGGGCCAGTGCCCAGCCCCAGAGTTCAAGCCCCAGTACTGGAATACAAAAATAGCAATAACAAACATCCTCTGCTAAGGTGTTTGAAAATGAAGCTCATGCTCTTTGATATTATGCTAATATGCAGAAGTATATGGTAAGGCACCATCTCAGTAACCTATGTACTCAAGACTTTTCTTCCCCACCTCCATCTTCCCCTTGGAGCCTAGCCTTGCATCCTAATAAGCATTAATAAATATTTGCTAAATTTGTTATTACCAGATAGATATGATGTATACATAATTTCCGAAGCAATCTCCCCCTAAAACAATTTTTAAAATGTTTTCTTTTCTCCTTAAAACCTCGATTATTCTTTTTCTTTTCTTTTGTGTCAACACTTAGGGCTTGACCTCAGGGCCTGGGCACTGTTTCTTAGCTTTTTTTGCTCAAGTCTTAGTTGCTCTACCATTTGAGCTACAGCTCTACTTCTGGCTTTTTGGTAGATCACTGGAGCTAAGAGGATCATGGGTATTTTTGTCCTGACTGGCTTTGAACTGTGATCCTCTGAGATCCAAAAGTAGATGTGAGAGTAGCAATTACATGCCTTGTCACTGTTGTAAAGAAGTGGCCACTCTGCATATATGCATTGTATGGTTAGCAGTTGTCTTGACTTTATTGTCATGATCTAGGGAAATGTATGGACAACAGATTTCCTCTTGTAGACTTTTACAATAAAAGTGATGATACAAAACTATCAATGTTGAGAGAGATTAGGGAAAACATTTTAAGAGCAAAAATGAGCATGTTGGGAAAATGTTAGTGGAAGTTTGAAAGCTTGTTACAAAGATTTTGATTTTTAAAAAATAATTTGTCGTAATGATTGAGCTTCATTTAAACTGGAATCAAGTTTTTCCCTTTTCTCAAGAGAAGTTTTTGGTCATTGGAGAACATATTTCTTGGCCACATAATTGCCCATCTGAAAATGGTACCTGATGTGTGTGTGTGTGTGTGTGTGTGTGTGTGTGTGTGTGTG
>NW_012267219.1:34826524-34877452 GCF_000151885.1 Dipodomys ordii | reverse complement strand
TGTCCTGAGTGAGGTTGGACAGGAAGAGGCGGTGCCTGCAAGTTCCATGAATGCTGCTGAGCTCAAGAGCTCCAGATCCAGTGCATAGCTTCATGAATAAGCTCACCTGCGCAGCACTGATTGGATGCCCTGAGTGAGAGCAGACAGGAAGAGGCGGTGCCTGCAGGGCAGGACTTGGTGCTATTGCATCCTTGCGCTTCAAGGGCTCCCCTGCCAATGGTATGAATGAGTATCCAGTCAGTGAAATCACAGTGCTGCTTCATCCATTCATTCATTTGTCAGAGCTCACCTACTCTCATCCAGCACGTGAAACAAAGACGGGACCCACGGAAAGTCACGCCATGCACTTGCTTTCAAAGCCATCTGCAAGTGATGGGCATTGAACTAAGTTTTTTTCCACTAAGCCATACATGAATTTGGTGGTGGGTTATTTTTAAGTTTCAGGGGAACTTTCCAGGAATATACTTCTCAATCTGGTATCATTTGAAGGAGTTTGCTGAGAGCTTTAACTTCTTTTTGAATCTCAAATTATCACAATGGAAACCTTTTTTTTTTTTTTTTACTTGAGGGGGGGGACTCATTAAGTTTTAACTAGATGCATGCTCTTTCAGCTCAACGTGAGAAGGGGGTGGCGGGCAAACCATATTTTAAATATCTGTGAAGTCTTTCGTGTTGCTCATAGAAATGTATCTTATTGAAAAACCCCAAATGTTTATCTGCTTGGAGGAATGTTACAAATATCACCTTGTGATCATGGTCAAAACAATGGAGTACAGACTCTTCTCTTAGAAGTTTCCTGGTACATTAATACTGGAAGGTTTGATTTGAAAATTTCCCATTCAACTCTACTAAAGAGTATGGGGAGGTGGGGGAAGAAAACCCACTTATCTTAAAGATTCATGATTCAAGCGCCCGATAGAATCTGCAGTTTCCATAGTGCTGGGCCCTAGATTTCCCTTTAATGTAATTAAGCCTCAAGATTTATGAATACAACAGGCCAGAACTTGATCCGTGTTCATTTTCAATTACTGCAGTGAAAGGGCCCTATCCAGATGTCTCTATTTACAGCATTCAGGCAGGCCGGGCCAGGGGCCGAGGGGGGGAGGGCCCACAAATTGTCACACTTGTTAATTCTTCACAGACCATACTCAGCTGAGGTCCTGGCTTTGACCCTGTGACAAAAGATGGAGGCCCCTGGGGCAAGGGCATTAATGCTTCCAGGGACAACACGGTGACCCACAGGGGTCACTCCCTCTGCTTTGTAGGTATTTGTGTAATAATGGGGTCCATTCCTTATTTTTATTTCTGTTACAGTTCTGGGGGCATCCAACGAAAGAAGAAAAAAAAAAACTGGCCCCAGTAGATGTGAAAGGCAAACATATATAATGAGAGCATCAAGGGTCCCTGGCAACAGTAACCATGATCAAATGCTACAGGAGAAAGACACAGTATGCAGTGACCCACATAATCGGGCCTATTTTGGGAGCATTGTTTTATTTTTCTTTTGAAGGGTGTTGTGTCTTTTTTTTTTTTTAATGTTCTCAGGTCTGCAATTTAGTTTGGTTGGGATGATTGGAACACAAGTGTCTTTTCTCTTGTTACAGTTACAGTCTTGCTTGTTTCGAAGCAGGTTTTCAACTACCCAGATAACCACCTGCTAAGACAGTCTAAAATATTCCACTTTATTCCCTTTATTTTTTTTCTCTCCTTTAAAAAATTTCCATGCTTTCCATGGCTATTCTACAGGTTCCTTAGACATGTGCTAAGTGTTTTCTTCTATGAATGTGGACATTTGCATTGAGGTATCATTTTAAAAGGAAAATCCTACACAAAAGACTTAGAAATAAGAGCTCAGCAGGAGTTGCAGGACCCACTAATGAAATGTATGGCATCCAGCAAATAGCCCCAAATTCTATCCACACTTTTCCCCAGCCGCGTGTGGCTAGCCCACCATTTTATTTTCTCAACTCACAGCCTAGAGTTGTTACCTCGTGAAAAAGAATGAATTGGGATATTGCTTTTGTTGAGCAATAATTGGCTGTTATATTAATGTGTAGCTCAGTGAAATGGAATTGTTGGCCAATTCTCTTCTATTTCAGAAGGTTGTTTCTTAAAATCCCCTCTTTGATTAGCCCCCTTACTTCAATTTTGGGGTTTTTCTTTTCTTTTTTTTTTTTTTGAGTCATGACCTTTACAAGCACTCAAATTCATTTCAGTGAATTTAAAGAGAGTTTGTAGAGAACAAGAGCTTGTTCAAAAATAGAGCTTTCACCCACATTTATCCCACTGGTGCCCTTCAGAGGAGCACCTCTTTTTTCTTTATTTAAGAAATGATTTAATAATTCAATGCCACAGCTAATCAATTTCAATACTGCTTTATACATAAATGTAGCCTCTGGTTCCAATGAGTATATTACAGACACAAACAACACGATTTCCAACTGTTTCCACCCCCCCTCCACCCCTCCCCCAGCCCTTTTTTGGAAGATAGACCAAGAGTATAGGACAGGAGACTAGGATTTCAGTATTTTGCTATTGGCTATTCCTTCTGAAAGCTGTTGACAGTTTCATCAATTACCTGATCTATTTTTTCAGAAACATCTGGGTAGATCACAAATGTTTATGCTTTGCTCTAGTTATTAACCAACAGTATGCTTTGGAATAGCATTGAAGAATGCTACTACATTAAAAAAAATGTTTTTCATGTGTCATTTAGGTTTTTGTTTCAGTTGGTTATATCATGTTGTTGGTATAGTACATTTTATTTTCTAAAGTATTCTTAAGATTGTATTTACTTAGTCTTTTCATTATTTTCTTTGGACTTATTTTTTATGTTCTCTTCCTCCCTTCTCTGTCTTACTTTCATATCCCATCAGCCCTGAGGATTTTCCCAGTCTCTCTGTGACAGAGGATAGGGAGATGGGAAAGGTAGGCTTTTAGATCTCCAAGATACCATTTTCCCCAAAAAAATCTTCTTATGTTAGCACACTGCAATTATTTAAGATTATTTTTGTAAATAACTTGCATAATTTAGTACAAGATTTTGCAATTTTTTTTGGGGGGGTTGGTCGTGGGGCTTGACCTCTGGGCCTGGGCGCTGTCCCTCAGCTCTTCAGCTCAAGGCTAGTGCTCTACCACTTGAGCTATAGTGCCACTTCCGGTTTTCTGGTGGTTTATTGGAGATAGGAGTCTCAGGGTCTCTCCTGCCCTGGCTGGCTTTGAACCGCGATCCTCAGATCTCAGCCTCCTGAGTAGCTAGGATTACAGGCATGAGCCACCAGCGCCCGGCCTTTTGCAAATATTTTTAAATGTATAAAATAGATACAAAGTCTTCCCACTTAGGATGTGATTTCTGGAAATTAAGAGGTTCTTTGCCATGAATTATTCAGGAATTATTATGGATAGAAGACCCATGGGTTGTGTTAATCCACGGTGTGCATTATCTAGGAGAAATAAACAAATGAAAAGCTTAGGAAGTGTACTGTACTGGAAGGTTCTGGAATGGAGAGTTCTGAGATAAGCAGATGTCAGTGAGTAATAAAGTGGGCTCATTGTTAGTTGGTACAGACTGGTTTTGTGTTCTGAAGTGGTAGTTCACAAGTTCTTCAAATCTTGGGGGGAATGAGGCCAACTAAGTCTTGACTGGTCTTTTTCGGTGCAAAGGATTCATTTAAGGGGACAGAGGAAGCCTAACAAGGAAGGCAGAACCAGAGTGCTTAAAATACAGGTTATAAGGCTGTAAAAATTAGAGTATGTCTGCAATATATATTGCATGGAAAAACTACATGTCTGTGGTTATATTTACTATATCATTATATGCATATAAAAGATGGCACACTTTTTTGTTTTTTAAAATTTCTTCTGGTTCCAAAAATGTGACTTTATGTGAAATATATATATACACACACATATATATAGAGAGAGATAAATACTACTATTATGTAATGTTAAATGAATCATAATAATTATGAGATTTTTTTAACAGCAATTCCTGGAAACACTGGAGGGAATTAATATTAGAATTAGGTCCCAGGAATTTGGCCTACAAAATTAAGGAAAGTGAGGGAAGGTTAGGAGAGGAATGAGCGGAGAGAATATATAAAGGGGTGACATTGTTAAGATGCATTGTATTCATACATTGCTTTGTTGAATGACAGCTCCTTTGTACAACTACTTGAAGGATAAAAAAAATTAGGGCCTAGGAGGTAGAGTTATTACAAGCTGTCCTGTAGAGGGGACTAATAGTAGAGACGACCAGAGGTTGATTTTGAGCTAATTTTCTCTGAAAAGACCAAAGTTGAAGTTCTAGGTTCCAATGAATGGTATGTGTGCTGAGCAGATTGGAGAATTTGAAAATGCAGCATAAAGGATTCTGGATAAAAGACATTTTATATCTATATCTATCTCAAAACAGCCAAAACAAAGCAAGAAAGTAAATGGTAGGAAGGTAAAAAACCCGTAGGTTGCACTTTTTAAAGGAGTTTTTTTTCCAGGTTGTTCCAGGACTGGGTTAAGGTATCATTCCTCTAGTACCATTATTTGGGGCTCACCTGTTTAATTCCGTTTCTCTGATAGATTCAAGCTACCAGAAGAACTTCCGATTCTTGTCAGTGACAGAAGCAAAATAATCTTACCTAAATATTGTATAGAGAGAACGATCTAATTGGAGATAACATTCAGTTTTTGCAGTGTGTGTTTGTTAAGTGTAGGCCTGTGCCCTTATCTAAGAAGTATGCATGCCTACTGCTGTCTGGCTTTTCTCTCCTTGCTCTGGGCACTAAGGGACCTGTGATTAGGAATTGATGACTCCAAAAACCTGAATTTTTTTCAGATATGAATTACTATATTGAAAAGAAAATATATTTCCAGTCAGTGAAAGGTAGATTTGGTTAGGTAGTACCTAAAAGGGAGATCTGGGTTCACAATAATTTACCCACCACTTCTATGTTAGCTATAGAGATTAAAACACGTTATAAGGCAGAGGAGTGTGGTAAGTGTTTAAAAATATCTTTGTGAATAAAGTTAGGTCAAAATTACTGCTGATTGATGGTCTTGTTTTGATGGTCTTTTTTTCACTGTCAATTGACTTTATATCAATTGTGTTTTCTGTCACCTGAATCTCATATGACACATTCATTTAACTATTTAACTATCCATTTACTCATTCATCATCCTCCCATCCAGTCGCCCATCAATTCATTCATGTTTTTTTTCTTTTATTCATTCCCTTTCCATTTACTTACACAGCAAACTTGTGTTAACTTCTACCCAGTGTAAGATATTCTAGTCACTGAGAAGATTAAAAACTTGAGATAGTCTTCTCAATTTGCATAAGTGTGTCTGTTTCTTGGACCATTAATATTATGAGGTAGATATGATACTGAGAGAAGAGAGATGGAGTTGAAGGCTGAGTCTAGAGGTGCCTTGGGTCTGGGGAAATTGGTGGGGACAGTGGGATGTGTGACCCGATATGCACAGGTGAGAAAGATGGACAAGGCCATGGGAGATATGGTTTGGGTAAAGGAGCAGTAGCCCTTAAATGCCAACCAGCAGAGTGTAGAGAGCCTTTGTGGTTTCGGAATAGGGAAAATAGCAGGAAGATCAAATCCTCTGCAGGACATGGATGGGGGAGAGCCACGAAGGAGAAGAGATAGTTGTGGATCACTTACAATGTACAGACTGTGCTACAGTGAAGGAAGGGAGCTCATAATTAAGGATGGAAATGAGGAATTATGCCTGCCTTCCTTAACATTTTGGTTCAAGTTTGATTGTTGACTTTCTTCTCTATACAGAGACTCATTTATGGATTCAAACTCTTCTGAGCTGGTGCTTCGAAGGTGCCTTTGCTATTATGATATGAGAAGGTTTGGGATGGGGGGGCACCATTCTTCTGTTCTCTTTTTTGTTGTTATTGTAAAGTTGATATACAGAGGGTTACAGTTACAAGAATCAGGTAATAGTACTGAATACAATTCGTTTTGAACCTTGTCTCCCCTTCCATTGCTCTCTCTCAGACTTTCCTTCCCATCCTGACCCATAAGATAGTCAGTTCATTTGCATTTCTTTTATGGCCACAGATATTGAACACTTCTTCATATGGTTATTGGTCTTTCTTTTTTCATTTTCTGGGAAGTCTTTCTTTAAGTCTTTAGCCCATTTATTGATTGGGTTGTTATGTTTTTGAGGGTTTATTTTTGGGGGGGGGTTAATTTTTGAGCTATAAGTATATTTTGGATATGAGACCTTGTCTGATGTATAACTACTGAAGATATTCTCGCATTCTGTGGACTATCTTGCTAGCTATGTCGTTTACTAAGCAGAAGCTCTTGAGTTTGATACAATCCCAGTTATCCAGCCTTTGTTTGCTTTGCTGTGATTCTAGATCTTTGTTTAGAAAGTTTTGTCTCGTGCCTAGAAGGCGTAAGGTTTCCCCTGTCCTTTTTTGTAATATTTCCATAGTATCTGGCCTTACATTGAGGTCTTTAATCCATTTAGAGTTGATTATGGTACAAGGTGATATATGGGTGTCTACCTTCAGTTTTCCTGCACAGAGATAGCTAATTTTGCCAGCATCACTTGTTGAAGAGGCTGTCTTTCTTCCAACCTGTTTTTGGCTCTCTTATCAAATATTATGTGGCTATATGTTTGTGGGCTTATTTCTGGGTCTTCTATTCTGTTTCACTGGGCCTCAGGCCTGTTCATGTGGCATTACCAGGCAGGACACAGTTCTTTAAAGTCCAAGTTTGAAAATGGGGGAGGATAGGTCTTTTCTCTTAGTAAAATAACCCTACTCCACCCCCACCTCTTTCCTTATGTGTAGTAGTTAGAATATCTTTGATGAAAACTACTGTGAAAGCAAATATTTAACACAGTGAGGTAGCAAGCTTTGAAGCACAATGATTGGGGTGTAGAGGACTAAAATAGGGGTAAGGAATTCTAAGGCAGTTCTCAAGGTCACCAATGTGAAAGAAAAAGAAATAAAAATCATGCAAAGTGTGGAACAAAAGATTCTTTTCACAGAGTGGAGAGGGTAGGAGATTGTTAGGTGAGGGCAAACATGCCTATCTTTTTATTACCCAAAGCAAACTATTCAGGTGCTGCTTCTGGTAGGAAACACAGCATACATGTGAATAAAATTACTCTGGTTTGGGGAGTTGAGTGAAGGGCAGTGCTTTAAAACTTTTCTTACCCTTCAGTGTCCCTATTCTCATAGATTCACCATTCCTACAGCAGCCTGGTTGAAAAGAACCAACTGGAACCTCACTGTAGAGATGCAGTCTGGCGATTACTAGATCTTCAATCTCCCAAGGAACTATAATTATTTAGTAATAATTATATAATTTAGTAATAATGAACCTCGTGGTTCATGCCAATATTCCTCATGAATACACAAAACTTTTTGGTTTATAGAACGTTCTCTAGATTCTCAGGATATCTGCTCTGCAGATCAACTGCAAACTGGAAATCACAAATCCTTTTTATTTTGGTCAGTTGTGGTTCTTGAACTCAAGGCCTGGACACTATTCTTGAGGTCTTTTGCTCCAGGCTAGCATTTTAGCGCTCTGAGCCACAGCTCCACTTCCAGTTTTCTGGCGGTTCATTGGAGATAAGAGTCACATGGACTTTTGTGCTGGGGCTGACTTTGAACTGTAATCCTCAGATCTCAGCCTCCTAAATCATTTGGATTTACAGGCATGAGCCACCAGCACCCAGCTGCAAATCCTTTTTGTTAAAAAAACATCTATCATTAAACTCTGTATTATTTTTTAGAAATGAACGTGCCCTACTAACAAAAATTTTAAACATTGTTTAGACAACCAAAATGGCATTGTGATGTTCCAGTATACACTGAAATCACATAGTTAGTTGCACAAAGGCCAATAAAGGACATTAGAGGAAGAAAAAGGACAAACTTGCCTTAGTAATCACCTGTTAAATCATGTGAACTCATCTGAGAAGAATGAAGGAACCTGAACAAGGTGGAGGAGATATTTTTTCTTCTTAGAAACAGGGGGAGGGGAGACTAAAATTTGGCAAACTCTCAGCCTGGCAGCTGCACCCATCTCTACAAGAAAACACCATCCAGCAATTCATGAATTCTTGTGACTTGCTCTCCATGTAAGGTGACTATTGTGTTCTGTCTGTCACTATGAATATCTTGTCTTCTGTTTTTTTTTTTGGCACACTTATTCCTGTTCAACTAAATTAAAGTCTGAAAACATATGCTACAGGGAAGCTTGTGTCACAGACTGTCCTGATATTTTGCCGAAGACTCCCCAGCAGCTGTGTTAAAAATAAAAAGCACAGAGCAGCATCTACTGTGTGCACATGATGTATCAGAGACTGTATCAACAGATTCTTGGACCAGTGGTGGGCAACTGCAGTGTTTGAGCAATGAGATTTATATTCAAGGTTTAGAGACCATGCCCTAGCATATTGCCCCTTATCAGATTGGGGAATCTGGCCAGATGCAGGACTTCTTGCTTGCCTAGAAAATTTAGACTATTGTTTTGCTTAATCCTCCTCTAGGCAGGCTCTGCACTCCTGGGTGGGGCTAGAAGTCACAGTCATCAAGGAATAAACAGCCTAGTGCCTCTTGTTTACTTCATCCAAGACTTTCTCACAGTAGCAATGTCATAAGCCAACTCAATTCCCAACACTTCCTGGTATGAAGGACAGGTGAGATTATGTGAACACGCCAATTTCATTGACTTGACCAGAATCTGCAAGATAGGAAAAGCATGCATACCTCAGAAAAACATGCATAGTGCAATTTAAAATTTAAATGAATCTTTCCTTTTTACATAACCAGGCAGTCTCAGAGATTGCCTATTTATCATCACCTTTATTACTGTCTCATCATGCCTCCAGCCTTTCCTGCCCTGAGCCATGTTAACTGCTAGTCATGTAGTCTTCTCTTGGCAGAAACTAAGTAAGGTATGTTTTGTATGGTCAAGATCACACATGAAACATCAGATTGTATTCATTATATAGACAACATTAATTGACCATCATTTTTCATTGTTCTTATGTGTTTTGGTCTCCTGCTGGAGGAAGACTGCCTTTTCCTCAGATTGTTTAGATGATTTCTGACTTTTTTTCCTGCAGTGACAAAAGTAACTTCTTTATTTCAAAGTAGGTTTAAAAGCACGTTATATTTTTTGTGTAGGTGTGTGTGTCTACATGCACATTTGTCTTTACTTACATGATATGCATATTTGTATCCTTGTCTCATAGTGAGCTTTACTTACCACTTTAATCCTCTAAGATTTGCCTTACCAGATATAATGAGAAGAGCTAACATATATAAAATGCTTGGCAGGGTGTAGGTATTTCATCAAGTGTTACTTCAGTTATTATTTCCTGAAGGCCATGTGAGCTAGCAAAGGAAGGAAGGACAAATATAGCACATTAGTTCTCCTATAACAAATCCTGCCAGGTGACAAGGAAAGGCAAATTCTCTCTTTGATATGCAGAATTAGTTTATTCATGTATCTGACAAGAATGGTAACAGGTATATACATTATACTTCCATGTATTTGGTCATTATTATTTAGCCCAAACAAAATACTCTTAATATTCTGTTGAATAAAACCAAGTAACAGTAGTTATTTTTCATTTCAGTTCTGAACTGTTAATGTTTTAATTGTGCTTATTCAAAGGTTAAATTTTGGATTTTGTGAAAATGTTAAGTTTCAGAATATGTGATCTGCTGCCTTGGTAACAGGGCTATTACATGGGGCACACAACTGGATGTATGTGTGGTCTGCTTAGTGATGGTTCACAAACAGCAGTGCTGTTGGGTTGGCCATTCAGTCTGTTACCAGGGGTAACGATATTGGGTATTAATTAGGTTTCTTTACAGTGCATATTGTGAATGGAAATAGGATATGGATTTATCTGCTTTTAAGTTCTTCTCTTCTCTCTCTCTCTCTCTGTATGTGTGTATGTGAATATATATTCATATTATAAATATGTATGTTCATAGCTCAGTCTGGGAAATTATATACATAGAAATTTATCACTCAGTCCAGGGACTGGGACTGGGAAATCAAAGGTCAAAGAAATGACTATTGAGAGCTTAACTTTGTCTTCAAAGATGGTGACTTTTACTGTGTCCCTTCTTGTGCTCCTCCACCTTACCCCCTCCTCCTCCCTGGACTCCTCACCAAGTCCCTATTCCCAATTCATGAGAGTTTTCTTCTTCTTTTGGGACACTCACCTTCTGAACGTCTTATCTCTTGAGGACTGTAGATGTCAAAGCATGTTGTTTTGTGGGTACAGAACCATTCAGACCCTAGCAATAATGCTCCATGCCAAATTTGCTTTCTATGGTTTTACTTTTGGATAATAACTTCACATTTTCTAGTACCTAATGATGCCATAGCATATGCAACAGAAATAGAGAACTGTTTGGAAGAACTTATTACTATAGTTTTTTAAAACAAATGTTTATAGTAAGTCCTCTTTTGTGCTTGTTTCTTTTTAAAGCCATGAGGTATGAAGAAGCTGTAATAAGATTAAATATAGACCTGTTAGAATAATCCCAGAGATTGATGGTTGTTAGATGCATAGTAGATGAACTGGTTACATGTGCATGTTAGCTGTAGCAGATAAACTAGGCATATGAGTCTGTAACTGGGCCATGGATGAGACACAGAGGAAGAGAACTGTAGTATGGCCTTTTCAAGTACTTTGTGTTAACGGGAATGAAGTAAGATAGTTACTTAATTAAATAACTATCATATTATTTTTATGATTTTTATTTATTCTTATTTTTTTTGTGCTAGCTCTGGAACTTGAAAAATTGGTCTACCTTGGCACTATCCTTTAATTTTTGTGTTCAAGTCTAGCATTCTACCACTTGAGCCATAGTTCCACTTCTGTTTTTTGATGGTTAAATGGAGATGAGAATCTCATAGACTTCCCTGCTTGGGCTGACTTTGAGCCATGATCCACAGATCTCTGCCTCCTAAGTAGCTAGGATTACAGGAATGAGCCACTGGTGTCTGGCACTATTAAATTATTTAATGTAAATAAATAGCATTTAATTATTTCATTGACTTGTACTTGGAGGCACTCTGGCTGCAGATGTTGGTCCAAATCCTTCTTGTGTCTTTGGGTTTGTCATCTGGTCTTCCATCAGGTTTCTTATTTGGTTAGATGCCATAGTTTCTACTATATGCTATAGGGTGGTTGACATGTGCTTGGTAACTGTTGACCCTCCCCACTTCTTACTTTCATTGGTTTCTAAGAGAGAGATGGTCATAAATATACACATTCGTGCTTTTTACTCCATTTCCTGATCTAAAAGAACAGAAGTCAGCTGCTCTTCTCTCAGGCTGGAACTACTCTGGAAGTTACTTTTTACTGTTCTCTCCTGCTCTGTTCTCTACATTACTCTGGCTTGAACAAAGTTGCAGTCCTAAATGTGTTTCTTGAAGCATTTTTTTTTCAAGCAAAGACAGTAGGTATAGTACATGTTCTCCATGTACCTTGGGACTTGCTTGTGGCCATGACAGTCACACCAGCCACTCATGGTACTCTTTCCTATGAAACTTGGAAGGGCTTCCAGCAGCCACTACCCAGTTGTCCTGAGTTGGTGTTCAACTGAAGGTGATTCGCTCTCCGGCCTAATGGTCTGATAGAGAAAAACCATCCACACAAAAACATGTCTTCATTCAGAAATAATTAAATATTTTACCTTTTAAAAAATATGGACAGAATGGCCAAATGAGTTGCTTGAGTTCTTAGTTGTAAAATTATAATTACAAGTTGGGGTTCCTTTTAGTTTAGGTTCTCAATTTCTGCTTATGAGAAGATTGTTTTCCTGGAAATGGTGGTCATAAGAAGCAGTAACTTTAATGTCCTAGAATTTGTAACTGTAGAGTAAATGACAGAGTAGCTTATGATCTGGGGATTCCACTATCAGCTGGGATATGGGATCAGATGACTTTAATATGTTTCCTAGATCCCACATTTGAAGATTCTTCTTACTTGTATTAAGAATGTAATTTACGAAATATGAAGAATCTCAGGAAGTTTGTTCCATGTCTGGGATTTACTTACAATTAGACACTCAAGACTCCAAATGACATTTGATTTAACTAACTTTGGTCTGGGTTTCCATGAAAAGTGTTTAGAACTTCTTGTCATATGAATGTATGCTCTTGCTAAGGTGATTAGCAGACTTGTGAACATTTTAAAATCGGAAAAATCTTCAATATTTTAAAGTCAAGAAGCTGCTAAATGCCCAACAGATTCTTGTACTTACTTTTTTGAAGGGAAAATAATTGTATTCATTTTATCCTCTTAGAAAGGATCAATAGGAGATTGACACTTTGAGATAATTCTACAATATGAGATTTCAGAAGTACACATCTGTTCATTTTTGACCATAATGAATGTTAAACAGATTTTCAGGGCTTTTTTTTTTGTGGGTATCAAAGTGATGTTCTTATTGAACTTAAAAGCCATAGTGAGCTTCCCTTGCCTTCTTCTTCCCCCTTGCAGCGCTGTAAATCTAACTTCTGCCTTCCTTTTGTTCAGATAAAAAACAGCCATATTGTGCTGATTGCTATTAAATTAAAGCAGAAAGGGAGAGACACAAATGTGGAAGCCCATCTTACCAGCAGGGATACCGCCATCTTTTATTTTGTATTTTGGGAGGGTCAGAAAGTCATGACAGGCATCTGACCCCTGATAACCTCCTTAAGATTTCTGTGTGCAGTTTTAGGGGGGAAGAACTTAATTAAATACAATTGAATTTCCCTGCTAACATTGCCAATGAAAGGACTCCTTTTACATGGCTGGGTGTTTGCTGGTGAGGAACAAACAAAGATGCTTCTTTTGTTCTGCAAAGAAAAGTTAGCATATGTTAGTTAAGGATTTGTGATTTCTTTTGACTGGAATAGTGGGTTTCTAAAAATGAGTCTTCTGAAAGTAGTGACCATGTTAGAAGACGAAATATGTGATTACCTAAAACCTTAACACCTCATATTCCTGATAATTATTTTTAAGGTTTGTCATTCTATCTGCAGTTAAAAATTGTGGTCATTTTCTTTTTATAATGAACTTGCTGCTATTTGGCCAGACATGATATAACTTGCTTACTTCTTGGGTTTTCTAGCAATGATGGAAATGCTGCTAGTGAGACGATTTCAGTGATTTTTCACTGGATAACTGTTTAAGTAGGAGTTAACAAAGAAGGCACAGGTTTTGGTTCTGTAGAGTTTGCCAGGCACAGTCAAAGTTGAATAAGACACTTGTCTACCAGTTAGGCCTTAAAGAAATTATATAAAGGTCATTAAAAATCCATTGTTATTCTTGGGCTTCTGAAATGGATGGCTGAAAAATCAGCAACTGAGGAATTATCTTATAACCATGACTTAAAGATGACATTTTTTTTCAAATATGAGTCTGTATACTTATTTTGAGGGAAAGGAGGTTTACATCTTCTTTCATTCAAAGAAGCTTTTCATCCTACATGATTTTGTTTTCCTTAAAGAGAGGATTAGAATTAGGAACTGAAGCTTTTGAATTTAAAGTTGACTATTGTGTGTGTGAAGCCCACTTCCTCACCTCCACAGCCCTCCTTTTTCTGTTTCTAAGCCTTTCCAGATCTCTCTAATTATTTAGGGGGAGCAGAAGTCAACACTTGACCCCACTGTCCTGTCTGGCTTCTGTCCTCTCTCTGGCTCTCTATTCATGGTGAAACTCCTAAAAGTGGTGTATGCCACACCCACAGCCCATGCCTCTGCTTGGCTGCCAGTCTGGAGTCGAGTTTTCAGGTCACCCTTGTGCTGCATTCTGTATGGGACAGGAAGAATCAATAACAATCAGGGCCACCCTGTGAGCTTGGAAGGTTTTGCCCTATAGAAAGGCCAAACCATGTCCTGTCTTGAGGCAGTATCTGGCCAAGAGAAGGCACTACTTTTTGTTTTTTTTTAAACTATTTTAGGAGGCTCCATAGAGCTAGCTTTGGCTTTGTCAAATATATGTGTATATGTACATGTATATGTGTATATACAATATTTTATATGTAATATATATTATAAATATGAAGTAATATTTACATCATATATTTAATATATAAATGCATGTAAAATATATTTTATACATTGTGTATTATATATATATATATATTCAAATCTAGACTTTTTAAAAAGGTAGTAAGTGATCCAGAGTAAAATGTCAGTTATCTAGAGGGTCCATGATTCTTTGAAGAAGTTTGCTTAAGGCTGTTAAAATCTTAAAATCTTAAATCACTATGAATTGATTTTCTGCATACTCAAAATACTACCTAAGGAAAGGAAAGATTGAGGCAAAGATCTTTGTATAGAAATACAAGGCCAATTGCTTAGTAACATCTACCTTCAAGATTAGCAAATCCCTGGAATTTCCTAGTATAGAAATGTCTTTTCTTATGAGAACTGAAGCAAAGGTATTGAGACTATTTGAAAAGAGTAACTGACACAAGTGTACATTGATGAGAAAAAACTTGGTCAGGAAGCAATCATTTTCTTTCTCTCATGTGTGTGTGTGTGTGTGTGTGTGTGTGAAAGTGCATGTGTGTGTGCATGCACTTGCGGATGCGCATACGCGTGCAAATACTGGGGCTTGAACTCAGGGCCAGGGCATTATACCTAAGCTTTTGTGCTCAAGGATAGTGTGGGCGGCTTTGAACTTTCTTACCAAGAAAACTGCAAATGAAATACACCCTATTCAGTTAAAACTAACTAGATCATCTTATTATTAAAAAAAAAAGGTTCAAAGAAGTGAGAAATGGGTGAGCTTCGTATCTTAGTCCTGTGCTTAGAAATAAAATGATTTATCTTTTTAAGGAGAAACTACATCTTTCGAAAGAAAGGTACAGCAAATACATTTTTGTAAAGTCTGGTGGCAGTTCAGTGACCTAAGTGAGGATTTCACAAGCCATCTCCTGGTTTCTGTTTTCCATTCCAATCCCAGGGGCAGAGCAAGTATTTGCTTTTAGCATCGTTGACACCCAAGCACTTAGCAAATGTTTCCACAAAGCCAGCTGCCCTTTATAGATCCCCCTGGGAACTTTTCTTTTGGTTACTAACCCTCAAGCACAGACAACCCCTTATTTGTGTAGGTATTTGTCTGATAGGATGGGACTCATGGATCTTCAGATCTTTTTGAGAGAGGGATGATCAAGATCGATCCCAGTTTGGAAAATGTTATCCTTGAGGCTCATCTGAAGATTTTTCTCCAGCTTAATCATCATTTTTCAGCAGTAGGGTGAACCCCCCGCCAAAAAAAACCTAAACCCCAAAACACAACAACACATACACTGAAAACAGCACCTCTACCGCATTTCTTGTGAGGATTGGAAGTTTAAAGAATGTTAATTCTTTATCTGAAATCTTCATTCGATTTTTCTCTTCCTCCCTTCTTCTCTACCTCCCTCCTTCTCTCCTTGCTTCCTTGCTTCCTTACTTCCTTCTCATTTCTTCCTTCCCCCACTTTTTTTTTTGTTGGTCATGGGGCCTGAACTCTGGGCCTGGGTGCTGTCCCTGAGCTGTTCAGTTCGAGGCTAGTGCTCTACCACTTAAGCCACAGCACTACTTCTGTTTTTTTCTGCTTATGTGGTGCTGAGGAATTGAACCCAGGGCCTCATACATACAAGGCAAGCGCTCTACCACTGAGCCACCTTCTCAGCCCCTAAATTGTTATTATTTGCAGTAGTAGGGTTTGAACTCAGGGCCTTGTGCTTGCTTGCCAAGCCAATACTCTGCCATTTGAATCATGCCCTCCAAACCTAGATTTTGTAGATTTTGGAGTAACATTTCTGTTGGCAAATTTCGTGGTCATTAGGAATTTTGTGTTTGCATTCTTTGCTTTATCACCATCTAGTCATGATTTCTCCTGGAGCTCTTGCCTTAAATTTACCACAGTGCCTTATTTTCTACTCCTTTAAAAAACAAAACAAAACAGAGTCCCTGAAAGTGTTTTATGATTGGATTGACCTTTTAGCCATGTGCTTAATCCAATAAATGACTGTGATCAAACAAATTTTAGCATCAGAAACCAGCTAGGAGATATGGTAGGTGTCTTGAGTCCCTAACGGCAGATTCAATTTTCAGGCTTCATGCAACTGGTGGGTGTCTCAGTAAGTAGCCTTGTGCATGTGTGCATGTGCACACAAACAGACCGTTTACCACCTGTTTACACATTATTGTATTACAGAGATTTTATTTTGTAATTGGCTGAGTTGTTCTGATTTTTGGTAACTTGCTTTCTTTCTAACATATGGGCTGTCACCACATTTCTTTGTATTAGACCTGTGCTTTGCTTGTCATTATGTCTCACTTGTGCCTTTTTCTTTCATTTACAAAGAAAGAGATGGTTTTCTATTATTATTATTATTATTATTTTAGAGCAGAACACCTCTGGTGTATGTGGCAACTCTTGTGGCTTTCTAAATGCACTTGATTTAGCTTTCAATGTGTAATTACTGCCAAACAAGTTAATTGCTTTATAAGTGTCCAAAATTCCCTGGTTTAATTTTGCTTTCATTTACCAACCTTCATTACACATCCACTGCTCAACATAAACACAAATGATTCTTAATGAATGCCTAATGCCATATTCATTAGAAAATCAGGTTAATGACTGACAATGAATATCCCAGCTAGTTTATTTTTTTCAAGCTTTTTTTGGGGGGGTAGGGGGTGGGATACGGTTGGATGGAACTAGTTGATCACAATAGCTTTTCTGTTTAGAAAACAGAAATTCTACCTGTATTTAAAAGTTCAAATGCAACTTTCTTAAGAAATCCGATAACCCCATAATACTTCAAAATGCATCAAATTGTATGTGTTCAGCACAGGCAATTAGTGGCATATCAGTCATGCTTCAATAAAGCTGCAAATATATTAAAAATCAAATAATGCACATGATTTCTTTAGGCAACTGGCTATGATGAAGATTTTTATTTCTTGTAGTGGAAATCTCGGACTTCAGTGAATGGATTTCCAGGTAGTGCACTTTACAATGTTCAGAGACATTTCTCTTTCATTGTGGTCTTGTTGTATCGTGCATGCCTGCATAACTCTGAGCAATGGTGCTGAGAAATCTGCACTGAAATGAATGTCAAAGCAGTGAGTTTGAGACAAGATCTGTCAAGATCATCTAATCAGATGATAGCAGGTGCATGGTAGTTCACAAATGGAGTGAGGGCAAGGGAACCACGGGGAGGAGAATGGAGTGACCTGCCTGTCCATGTGGTGGTGTATCTTTGGAGATGAGGCTCCTCTTCCCTGTATATGTCATGCTGCTTTCCTAGCCAAATCAGACCACTGGCCTTCAAAGGCTGCTGGCAGGATTAAGAAGACTCTGAACACCGAGTCGAGATGATGGTGATTGAGCATAGGCTTGCTGTTTATGGTGGCGTGATCTGGAGCAGCCTCTCCATCCCCCATATGCAAATATTGGTGATTTAGGGTTTCTTTTGGTGTTACACGATGCCATTTCTTTGGGGCTGAGGAGAATTCACCTGCATTCTTTAAGCGATTGTTGGATGTCCGCCACATGCCACCTACAGAGTTTATATAGGGATTCCATATAAAGGAGATACGGGTTGGATTTCCCGGGAGGACACTTCAGTATAGCCCCATGCCCTACCTCATTTCTGGTGCTAGAATCTTCTACCTTCCCCCATTACTTCCTCTAGATTCCAGTAATTTTATTCTTCTCTGCTTCCTGAAAAACTTCCACTTGTTTGTCATCCTTCAGTATTAGTCTTGAATCTCAGAGAAGCCCATTTTTGGCAGTGGTGGCTGCTGCTTCCTCCTCCCCTTCTTTTCTCTTCATCTTCTTTTCCTCCTCTTCTCTTCCTCCTCTCTTTTGCTTCCTCTTCCTCCCCTCCTCTTCTTCCTCCTCCTCTTGATCTCCTCCTCCTTTTCCTTCTCCTCCTTTTTTCCCTCATTTTTTTCTAAATCCCCTTTCTCCCTTCTTCATCATCTTCCTGTTTTTCTTTCTGAGATAGTATTTCATTTTGAAATCATGATCCTCTTATCTTGCCTCACAAATACTAGGACTGAAGACTCTTCCTCCATTTTTGTCCTCATTTGGAAGTCTCCTACCCATCACCCAAGTCTACCCCCTCCACCGCCTTGGCTTCATGTGGGTAGGTATTTCTCCTTCCTAACAACTAGCATTGTGGAAATCCTGCCTCTGCCTATGTGACATATTGTTACCATCTTGCTTTAGCTCTTGATCCTCTTGAGGATGGGTGGCAAGGCCACTGTTTTCTGCCACAGGCTTGTGTCCTGGCTGGACGTCTAGTAGAACATCGCCTCTTATGGCACTGGTCTTCCCAGGCTAATCAAAGGCTGAGGCATGATTTCAGAAAATGTTAAGCATGACCAAGTCAAAGACCTGATGATTGTCACCAAATAAAAAAGCATCAGGTTGGAAACAAGAAGTCTGAAAACAAATCCTGTTACTATCTAACTAAGGTTTGACATTTTAAGCCAAATGGCGAGGTTCTCTCTGTGACAAGAACCTCGGGGAAGGGAGGAGGGCAGACCCTTTTTCTTCCCCTGTTCCCCGAGCATCCTGTGTTCTATGTGTGCATTTTTTGTTTCAATCAAACTTTTGTCATGATAATTCTGCATTACCCATAGTTCCAAACCAGTGACTTTCAACAAACCAAAATCATTTCTCAAAGAAATCTACAGCCCTTTGGACTGTGGGTTGGCTTTGTCTGTACTGGGCTCTGCTAGGTTTGGCTGGAGGCAATGGGAGGTACCTCAAAATTACATGGCGAAGGGGAAAGCATGTTTAATTCTGTTTCATCCCATTCCATCAATATATTCTTAACAGAATTGGACTTTCTCTTTCATGGCAATATGTTAGTGTTGATGCTTTATCTTGGTGTACGGGACTCTTTAGTCCTTCCCTGTGGATTCTTTCCTCTGGATTCTTAAGGGTAACAACTGCATTTGGGGCTCATGGACTCTGACAGTTGCTCAGTGAATGAGATGCCACTGTTGGAATGAATTAGCTTCAAATCTGTTTAAAACTCATATCGGGAATAGAAATGTATCTTTGGGAGAACCCCTGAAAATAATATGAAATGCCTGTTTCTATTCTTTCAGAAATCCCTCTGCTATGTTCCCATTGTGAGTAGTGCGACCCTGTGGGAGAGAAACATATGTCATACAATCGTGAGTAAGCTCAGCAGTCTCATCCGCATCAAGTCCATAACATTCACCATGGGGGTTCAATTGTTTGATATATTTATATTTTTACAGTCTTTATAATAACTGGTAAAAGGTTTACTCTTTCAATTCTAAAATAAGGTGAATGTTGAAAACCATTTCCTAGAAGGACTTTGCATTCTCATTTGAAAACCAAATCCTCTTCCTCCTCCTCCTCATTATTATTTGGTACTCTTATCACCTTAGTCATACCAGTTATTTGGAGTCTTATGGCCTTTTGTTTTTCTTTTGCATGGAGTGGCTCTTAACTACAATTCTCTGGATCTCAGCCTTCTGAGTAGCTAGGAGGACAGTTATAAGTTACTGGTGCTGGGCTTCTTTATTCTTTACACATAGAGATGTATACTGAGGAAAAGCTGTAACTCTTATCTGATGAGTAAGAAGAGAAATGACAGAGTGCTGGCTACCTTTGCAATGTCTATATTTGATATAACACACAGAGACAAGGATAATGGTTTTGCCTTACTATTATCAACAACCACAAATGCTGCTTCCTGGAGAGAAAGACTGACCCGTCTGGCTTGTTCTTCCCATGGTACCTTCTATTCCTTGGTTACTAATGATCTTCTCTTGGTGAGAGCCAGGGTCACTGTTTGTCCCCTACAATGGGAATTCTCAGGCTAGAAATGACTGTGAGGTGCACATGGAGATGGTCACCATGGCTGGCTGGCTGGTCCAGCTGTCATGGAGCTGGGGTGGCCCCTCAGATTGTGTCCCACCCAAGGTTTGTTTACAGAAGCAGGATAGGGGAAAAAAAGCTTTCAGCCAATTCTGAAATTTATATCCTAATGAGTCTAATTGCCTTCATTTCCTACCCATTTACCCTGAAGGGCATTCCAAACATCTTCCAAGGAGGACTGCGGTGCCCAGAACTATCAATGAAATCAGGTCAGGGGGTGAATCCAAGATAGTTCTAGAACCTTCTTTTCCCTTGGAATTTTTTCACTAAGAATTACTGCTTGATGAAGGACAACATATGGTGACAGGAAATAGAATTCCGATAGAAATGGACAGATATGGAAACTCATATTTTAATATTAAAGAAAAATATAAGTGTAGGAAAGTTGAGACATGTAATCTAGCTGAAGGAAATGAAAAGGCATTATCTGGTTTCTTTTTGTGTGTGTGTGAGAGAGAGAGGAGAGGAAGAGGAGAGAGAGGAAGAGAGGGACAGGGAGAGGGAGAGGGAAAAGGAAAGGGAAAGGGAGAGAGGAGAGAAGAGAGGGGGAAAGAGGGAAAGAGAGGGAGGGAGAGAAGGAGGGAGGGAGAAAGAGAAAGAGAGTGAACTAGGGCTTGAACTCAGAGCCTTGCATTCTCACTTGGCTTTTTTGCTCAAGACTGGTGTTCTACCACTTGAACCACACCTCTACTTCTGGCTTTTTTGGTCGTTAGTTGGAGATGAATCTCATAGACTTTCCCACCTAGCTGGCTTTCAACCATAATCCTCAGATCTTGACCTTTGTACAATGACTTAAAAATAATACGAAGTTAAAAAATGCCACAATGAAAGATCATTTCATATTCAGTGGATGAAATGAATAAAAAATCCTTGATATCAACTGTGGACAAAGGTGTAGAGAAATAGGCTATCCACACACATAACCACCTGTAGGGTCATTCTGAAGAACATTTTCATGATCTAACTAACAGAGTTGAACATCATACACACACATGACTCAGCCATTTACACCAAGGTCTGAAAGTGAGCAGCTCTAAAGACTTTACAAAGACACATAGAAGACTACTTTCTGGTGCCTTGATTTTGTAATGGGAAATGAGACAGACATACATGTCCATCCACCTGAGAATACCTAAATACACTGGAGCATACTTATCTAATGGACTGTTGCAACTAGTTTAAAGGGGTGAATTTTGAAGCTCCACACTCTATGAAGGCTAAATCTTAGTAACTTAAGGTGGAATGAAAGCAATCATGTTATTACTACATGTTTGTTTTGATAGATATTATCATTTAAGGGCTAAGTTTATACACCTTTGCTTTTTTTCTTCTAGTTGGAAGTCATCTGAGACCTAGACATACCAGACAGACAGATGGTGGTAAAAATATATTCCAGGTCAAAGCTAGATTGAAGGACTTAGCAATGTTTCCAAAAATATAAACAGATCTTATCATACTTTTGCTCACAAACCTTCAACAGGCTTCAGTTTCACTCATAAGTCCAACGTCTTGTGCCCCTGTGAGCTCACACAAGGTGGTGGGCATCACCACCTCTTTTCTATCATTTCTCCCGTCTTCTGCTCAGCCTTTCGAGCATCCTTCCTACATGGGTTCTTTGCACTTACTGTTCTGTTTACCTGTAGTATATCTACCTAGAATATTTGCTGGATATTTTGCTCGGGTCTCAGTCCTACTTGCCCCAGGGATGGGGCTCTAAACAACTTATCTACTAGACTCTGTCTGAACAGCGGTGTCCAACTTTTAATTGCAAACTCCTAGCAATGAGAAAAAAATTGAATGACTGTTGACAAAAGGGGTGACGTTGATCAAGATGCATTGTACTTATAAACTGACTTGTTGAATACTCACTCCTTTGTAAACCACTTAAGGATGATAGAAATATAATTTAAAACTTGAGTGGCCTTGTTCAATCTACTTATGTTTTATTTATACATACATACACACACATGACTGTACTCATTAGAATGTTACAAGCTACACTATAATTTATTTGCAAGTAGTGATGATATTACACAATGCATAGCCTATTGAATTAAAAATAAAGAATATAGAAGTAGACATACTCCTTCATTGCTCATCATGACAGTTTCATTTTTATTTGATTGCAGTGCTGGGGATCTTACCCAGGCTCTTACACATGCTAGACACTCTTGTTCTATTACTGGTTCTCTATTACTGGTTCTATACTGTTTTTAAGTAACATGCCAAGAAGTATTATACTAAGGGTTAGCAACTACTAAGTCATATTTCTACTAATCTTTTTACTGAATTGCAAATATTTGTGGTCAACCTCTTGACCCGTCATTACACATCATTATTTTTTTCCCCTTGTAATGTGGCAAATGAAGATAGAATACTTGAAAAAAAGGAGAAGTGTTGGCTATTCCATTTTCTTCAATAATTTTTCTTCAACAAATGTTTATTTGATGTCCTGAGGGCCAGAACATGAGCTCTATGAAGGCACTAGGGTGCCTTCCTTTTGTCTATATCAGCTTCTGCAGAATGCTGACATATAGCAGATGCTTGCTTGGTACTCATGGAATAAATTAATAGATGGGCGAAGCATTTTGCAGGCTCTAGAGATGCTCTGATGAGCCTCTGCCCTTGTTTTTCTATTGCTGTGTAGCTACCATTCCTAAAATGAATTTGCTTTGCTCTGAAGTTTTCACTGATGTTATTTCTACTGGTGATCATTTTCCCCCCAGCAGGTGGTCCCACACTGGATGGGATTTACTTCAAGACAATCTGGGATCAGCCTCAGTTGTTGGTCCCCCCCCCTTGGGCATGACAGTGAAGAGGGGACTCCCTCTGTATTTCCCAGCAAGCTGTCTACTGATGTTTTCCTTTTGTTCTCCTACAGTCTTTCCTAATAATATTGTTGGGAAAGCATTATTTGTATATATGGAAAAATACATTACTTTCTAGAAAGAATTCTTTCAACTGACTATATTTCAAATACACATTCAAATCCATGATCAATGTTAAGCATGGATTTTGAAATGTGTGCTGTATACAAGCCACGCTGGCATGAAGAGGGTGCAGGGGAGTTGGTGATAAAACAGTTCAGTGATGTTGGAGTTTACCATTTCCATAGCAGGTGTAAAAACGGAGCATTTAAGAGAGTGAGCCGAAGATGGTGGCCATGCTGCAGGTGTTTTGAGGAATGCAAAAAGTTAGGTAAGTGTCAAACAAGTCAGGCAACTAGTGTTCCAGAAAGGAACATTTTTTTTATTGACTAGTGTGAGCCAGATAATATCTTTTGTAAGAGTTATCTGATAAGTGGTGGGTGTTGGTTTCTGTATGATGTGGTGCAGGACTCATTCTTAGTTTCCTCTGACTTCAACTGGGAATTAATTCCTACTGTGGCCAAGGTGAGGTTGTCTAAGGACACCTCCTCTATTGGGATATTAAGGAATGATCTCTAACAAATTTTAGAGAGGTTGAGATTTTTCTAGCCGCCAATACAAATCTTTCAAAGAAAAAAGGGAGAAATGCTCATTTGCTATGACAAAACTACTAATAGCTGGCACAGATGATGGCTAACAGGCTAGCATCTTACAGAAATAATGCAAGGGATTAACTGCAATGCATGAAGGTCTGCTAGGAACTTCTCCAAACACTGCATAGAGCGTAGAATCATAGAGCACAGCGCTAGAAGGGTTGCTTGTGAGAGGAATCATATGTATGGAGTTCTGGAAAGAACAGCCTAGGATTTGGTTTTTAACAGAGTTCTCAGAGTTGAATAGATTAGTAAGTGTTAGATATTTCACTCACACAGCAAACCAAACTAAGTGTAATATATACCATCATTTTGTAGGTGTCCCAAGGGCCAAAACACAAGCATTTTGTAGGTGTGTAACAGTGTGAAAATCAAAAGACTTGGCCCTCAAGGAACTTTCATTCCAGTGTGGAGTGATAACCAAGGAAGTCAAATTACATTAAGTACAAATTGTGAGGAGGAGGAGGAGATCATAAGGGCATGAGCCATTGCTGGCCATATATTCAATAGGATTCTTATTTAGAAGTGACAGCAGCTTGTTGATTGTTTAACAAAAAAAGACAGAGTGGAATATAATGAGGTAGTTCACAGTCTCACTAGGAAAGCCAGAGAACCAGAGTGAAAGGTGGGATTCTAGCAATAGATATCCAAATAATTCAGACCACTAACAAAAACCTCTGACCAGTGGCCTTTGTCTCTACCACCAAGGATAGGATGGCACTGTTTGCAGTTCTGTTCTCTTTGCCACAAGGACACAGCCATGCAACTCTGTTACTACATTGCTGGAAATGTGGTAGCCATTTGATGTTTGATCTCTTTGATCTCTACCACCAGCCACTTGATCTTTGATCCCTTTGATCTCTGCCACCAGCCTTCATCTCAGCCACCAAGAATAGGATGCTACTCTTTACATTGCTATCCACTCTGCCACAAAGACACAGATATGCAACTCTGCTACTACATTGCTGGCAGAAAACAAAATCAGCGAACTTGTTAGACACAGTTGTGTGTGTCCATTAACTAGCAATGGAAATTCTAAAATGGAAATGAAGAGAACAATTTCATCTGAGTCTCATTATAAATAGCACAAACATGATAAATTATTAAGGAATAAATTTAACCAAGGGAAGGAAAGATTTTTTTACATTAAAATGTATAATAATACTGAAATAATATCTAAAAAATAGAAAGATATATTGTGTTCATGGATTAGTAGACCCCGCATTGTTAATATGACACTATTATCCAAAATGATCTAACAGGGGATGAAGTACCTTTTCTTTCTGCCAAATTCGAGTATTTATAACATCATTGTAGGCCTTGCAAAATTATAAATTCAGGCAGATAGGGCCAAGGGAAGCCCATGGGAATCATGACATATTTGTTCTGCTCCATGCCAATTGATTATTGCAGACTTTATATGGTCCACAGGCTGGAAATTCCACACCTCATTCACTGCAGTCTCTATCAAAATAGGATTTCAAGGGAATCTTTAAAAGTCAAAGCAGCCTTGAAAAAGAACAAATTTGGAGAGCCCAAAAAGACTTTGTGAATTTTTAAAAATTTAATTTTATTGTCCAGGTGATGTACAGAGGGGTTACAGTTACATACATAAAGTAGTGAGTACATTTTTTGTTGAACTTGTTATTCCTTCCCTCATTTTTTCCCTCTTCTCCTCCTGAAATTTTTACTGATTTAAAATTTTAGTTCAAAGCTACAGTAATCAAAACCATGTGACAGTGACATACAAATAGTCATATAGATCTATGTAACAACATATTGCCTAGAAACAAACCCTTATACATGTGATCAACTTGGTTTCAGAATCAATCTTTCAATGGAGTAAAAGGTAGCCTTTTTGACAGGTGACCTGGAAAACCTAGATCTTTACCATATACCATATATAAATATTAACTCAAAACCCTCCATTTTATATTTGTCAATATGTTTTAAATTTACGACCAAAACACAAGCAACGAAAGAAAAAAATAGATAAATTGGACTTCATAAATTAAAACATTGTACATCAAATGGAAATATCATAGTAAAACATAGCTCACAGAAGGGAGAAAATATTTTTAATTATTTATTCAAGGAGTTAATATGCAGAATATAAAAGAGCTACAACTTCTCATTGATTACCAAAGACAACCTGATGAAAAACCAGACAAAGGACTTGAACAGGTAAATCAGTGAAGATGTATAAATATAAATCAAAACCAAAATGAGACACCATTTCATACTCATTACAATGGTTGTTATAAAAATTGGAGAATAGCTAGATGCCAGTAGTGGTTCACATCTATAATCTTAGCTACTCAAGAGGCTGAGATCTGAGGAACACAGTTCAAAGTCATCCTGAGCAGGAAAATTTATGAGACTCTTATCTCCAAAAATCTGATAGTGGATCTGTGGCTCAAGTGGCAGATTGCCATCCTTAAGCAAAAAGTTAGAGGAAAGTTCCCAGGCCCTGACTTCAAGTCCTAATACAGACATACATACAGACAGACACACACACGTTCACACACACACACACACACACACACACATGCACGCACGCACATGCACAATGCATCATGCACATTCACAACATAATAAGTATTGGCGGGATCTGCAGCAACTGGAACTCCCATGCCCTGGCATGACAACCAACTTTGTGCTTTTTCCAAGAGTGGAACAGGGAATTTTCTGGAGACTTGACTTTTAGAAGGGAAAGATCTATGTCTCTCTCAGAAGGTAGAACCTGAGAAGACTCAACTCTGCTCTACCAAATCTCCTCTACCACCAAACAAGGCCTGCAGCCTTGTTTCTCTACCTTTCCCCATCTGCAGTTCCAACCAGCTACTCTTCAGCACAGCTGGAGATGGGAGCAAATGCCCAGTCCTTTCTGGACTCAGCTCCCTTCCCCACTAGGCCCTGTCAGGAGGCCCCTTATCCTGCTTTAGCAAGAGGGATGTAGGGCAGAGGAGATAATCCTCTTGGCACTGGCCAAGTTTCCAGACTGAGCTATTCAGCAAAACTGCCAACCATCTCCCCCTGATTAGGGGTTCTATTCACCCCTAGAAGCTGAAGAAGCCAGAGTTGGCAAACCCACCTCTACCTGAGCCTGCCTAGGTGGGACCTTCCCCTCCCCCACCTCTTTCCAGAATCCTCTTGGCACCTAGCCAAGACCACCCACCAGTGGCTTCCTTGATTCTTTTCCATTGTGACTGAGAGGAGGAGGAAGTAGAGGGGTGGGATGTAGTTGCTACAGCTTTGACCAGGGCTAGAAAACCACAAGCATGTTTTAAATAATCTATGAAGTCCTATATACCATAGATAATATAGTAATAATCACTCATCGTAACTCCTGTTTGGGGCCCCAAGAGATACTCCTCCGTATGAGACAAGAACAGTAGAGTCAAAAGGACTCTATTTGGCATGACCATTTATTCAGAAATATTGTAAAAATAAACACCACTTCAGGCACCTAAAAACTGAGAGAAAAATGAAAACGTATTTGTATCCATCATTCTCTTAAAGGTGACAGTTTTACAAGTGAGAATGTAGCAGCATTGCAGTTGTAAGGGTAGGAGAGAGACAGGAGAAAGAGAGAGGGTAGGTGAGGGAAAAAGGAGAGAGAGAAGGAAGGAGGAGGGAGGGAGGCAAGGGAGAAAGGAGAGAGGAAGACAGAGAGGTAGTTTTAGCATTATTGAGTTGAAACTGAATTGCTTGGTTGAGATTATGTGGATAGCCACTGAGACCAGAAGCCTGAGTTCAAGTCCTGATCTGGCCACTGTCTGGCCCCCTCCTGTGTCTTTGGAAGATTACTGTTTTCATTTTGCAATTTTCTCATCTGTAAAATGGGTATTCATAGCATCTAATTCAGAAGGTGGCTGTGGTCACCAAGTGTAGTACTGTGTAGCTGCTAGTGTAGCTGGCACTGTTCTTCTTTTGGCCAATAGACTTTTTTTTTTCAATTTTTAATCTAGTGATAGTCAGGTTTGTCTTCTCTTGGCTTGGGAAGAAAATGAGTTATTTCCTCTGAATTAGTTCTCTCTAAATCCATCAGCAACTGTTTATAGGCTTTAAACAAAATGTGTGAGTAGATTCCTAGGCAAGTTTATCCTTGATTGTAAGTTTTCATTTTTTTAAAAAATATTTCAAACATGAAAATAAAAACAAGTAAGCTACACTTGGTCAAATTTCAAAGTAGCATTAAAAAAAAGGTTTGAATCTGATTAGGCAAGTGAAATGTGGAACTGTGATCAACAAAGATTGCTCATGCTCATAAAAGTCAGGTAAGAATTCTCGGACGAAGGAGATGACATCATGGTAATTTATTATAATCATTCACATACTTTATTGAGTATTATGTGGATGTGTGTATGAATCATGTTTTACCTGAGTAGCTTTTATATGCTACTAATGGGTTACTTATAACACAAGAATGAGTATATGTGAAGGAAGAATCTATTTGGGTTCATTACTCATCCTAAGTATAATTATTGTTTAACAATATTATGAAGGGTTGGTGATGAGATGCAGGTGTTTAAACATGCAGTGCCAATAGATTTGACACGGTATTCAGTCCCAGGCATATACATTTTTAAAGGCTCTATTCAGCAGGGGGGACAATGAAGCCTCACACAATAGTAAGCATGTTTGCTAAAAACATGAAGTGACTGGTTAATTTTTAGGGCTTAGATTTTCAAATGGGCTATTTTCCTCCAGCACTGTTTTCTTCCCTTACCAGACTGTACATGATATATTTTAGAAGGAGAAGAGAAACAGCTATATTGGTTATGTCTTCCCTACATGGGGGTTTCAAACCATCCCTGAGCTTTTGAAGAAGCAATATGCAATTCCTTTTCAAATGGAAGCAAGTCAAATATATACAATGGAGGCCTGAGGCTTTGAGAGGTATTTATTTTTTCAACCCGGGATGATCAGTACTACAGGAAGGTGCAACCCTCCATCTCCAGGCTCTCAGAGGAGAAAACTGAGGCCACAGAAGTTCAGAGAGAGGAAAGGAAACAGAAGGGAAGAAAAAGGAAAGAAAGAGTGAGAAGAAGTAGAAAAAAGCAGAGAGGAGAAAAGTGGAGAGGACAGGGAAGAGGAGAAAGAGGGAAGGGGAGGGGAGGCAAGGGGAGAAGAGGAGAGAGAAGCAGCAGGCTTTTGGGAGAAAGGTGCAAAGGTTGAGGAACATTGCTCCTGAAGCATTGCTATATGGTATACAAGGCAGCAGCCTCTTATTTTTGGATGATTTTCTTAAAGTTTCGATTACATCATGAATTTTTTTGAGGGATGGGGCAGTGGAGAGGGAAATAAGGCTTAATTCCTCTTGCACGTGGCACCCACATGGATGTGGACCATGCAGAAACAACTTCCAGGGGGCCACACTGTGATCTCATTTTTGTACAAGAGAGTGCATTACAGCAGCACATACACAGCAAACCTTCTGCAAAGTGTTCAAGGTGCTGTCCATCTAGCTCTTGAGAGTGGGGACATCTGCATAATCTTCTATATTATTTTAAGATTTTTTTAAGGGTGAGCATGATAACTTTTAAAGGATTAAATAAACATTTCAGTGATAGTTTGTGTTGTTTAAGTAGGATGCTGATATGTCTCTTAATTAGAAGAGCTATGCCCAAGGAAGGGGTGGTTACATTCTTGCTTCAAACATGTATAAATCACATTCTTTTGGGAGTAATCGGCTTCCAGTGCCCAGTTTAAGTTGAAATAATAGCACTGAGCGTCTTGGAAGAGAAACGGACCAACGGGAAGGTTTAGCACACAGTCTCACAACACCTCTAAGGGAAGGACTTCCCCATTCTCCCATTGCAGGGGGGGTATCAGGGCTGATCACATCTGCACAGGGCCTAGTTTGCGAGCAGCTTCCCCAGCAGGCAGTACCATAGGTGAGGAGACTGACAACTGCCTGGTGCCCAGGGCTGGGAAGTCAATGGAGGGTCTGCGTTTTTGCTTTCCGCTGGATGCTGCCTCTGATGGGGGAATTTCCTTCCCATAGGCAAGAAATTGGTTACATGCCAAATAGAACAAGCAATCAAACCACTACCACCACCACCACCACCAAACAGCCAACTCAAACCAAATCACTATCTACACGTATGCTGTCAGAATGACTTTTTTTTTTTTTGCCAGATTTCAAATGAAAGTGAGAGAGAGAGAAAGAAAGGGAGAGAGCTGGAGGCTAGAGATTGAAATATCAAGTAGGCTGTGTTAAAAGTAGGCTTTCTATCCTGACCTCCAGAATGGAAGTCGTCCATGGAGAACCAGAGCAATAACTGGAAATCTTGGAACTCCTCTGGGAGGGTGTTGGAGGTAAATTTTTTTCCTGGTAAATTTACCTTGGGACTAAAGGCAAACTGGAGTGGTTTGCCTGTAGATTCTGAAGACAAAGGAGGAGAGAGTTCTGAGGCAGAGATGCTTTCTTCTTCCTCTCAAACACCTCAGTCAGGTGTGTCACTGTACTTTGTGTGTTTGATGAGAAGGCAGGGGTGATATGTGGGCAGAATTGTGGTCCAGGATAAAAGTGGAGAGCGTTTTTTTATTGTCCTAAAGAAAGTAAGCAAACTTTCAGGGGTTAAACTAGGATTCCTGAAATGGAAATTGGTACTTTAGAATGAAAATCTATGATTTCAGACCCATGAAATGATCAGTTCAGAATTTTGACCAGTCTCTACACATAGCCCTGACTCTTCTCCCAAGATCACTGACATTGGGAGAAGCCCTGAAGTCTACAACAAGGGAATCATATCTATAGAGAGAACAAACTCATCAACTTAGCTTTTGTTCAAAATATCCAGGACTTCCAGAATTTAAGACAAACCAATTACATAAAAAGAGAAGGATAAAGAAGAACCAAGAGAGAAAATAGCAGTTGGAGAGCATTGACATCATTCAGAAACCAGAAAACATTTCCACTCTAAAAACATATCTAATTAGTATCTGGGAAAGAAGTGGATTTTGAGAAAAAAAATCCATAATCTAAGAACATCTGTGTCCTTTAAAAAGCAAGCAGTCAACAAATAGAAAAGAGTTCATGGATTATTGCAGCATTATTTACCATAGCTAAGATATGGAACCAACCCAGATGCCCCTCAGTAGATGAATGGATCAAGAAAATGTGGTATATATACACAATGGAATTCTATGCCTCCATCAGAAAGAATGACATTGCCCCATTTGTTAGGAAATGGAAAAACTTGGAAAAAATTATATTAAGTGAAGTAAGCCAGGCCCAAAGAAACATAGGTCCCATGGTTTCCCTTATTTGCAATATCTAGTATATGTATGAGTCAAGCGGAAAAGGTCAGATAATGTGATGTCAGGAAAATGAACCCTTAGATATGTATCTTAATGTTTTTTTCTTTCATGCATGTGTTTCTAACGCATTTATAAGATTATCTCTTTGTTGCTTTGTATGTCCCTCCCCCACAGTATAACCCCTGCTTTCACTATATTTGATGTCAGTATAACTTGAGGAGGAGATGGGGAAAAACCAGCTGTTTAAAGATACAGGTGGACCTCTTGCAACAATGAGAAGTACAAGTTGTCCTGTCCAAAACGAGCTTTACAACGTTGGTGCGGTGGGGGGGGGGAAGGGGGGGAAGGAGAAAGATTGGGATTGGGGGGGGAGGGGGGAGGCTGGGAAGGGATTTGAAGGGTAAACAAAAGGAGGCTGCAATGCTTGGTAAGAAATGTATGCATTATCCTGCCCATGCAATTGTAACCCCTCTGTACAGTATGTTCACAAATAAAATAAAATTAAATTAAAAAAAAAGAAAAGAGTTCATGGAATCAAAAATATATGATTGTTGAAAGTAAAAACTTTAGTAGACAAATGTTAAGAAAATGTAGCCGAAAAAACTGCCAATTGTAAAAGCGAAAAGATAAAAAAAATATGAGAAATGCAAGAGAAAAGTCTTAAGGAATCAGTCAGAGAATAAACAAAGCAGGTAAGTACAGGGTGAAGGTGACCAGTACTGAGGCCTCCTTTGGAAACATTTGGGAGGCATAAATGTTGGTCCTGGTCCTCTGCTGCTTCTTTCATTGGTGTTCTGTATCAATCCCTCATCAACTACTTTTCTATCCTACCCAAAGCCACACCATTCATTTTGGATAGCTCACACTATCATTTGACTAGATCATTGTTGATTAATTTTTAAATTTTTAATTGTGCTAAAAGGTTCACAACATAAAATTTATCATCCTGTGTTAACATATATACTTCAATAATATTAATTATTTTCCTAGTGTTTTGTACTTTTCCCTTTCTTTTCCTCTCTCCCCCTCTCTTTTTTTCTCTTTCTTTTCTTTCTTTCTCCTTCTTTCTTCCTTCCTCCCTTCTCTTCCCTTCCCTGGCCTTGTGTTTTAACTCAGGGTTTTGCAATTACTAGGCAAGCATTCTTACTATTTGAGCCATACCCCTAGTCTGGTTTGCTTTATTTTATTTTTCAGGTAGGGTCTCATGTTTAGTTCCTGGGGCTAGCCTCAGATCAGCTTCCCATGTAGCTGGAATCACACAGTATACCTTTTATTTCTTTCTTTTACCTAGTTATTATTGTGTCTCCAATATTATGTTGAATAGTTGTGGTGAGAGTGGTATCCTTGTCTTGTTGATTTAGAAGGAAAGATTTCAGTCTTTCATTATTGAGTACAAGGTTAATTGTGAAACTTTAATATATTGCCTTCTTTATTCATAGGTTGTTTTGTCATGAAAATTCATTGAATGTGTTCCATGAACAAAATTAGAATCAGGTAGATTCTGTCCTTCAGTCTGTTAATGTGGTATATTGTAGAAACTTAGTTTCATATGTTGAACCATCTTTGCATTCTAGGAATACTTGCCACTTGGTCATGATATATTATTCTCTTAATGTGCTGTTAACTTTGGTTTGCTAATACATTGTTAAGGATTTTATATCAGAATTCTTTAGGGATATTGTGTTGTTTGGCTTTTATATTGTGGTAATGCTCACTTTATTTTAATCAAAGCAGACTGATAGTCTGTTATCAGTAAATTCTTAATTAGGATCTATATTTACTAAGTGTCCAGTCTTAAAAACAGAGCAAAGCTCTACAAAAAATGTGAAGAAAACTCAACCTGCTTGCTACTAATGATTCTGGGCAATACTGAACCATCAACAAAGTAGCACCCTAGGCTCCCCCTTCAAAAATTCAGATAGATTCTCTCTGTGGTTCTTTCCCACTCTTCACTGTTGTCAGTTTAGTTGTCTGCTGTTAGACATGACTTCTGCACCTGTAAGATGGCCTCAGTTCCAATTTCACACAATTATAGTAAACTTAAAAACAAGTTGTAACCAGGCACTGATGGCTCACGACTGTAATCCTAGCCACTCAGGAGGCTGAGATCTGAGGACTGCAGTTCAAAGCCAACCTGGGCAGGAAAGAGACATTTATCTTCTGGCTTTTTATTATCTCCAAAAATGCTGGAAGTGGCACTGTGGCTCACATGGTAAGACACTAGGCTTGAGCAAAAGAAGCTCAGGCACAAAAACCAAACCAAAACAACAAAAAAGCTCTAATTATGAGGAGGACAAAGGTAAAATATCCTCTAAAAATTGAGGTGGTAGGAAGTTACTTAGCTTCTCTGTGTCTCACTCTCCTCATCCATAGTTAGTACACAATAGAAATGTTACACAATAATTGGGAAAAATGATGCTTATTACTAAAGAAGTGAAACTTCACTGTTAAAGACCTTTGTATAATTTTTCTTTTCCAAAAGTAGTTGCTTAAAGCAATGATTTCCTTTACAGTTTGTAGACTCCCAGCATATTTACCTTGAAACTTTCACAACTTATACTTATCCATGTGAATAGGTTTGTTTTCCTATACTAGACTTCTAGCCCCATGATCAAGTAAAGTTTCAATTTTGGGTCTCCAGAATTTATTCTTTGTGAGACTTACATACCTTGAATCCGGTGATATTCACTGCCTGGCACTCTGCTTTTGGCTAAGGGGGGCTTTTCAAGGTTCAGATTTTTATTGCTGTTTGGTAGGAAGTGTTACATTTATAAGATGGAGAAATGATAGTTTATGAAAGAACCACATCTCCCTGCAGAAGCTGCTTATGACCTTGTTGGGTAACTTCAAGTCCCCTTTGGATAGATTTCCAATTGAAATTGTGGCTCATCAAATTCATATTTGTTAGAAACAAGTTTTGGCAGAAGAGATCAGGCAGAAAACCTTCCCAGCATATTTAACTTCTTGTCCTTAAATAAGAAATTGTACTTGGATTTTTTTTTAGAGGCTTGACTTTGCTAGATAATAAAATTACCATGGTGGAACAAGCCATAGAAATAATAAATACAGTAATTCTTTTTCTCTATTGTGTGATTTTGCTATTCATAAATTTTAGGGCCTTAGATATTAGATACACTTACGTAAGGCCTCACGAACGGTAATTATCTTTTGGCTAAAGAAAAAGCCCAAACGAATGCTAAGCTGCATTATCGCTTGGCTTCTGACATGAGCTGATAATCAGATTTTCTTGCTTAAATCCATGGTGCTCGAACAATGCTACCCACTGTCTGTGCTTCCCGATATTACCCTTAATTAGAAAGAACAGAAACACAAATCTGAATTATTTCAAAATCTGGTTTCCATGGTCAGTGGTTTGAAGGGCTTAACTTTATTATAAATAAACCTGGCTTTATTGGCTAATGAAATCTGAAATGCGAAGCCTAGGATGGGAGAGAGTGCTATTTTTTGATGTTTACACATCCAAATATCCAACCTGGGCAAAGTGTTTTGTAAGAAATAATTTGATAATTTAATTATGACCCCTTTGTCCTGGTCTGGAGCCAAGCCCCATTACAAAGGAGAACATGGAGAGAACTTGAACTTATACTTTTTGGAGGAGCAAAATCTTCAGGTTTAGTAATATGTATTTTAATAGCTGTCAAGAAAATGACACTCTATTGTATATATTCTTCCAATTACTGTTATTTTCTCCCCTTTGGACATATTGGGGTACATGGCTATAAGTCTGGGAAGGTCTGACCCTTCATCAATTGACATACTCAGTGAATTATTCTCAAATATTTATAGTGGACTTTGTGCAGTATAGAAAAATATGTAGGCTGGACACCAGCCTGATGAGAGATCCAGAGGTAGCTTTGTGGTTTTGTGAAAGAGAGCCAACAATAGATAATGATGCCTGACCCCATGTGAAAACCCAATTAATAACGAAGTAGAAATAGTAACTTCCTCCTTCTGGAAAACAACATCAGGATGCTAATTCTTAGATTCAATATGACAGCTAAGAACCCCACATACTATGGAGACTTGTAATCCTATATCTCATCAATAAATCTCTTCTGTTTTTGTGTCCCCAGTGTGAACTGTCCTTGACTTCATTTTATTCTGTGTTTAATGTGTTCTCTAAGACCCTCTTTTGTTTTTCTTTCCCAGTTTTATTGATATGTTCTTCACATTCATCCACTCCCTCACTCCTTCTGTAACAGGTACTTTTTGTACTTATTAAGTCCCTGCTTCCACATCCACAGCCCCAGGAATTATACTATTAAATCTTATGTTCTAGCTGGGTGCTGGTGGCTCATGTCTGAAATCCTAGCTACTCAGGAGACAGAGATCCAGAGAATTGTAGTTCAAGGACAGTCTGGACAGAAAGGTCTATAGGACTTCATCTCTAAAATTATCAGCCAAAAGCAGAGTTGGAGGCATAGGACAAATAATTAGTCTTAGCTATGGTTAGAAGTGATCTTCTTGGACAAAGGCCACCTCCAAGTGACATAGGTGAGAAATTCAGACCTCTGTTGGGCTCAGAAAGTTTGACCTTGTCCATTTGAATGAGCTTAAGACTTAGCTGTTGAACAGTAGCAGATAGGGGTCTGGGGAAAGGAGCAGTAGGCAAATCTCCCCCCCTCCCATCCTCCCTCCTTCCCTTCTGTGCTCTCTCTCTCTCTCTCAATGTGATTTAATTACACTGTATACATATGTGGAACACTGTGATGAACCCCCTTTGGACAATTAGCACATACTAACAAAAATGAATGTTAGAGAAAAGGGAGGAACATGTGTCACAAAATACAATGTATATTCTACAAAATTAAGAAAATTGAGGAAAGGGGTGGGGTTGGGAGCGATGGGGAAGAATGATGATATTGGTCAAGATGCATTGTGTTCATAAACTGCTCTGTTGAATGCAATTCCTTTGTATAACTAGTTAACGATCATAAATAAAAGAGATAAATCATGTGAGATTAAAAAAAACAGCCTTGCACTGGGCACTGGGGAGAAAGATATGTTGGTTAATAGTTCTTCAGTAAAACAACAACTGGCAATTAACAAAATGTAGTAAGGTGAGATATATCAGGAAATACTAGTGGGAAAAGGACGGGAAATCAGAGACAAGGAAGGCAGGTGAATGCAGTTAAAATACTTTGTGTAAGTAAAATGGAGCTGTGAAGCTTGTTGAGCTTAGTTTGAAAAGCGAGGAATGGAGAATTCGGGAGAGTGATGGAGGTGAGTCTGATTTATGTACTGTTTACATATATAAACAGGTAAAAATGGAGCACCCTTATACAGCGACACGTAGTAAAAACCAACAAACGTTCATCGTAGGATGAAAAAGACAGTCTGAAAAATTGTATAGATATTATTGTTTGGGTCATAATATAACAGAATCTCATGCAAAATGAAAATGTGAGCATTTAATGATAATAAAATAGAAAGTTATTTTCTTTAAAAATATCTTATAATTTAAAATGTGATGGAGATAATAACAGTATAAAAGTATCAATATGAACTGATAATTTGAAAAAGTAGATCTTTTTGGTGTCAGAATTCTGTATAATTCAATAAATATTGATGCTATATTTTCTTAACGTGATATGTTAATTGATGATTAGGTGTTTCTCTAGTTGTTTTCTTCATTTTTTTGTCTTATAATTTGTCATTATAAAAGTTATCAGAGATACAATTTTAGCAAGTATACTTTTTATAGTTTTCTTTATTAGACTGCAAACAGTTTTAGAAAGTTTCAAATTCTGGGAAAAGTTCTTTCTGTTAATTAACTATTACTAAAACTGTTAAGAGTATTTTATAGACTCTTAAGATCAGTTTTTGATGAATTATTTTAAAAGATAAATTTCAGTATATTTAGAGCTTCTTTCTGATAGTACTGACTTTTGAACTCAGGGCCTCACCCTTACTCTTCTTGCTTGACTAGCTCCCTACTACTTGAGCCACACCTCCTGTCCAGCTTTTTGCTGGTAATTTTAGAGATGGAATCTCTTGAACTTTTCTTCCCCAGGTTGGCTTTGAACTGTGATCTTTCAGATTTAAGCCTCCTAAGTAGCTAAGATTACATGCTCTAAAAGCTCTTATTAAAGAGCAGTTTTTTTTCTAAAAATATTTAACTCTTCATACAAGTCAGCTTTGAATAAATCAGAGTTCAAGTTCAAATTTATGTGATACCATTGCCGTTGCACAATACTTTGATACTTCCAGTCACTTTAAAAAATTTTACCAGACATTGAAAAGCAGCTTCATGATTTATGTATGATTCTGAGCACCTGTTATACAGGTCTGTTGAGGAAGACATCCATGGTATAAGTTCACAGAAAGATGCCGGGCGCCAGTGGCTCATGCCTGTAATCCTAGCTACTCAGGAGGCTGAGATTTGAGGATCACAGTTCAAAGCCAGTCTGGGCAGGAAAGTCTGTGAGACTCTTATCTCCAATAAACCACTAGAAAACCGGAAGTGGTACTGTGGCTCAAGAGGTAGAGCACTCTCCTTGAGCTGAAGAGCACAGGGACAGCGCCCAGGCCCAGAGTTCAAGCCCCATGACTGACCAAAAAAAAAAGTTCAGAGAAAGAGTGAGATAAAGAGAGACAGAGAGAGAGAGAGAGAGAGAGAGAGAGAGAGAGACAGAGAGAGAGACAGAGAGACAGCGAGACAGAGAGACAGAAAGAGGGGGTGGGGAAGAGACACATGCACACACACACACACACACACACACACACATATACACATACACACACAGAGGTCTCTGTTCCTTACTTTAGTGGCAAAGACAGAACATTTCTTTTAGATGTAAGGGTTTTGTAGCATTACTTTCATACTGGGGAGAAATAGGCCCCCTTAGATTTCTTTTTTAACCCAGATGGCTGAATGGGGGCCATCTTCACCTGGAGTGAACTCAGCTTCCATGAACACAGTTTCATTTTGAGCCTTCATCAATACAGATCTCTGGACATGAGGAACAGCAGCATGAGAACTCGATTCAAACTGTCCTATTTGAAAAGTAGTTGAAAGACAAGAGACATTTGCCTTATGCTGGTAAGGTAGCTGTGGTAGCCCTAGCCTCTGCAGTCTCTTCTTAGAACTGCCATTCTGGAGATCTCAACAAAATCCCGTGAGGCTTCACTAGTTCACAGCACTCAGTAGGGTCTCATGTACTGATGGGGTCAGATAGGAGCCCATTGTATATGATGTATCTTTCTTTCACCTCAATCCTATCAATCAAGAATTGAAATAGTATAGATAGGAAAATGCTCCTGACAGTAAAATTAAAAATGAAAAGTGACAATGGTTCTTTATTGAGGGGACAGTAATAGGCATCCTTGGAAGTAGAATCAAATTTAGGGCAGGGGAGAAAACCAAATCTTTACGCAGAGAACAAGCATGTGTCTCTGAACTACATTTGTATTTTCATAGATCATACCACAATAAGCTTGGCAGTTTATTTGACTATAAATCTGTATTGCACATGTCTTAGTAGGGAAAAATTAAGAGCAACCATTATGATGCTTGTACTAAATGAAATAGACAAAGCTGGCTGTAGAAGAAATGATAATTTAACTAAACATTTACAGTTGGATTGTTGGATTAAATGTATATGGCCATTCTCAACTACAATTGGATTTTATGCTAGTAAATAATGGTTCTAGTTTTCTGCAAAACTAATTAAACAAAACAAAATGAAACCTTTCTGCTGTTGGTGAAACCTGTCCTTCTGCATTTGGGCTGTAAGGGAGGTACAGTTCCATTCTCATGGGGATGAGTGTATAGGAGCTCCCATTTCTTATTCTGTCCTTCTGTGTCCTCTAATTACAGTTGCTATGAGTGTCTCAAAGCAGTTGCCCCTACCCCTCCTTCCATAATGCCAAGAGAAAGAAAATACAATTTCATTGGTTACTGTACTTAGAATGGTTTCTAAAACCAAGCAAGAAAACCACAATGAGCTTGGCAAACAAACAATTGAAAAGTACAGGTGCTGGGAGTATGCACAGCCCCAAAATCAACATGACTTGGAAGGAGAAGGGGGTTGGATAACAAAGAAAGGTGCTTTTTTCCATTCAGAGAAATTTATTTCTTTCAAATATTTGCGATCTGCAGCTGATAGCACGTGAGGCCACTTGGCATTATTCCCCAACAAAGGAGAGTGCTGGATGTAACGAGCAGATGCTCGAGTGGCTTGTGGCGAGAGGTGCGCCATTTGTCAAGAAGATCAATATTTACCATGCTCGCATCTTTGTGATCAAAGTTTGCTCTTCTTAAAAAAAGAAAGAAAAGGTGGGGGTCGTACTTTAAAATATGGAGCATAGGGTTGACTTCAGACAGTGAATCAACCAAAAGCAACAAGAGAGGAGTCAACAGCCCCACTGATGAAATGTGTATTTCAGAGTGGAATCTATCAGGCTCATAGAAGAGGTGATCTCTTCTCCATTTCTCATCAGTTTGGTTAAATCTGACCTTGATGACAGGCACGATTTGAATATGGCACTGCATTTCAAAATACATTTTAAAACATCAGTCAATTCTATTTAGTTCAACTCACTATAGAACAACAAACCTTCATGTCTCATGTTGGAAGAACTATGTTGGCACTGGGGTAACCAATAGAAGAACATGGGGGTAACTACCTTATTTATGTATTAATTTTGTATAAATAGATTGGCTTTGCTAGGATCTTCCTCCTTCTGCCTCTGCCTTCTGAGTGGTGCACCAGCCTTAGCTTTTGATATCTTAGTTTCCCTAGTTTGTTATATTTATAAGAGAGAGAGTCCTGTGTTTGTTATATTTATAAGAGAGAGAGTCCTGTGACATGGGGTGGGCAGGTGGGGGAGAGGTGTGTGTGTGGGGGGTTACAGATGGTAAGTCATGACCAGCCATTTTATTCTATAGGAAGAATTTTGCATTTGATCTTAGATCAAAGTGTGCTCTGTATATTTAATGTGAATGTATAATCAGCCGGAAATCTAGGTGGAGACAAAAAAAATCTCCATTTCTACTAGACTTCCAGGTGACCCTAATGACAGAGGGTCACACTTTGGGGGAACAAGAAGTTGCTCATAGTGGGTATTGATCACCTGTGTTGATTGCTAACAATGTACATATATGAGCTGCAATGGAAGATTTTCTTTTTCATTTTGACATGTTCTCTTGATGGTATTTATTTATTTTTAAATGTATTTTTATTGTTATTATAAAGGTATTATATAGAGAGGTTACAGTTACTCCAGTCAGATAATGAGTACATTTCTTTTGGGTCATGTCACCTCTTCCTTTGCTCTCTCCCAGCTCTTCCCTTCTGTCCCCACCCACAAGTTGTATAGTTCATTTTCAACATAGTGTCTAGTGAGTACCATTGCTGCATTTTTTCAGTTTTTGTCTCATTTCTGTGTCCCCGCTTTGCCCTTCCAATGACAGATAAACAAACACATAAGGGAAACAGAAAAGAAAACAAAATCAGCGACAAAGAAAAATCCTCTTATTTCCATTTCCCGGAGTTCATTTAGATAAATATTATTTTATATGATGAGATGCACATAGATATTGCATATTTGTGTTCCTCTTTTGGTCTCACTGTGTGTGAATGCTTAGAGACATGTAGAATTTATCATGTCTCAGTGTACCTTTTTTTTTTTAAACCTCCAGTGTGTTTACTTCTAGATTTATAGGCACATTCTAGATACCACAAATGAGGGAAAACAGGCAACCTATATTTCTCTGGGTCTGGCTTATTTCACTTAATATTTCTTCCAAGTCTTTCCATTTCCTTATGAATGGTACAATATCATTCTTTCTGACAGCTAAGTCTAATTCCATTGTGTGTATATATATATATATATATATGTAGATATATTACATTTTCTTGATTTATTTGTCAATTAATTTTTATGAATGAAAATCACAGTTTAAATAATGAGAAATAATCGAACATATTTAGAATTGGGTGTTAGAAAGAGAATGTAGAAAAAATTCTTTTTTTTTTTTTTTTGGTAGTGGGGCCTGAACTCTGGGCCTGGGTGCTGTCCCTCAGCTCTTCAGCTCAAGGCTAGTGCTCTACCGCTTGAGCCATAGCACCACTTCTGACTTTTTCTGCTTATGTGGTACTGAGGAATTGAATCCAGGGCCTCAATGCATGCAAGGCAAGCACTCTACCACTGAGCCACCTTCCCAGCCCAAGCAAGTAGGGATATTGGTGGCAAAGCTAATTAAGTTTCCAGAGGACTGTTGAGGAGACAGAGGGACTGGAGACTCTTGACCTGGTAGGACTGAAAAAATTTCATGCTAAGGAGATCGATCTGAGGCCTTGAGAGAAAGAGAAGGCCAGGGTGACCTTCCAGGTTCAGAGCTGCTTCCTCCACTTAATACTTACCTATCCTTGGTAAATTACCCTTTCCATCTATAAAATGGGGATAATGGTTATTGTATGGTAACACTTGATCTATATCTTCAAAGATAAAATTTGAGAACAGAGAGAGTTTTTAGAGAAAGGAGTGGAGATGAAACTAGAATATGGGCCATAATGACTGTATGGTTCTCTCCTGAACTCTGACCTCCAAGGTTGCCCATACATAATGGTCCTTACCCAGTCTTACACATCCTTTCTCCCTCACTTTATCTGCCTCCAGGTATCTCAGAATTATTGTTTTCCCTTCCAAGTGGAAGAAATTCTCTTCCTTTTGCTTCTCTTAGCTTATCTGTGGTAATTTTTTTTAACTCCCTACAATTTTTCACTTAATAGCAAGAGGATACAAAGAAAATGCTGGTAGCCACAAAGGCTTAGAAAACACAGCTTTTAGACCCTTTCTCTGTTGCATTCATATATTCTATTACTGGCATGATTGGTCTAGGTTACTCATCTCCCAGTTCATATAAGATTATATATGTCTTAAACCTTCATCTGTGCTTGCTGATCTAGAGCTGTGGAAAATTCCTACTCTGGGGACTCTTAGGACTCTTCCACTCAGACTAGGTGTCAGATTGAGACATAGCCTGTTCCTCATGGAATGAATGGAACTGGATGAACAATGTAGCTATGAATAACAATACCCTATGCAAAAGAGGCTATCCATTCTGCATGATCTCTTCCAGCCCCATCAAGTTAATCCTTCCCTAAATGCATACTATTCATAATAGCCAAACAATACTATCCATACAAAACTATACACTATCCAAACAATAATATCCATGCAATATCCAAATCTAAAATATACAATCATATCTAAATGCTGTAAATTATACACATACTAACTGGTAGTTAATGCTAACTATACGTATGTTGAGTTTTTAATTAAGATAAAATCAGGTTGTCCTATTGATCACTTATTTTCTTTTTTGACTACTTGAAGATCACAGCCTGGCTCTCAAGCCTCCTTTCCTTCATCTCCTGCCCACTGCTCCCTTTTCTGTCTCTCTACCTTTTACTGACTCACTAACTGTTCCTTTTGCTTGGGACAATACGTGGCAGAAGTGGCTTCTTTCTCTGCTTGTGAGTCTTTGTGCTAAATTTGCCCTGTCTGAGAAGCCATCTCTTTGTACCATTTTCAATATTTCCATTTTCTCTAATCTTGTCTTGGGTTTCCTCTTACCAACAGAAAAACCACCATCCAATATATTCTAAATACATATATTTATTAACTTTTCTAGCATCTTCCATGAAAATGTCAATTTCATGAAGACAAGGAAGTCATCTTATTGATATATTGTATTTCTAAAGTGCTTTGTTAAATGGCAGCTCCTTTGTACAACTACTTAAAGATAATAAAAATGTGTTTTTAAAAAAGATAGTCATCACTTGTATCTCCACTATATAAAACAATGTCTGACACAGAGCAATATTTTGAATGAACAGAAAACATGTAATTACCCTTTTAATGAAATACACAGAAGAGTGTACATGTTATAGCCAACAAAACCTGGTTATAGTTGTTTTCCAGATTATTTAAAAGCAAGAATATTTATGTATATCACTCATTGTGGGAAGAGTTGGAGTGGCATGGGTCTTTTGCATAAACTTTTATTTTGATAATTTTTTTGTCTACTTTACAGCCCAGCCCTCATTATGGAAGAACACCCTTGCCCTGCACGAGATTTATTAGTCACATGAAGAATTTCTCTGATGCTAATAAACTTAATAATCTACGTTTTCTACAATTCCCAGGTAAAAAGAAGCAATCTTAAAAAATTACTTCCCATAGAATCTGTGGTAAAAATCATAAAGGCTCTATTGAAGGACACTCAAGCTTTGTTCCAAAATGGCAATGAAAAAGAAAACACAATGACTTTGGTTGTTGATGCTGACAAACCCAGAGGGTTTGTGTGATTGGAACCAGGGCTTCTAACTTTATTTTGTTTTTAATGTTGGCTCTATTCTGTGCTGGTTTCATTTTCAGGAAGGATGCAGTTACAGACATATAGGATTCTTAGAGCTTGGAATCTCAAAAGTAAAGATACCCTTAAGTCTTCATCTCTTATTCAAGGACTTTGATTGGCCAAACATGAGAAAGTTGTGGCAATTAAAGTACACCAGGTAGCCTGTTTTTGTAAGTTGCACTTACATTATAGAACGAGTGTGTGTGTGTGTGTGTGTGTGTGTGTGTGTGTGTGTGTGTATGTGAGCATGTGTGAGATAAAGAGACAGAGAGTTAGAGAGACTGAGGTAGAGAAAGAAAGAAACACAGTGAAAGACAGTTATGGAGCGATGGTTTTCCAAAATAAATTGTTATGGAGCAAGTAAAAGAGCATCATTTTGTATCAGGCTATGGTGTGGTATATTTGTATAACCTTTCACACAATGGTGGCATCACAGATTATTGTAGATATCCTGGAACTATCCATAAACTCTATTTGGAGGACTTTTCTTGACCTGAAAGGATGTATGAGTTCACATATCCAACTTATTTCCTAAGAGAAAGTAGAAATGTTAAAATGGCAACTACAATGCTTTTATTTTTTTAGATTTTTGTTGCTTAGTTCCTTATACCTATACATTAATATGTTTGGATGTCAGGACTGTTGGTAGGTTTTGGTGATTTCATGACAGCTTCAATGTCCTGGGTTTAGATCATTTTAATGGAATCTCTTTAGAACCATATTGGAATATACATTCAAACTCATCTTTATTAAATAAATATAATAAACTTGAGTGTGGAATAAATTCACCTGGCTCCAAAAACAAAAATATAAATATATACAGCAGGCAGATTTCACATCTCTCCTTCCCACTCCAATCTGTTTCATTTTAGTATTTTCTTGAGAATCGTTTAACACTTTCTCTGAGCAAATTTCTCTGGGAAAGTATATGTGAACAACTATATGTGTTCAGGTGAGCAGCTGCCATCTGCACCTGGATGTGTCAGGCAGCTCTTCCCACATCAATGGGCTGAGAGCTTCCTTGTGATGTTTTTGTAAGCCTCAGAGGAATATGTTTTACTCACTTATTTAGCCAGATTCCTCAGATGGACACTAGTGTTCATCCCCCTCCCTTTTCTAAGAACCAACATCTCTTTATCTTTATATCCTTGAGGTCTATATCCATACACAGACAACATATACAGATCTTTATCACTCTTCACTTTTGCCTAAACAGTAAAACAAGTTTTTGTGTATAAAAATGGCTTTGCAACCCATTGCAACTATGAGATGTACAAGTTGTTATGTCGAAAATTAATTTTACAACTTTGGTGGGGGGGTAGCGGGGAGGATTGGGTGGGGGGGCGGGGGGAGGATGGGAAGGGATGGGAAGGGGAAACAAAGGAGGAGGCTCCAGTGCTTGATAAGAAATGTACTCATCTTGCCCATGTAATTGTAACCCCTCTGTACAGTATTTTCACAATAAAAAATAAAAATTAAAAAAATGGCTTTACATTAACACTATCTTCATGATAAGTTATCCAGCTAAGTTGCTATAGCTTTGACTATACATCCAGCTAATAGATGTTATTCAGTGAAAGAAAGTCCCAACTTCTTCGTTCTTTTCAAAACACAGTGGATGAATGGAGAAAACACTGATCATTATCACTACCTGGAAACATAGGAATGCAATATTTAGTAAACCAGAATGTTTACAGTTGAGATGATAGCTATAGCTTAGACAAATATCATAGTTTCAGATCATTTAACTTGCTCTGACAGATCTAAAGTCCTTAACTTTTGTCTTACATTTAGAGACATGAAATCTTCAGATATCCTGGGATTGAGGGAGTAAAGGTGGATGGGAAAAGAAAGCAGGGACATCTTCAGAGATGAGAGACCATTGTGGTTGTAGATAGCTCTCACCTTAGGACAAATGAGTAGCATTTTGGTTCTTGGAGCCATAACTGGATAGAAGCAGAGTCCTATAAGGCACTAGAAGGATAGTGATTAGGGTTCATGTGGAAGGAGAGAAGAGTCATAACCAGGCTAGTTGCTAGGCAGTTGGAAACCATCACCATCTTACTTTCAGAAGAAAAGTGATGAAGGTTGATTGTATGTACAAATGATTGAAGACAGTGATTTGAGGGGTCAAGACTGCAGGCAGGAAAATTCCTGTTGAGGCTCTCGCAATCACCTGAGGGAAAACCCCACAAAGACATGAAAATATCAGTGAGTAACAGGAAAAGGAACGGCTAGGAGAGGCATTCAGTAATGTTCACAGGGCACGGTCATGGATTCAGGATGAGAACGGAGAAAGAAGGCAAATTTGGGGGAGTGACCATGCATCCAGGAAACCTCATTCAGCAAAGGATGAGTGAGCACCTACAGAATGAATGGTACCACACTAAGTTTCAGAGATACAGAAATAAGAAAGTTAGGGTACATGCCACCTTGAAATGTGCCTTTTGAGGAAGGCAGCAATTAATAAGCAAATGAGGAAATTACCAGGATTATCTCAGACTATATTAAAAACTAGAAAAACGGTAGAATTTTCTCATACCCCTTCATAATCACCCCCTCCTGAACTTCAGCCTTGATGATTTGCAGACTGTTTAATGCCATTCTAGTGTTGCAGGTTACAGAACGTCATAACAATGGAATCATATGATCTAAGATTTCCTGAGCCAAATCTCTTTCATTTGGCAACATGAGCTTGAGACCTAGCCTGTGGAGTAATATGCATTGCATGGATTTAGCACCGTTTGTGTAGTTATCAGCAGAAGAATACAAAGGGTTGTTTCAGTGTTTAGAAAATGTTTTTGGAAGCTTTATTGAGGTGATCACAGTGTTGTATATCTTCATTGTGACAAGGGCTACAAGTCTGTGTGTTTGATGAAGCTCTTAGTTAAACACTAACAAGTAACTTATACTGTTAAAGTTCACTTCAACAAATCTGGTATTGGAGTATATCATATATGGGAACTTAAAAGGCAACAAAAAAGATGAATGGAAGTAACCCAGGGAAGAGAAGAGGGGTGGAGCTTTTGAATTATGGAGGTCAGTGAAATTGAATTCAGCCTGAGAAATATGTATTGGTGTGTTCAGAAAGAGAAAATAAAGCAGTATGACTACAAGAAGGGAACGTATGAATGGAGTTTATAGTCATGCAAGGTCCAGATTATAGAGTTTTCTGGAACTCAAGAAAGAGTTTGGGTTTATCCTAAATTCCATGGCAGTCCTTTGAAGACTTCAGGAGGCAATATCCCTCTTCTCATTTGCTTTGTAAAGCCATCACATTGCTATTTGGATAATTAACTGTGAGAGGCACAAATGGTAAAGCAGAGACCACTGCTGACATCCAAGGGAAAGCAGATAAAGGTAATGATGGCAGTGCAGCATTATAGAACTAAAAAATATGGCAGTGAGCAGTGAAGGCTGAAAATAATTCTTTTGGTAAATATTTTGTATTGTTATAAAGGTAATGTACAGAGAGGATATAATTCCGTAAGTCAGGTAAAGACTACATGTCCTTTTGGATAATGTCACTTCTTCCCTGGCTCCTTCCCAGTTTTCCCTCCTCCATCCCCACTCACAAGTTGTATAGTTCATTTACAACATAGTGACTAATGAGTACCACTGCTGCATTTATTTGTTGAAAATAATTCTTGGATGGTACAGTATTTTCACAATAAAAAATAAATAAAAATTTAAAAAAACAAAAAAAAGAAAATAATTCTTGGATGGATATAAACTAACAAAACCTTGCTAATGGCTAAGCAATAGAAGTAAGACAGAGATAGGAATCCAGGGTACTTCCTGATGGGGAGATTGCAACAACTGGATGATTATACTTTTATTTGCTGAGTTGGGGAATCACTTGGTGAGGACCACCAGTTATAGAGAAAGAAACAGGGTAGACTAAGACACTGTGTAGCTCATTGATTCAGTCACAAAGTCCAGATTCCTGTCTTGAGCAGTCTAGGTCTTCTGATCTTTTCCTGAAAATGGCTCCTTCCAGATGCTGTCCCCTGACTCATGATTTCTTAAGGATAAACAAATCCTTGAACTCTCTCCAGTTTCTTCACCTCTCAGGAATAACCAAATGTCATAATATTGTAAAAAATAACCACAAAATGGCTTCTTGAATGTTTGTTCCTTAAAATGTGTTTTCATACTTTCTCCATCTTAACTTAGCCCATGAGAGAAGGCTTATTGCTGCCTGTATTGAGTCTACAGATAATTTAAACCATCTGACTTATTTTTTTTTAAATAACAGAACAAATATACTATCTCGACAAACTGGCCATTGAAAAGGATTAATTTGGATCCCTAGGAGAAACTTGGAGTTTCTGGTCCAGGATGACTCCTTCTTACCTCATTAGCAGTGGACTATCAACTCTGATTTTTCTTTCCTGAATTTTTAACATGAGATTGGATGGCAGATCCAGTATGATCAAAGTAGTTTTCAGAATCCCTAACTGGCTGGCCACAATTGTACCCTTGCATTCCACATCTCTTGGAACATACTAGACCCTGGAGTTGAAAGCCACCAGTCTATACTGACTTAAATAACAAGTAGGAATGAAATTGCTATTTTTGCTATGAATAACGTAAACCCAAATGGCTTCATCAGTACAGAAATTGGAATAGTACAAAGCTAAGTCTGATTTCTCATCAGGTGAATGGATAGCAAAGGTGATCATTGTGTCTAATAGCGCTGCACAGAGATGCTCAACTGGGCACGTATCAAGAAGGCTTATTTGTTTGTGATCAAGAATGATGGTCTGAACTGGAGAAAAAAAATTATGGAGTCTGTATAAGACGCTATGTCACAAAACAAACTTTACAATTTAGGAGTGGGTGGAGTGTAGTTGAGGAGGTGGGAGGGAAGGGATGGTAGGGGAAAAACAAAGGAGGAGACAACAATGCTTGATAAGAAATGTACTCATTACCTTGCTCATGTAACTGTAACCCCTCTGTATAGTATTTTCACAATAAAAAACTTATTAAAAATTATAGAGTCTTAAGGAAGTGGTAAGGAATTGTTGGCAGTGGAAAGGACCATCAGGAGAAGGGAGAGACTGAAACTCAATAAGACAGAAGAAGCCTAATGTTTTGTCTTAGAACATTAAAGTACAAAGAGGTTGTGTAACCTTCCCAAGGTTGTACAACTAGTCAGTGGTTGACTTGTAAGCACCCCCTCCCCCATCCCTCGGAGCATCTGTTAGTGCCTGGCCTTTCCCTTCCTTTCCAAGACCTCATGAAACTAAACTCATACACAGTTCTCTAGAAAACTGCCATAAAGGTTAGAAAGCACTGTGCTCTATAGACTACTGAGATTTCCTGGAGAAGACTGTTTTTTGCTCCTTCCTGGTGGAATAAGAAAAAGAAGATGAAATGGTTTCCAGCTGTCTTCATTTGTTCAGATACCATCATAACAGTCTTCAGACTTGCTTTGTAACTGAGGCCAGTAAAGGCTGTGTATCCTGGAGAAACTCACGCACTGCCTCTTGTTCTTTCTGTGGCTTATTGGAAGGCTCCCATTCTGCTCTCCTCTGAGAGCGCTCTTTCAGCTTCCTTACCCCATGAAGCAGCCCAGGGAGCTGCAACCACTTCTGTCCCATTCTTACCACTTGCTCGCAAAGAACTTGGAATGGGATTTGCCTTTCACTTTTCATGGATTGACAGAAATCTGCATTGGAGGTGGAGAACAGTTTCCAGTTGTTCAGCTTTTAGGAGGAAATGATGCAAATACAAACACAGGGTTTAGTTCTTGGGAAATTTCAGGAAGTGTCTCCCAAAAGGGGAGGGGAGAAGGACATTTGTCAAAGTGCTATGTTGCCCGTCCTCATATGAATGCTCTCTCTCTCCTTTGTTCCTGCAAGACTCTGAAGAATAAAACTCAAGCACAAAAGCAAAAGAGGCTCTGGCAAGTTGAATGCAACAGTGTTTTTCTAATCCATGTGGATCAAAACCACTAGTTTGGAGTCTGTAAAGAGTCTTCCTTAGCATGCTGGACTAATCACATGGATTAATAACACATAGTGGCCCTCCCTGCCTGGTGCCTTTGTGCCTTCCCCCTCCCTTTCTTCTTCTTCTTCTTCTTTTTTTTTTGAATTTCTATGAAATGTTGTGGGAACAAGAAGAGTGGCATTTTCTGAATAATATGGCCTTGGTCTATTGGCCTAACCCTCTGCAAGGTAGGCTCCCTGAATTTCTATTTGCAAAATTCTTATCTGTACCTATTTGGTAACCTCTCTGTCATTTGGGGGGAAATTCAGGGTGCCTCTTGGGGCTTGTATTTTGTGTCATTTGCCCTGAGTAAAAAGTAGCCCATTGCAGTTCTCTGCCCGCAAATGGGGGCAAAGGCTAAATGAAAGGATCTGTCATAGTGAAGGCTATTGCATAAAGGCCTTGGCTAGTTGCGTGTATGATTGTCTCAGTTCTATTTAGCCTATTTCACTTTCATTAAGCCATACTTCTCTGTTTTCTGGGATAAGAACAGTTGATCTATGTCTAATTCAACAACAACAGTAACTAACCTTCATTGAACTTGACTGTGTGCCAGCCTCTGCTTTAATCCTTATAGGAATCCTCTATGGCCATCATTTTCTCCATTTTCTGATGAGATAACCAGAATAAGAGATATTCAGTAGCTAATGGTGTTATATACTAGTGTTAAGTGCTCAAACTCAAATAATTTGGTTTTCTCCAAAGCCAGTGACCCTGGACCATTGCTTTCATTCTTCCTTTTCTGAAGTCTGATTGTCTTCATGGTGCCTTCAAATATTATACACATGCTTCTAGTCCATGTTTTATTATTTCTCAAGATATTGTGCACTCTTTTCAAATTTAAATTTTATTGTCAATGTGATGTTATTGTGCACTTTTTAAAGAGATAAGGTAATGTGGTAGATGATTTTCTATTCTAGCCAGGAGTTGGTGCTATTCATGAGTTGGGAAACTCTTACTTTAAACTTCCTAGGAAAAAACAGCAAAGAAAGAAATAGGTGGATAAATAAAAGAGTGGCTAAAAACAGAAAGGAAATATAACAAAATGTCTTGAAATATAACAAAATGTACAAAACCTTGCTTTTTTTTTAACTCCATTTTGATAAAGTTTGCTCTTTCTGCTTGCCCAGATTGGATGATAAGTAAAGGTGGCCACAGCTATAACTCTTGTGGGAGGGAAGAGCAAGAGAGATACCAGCCAGAAATAGAGTGGTTGTGAGAGGGACAGTAAGAATGGAGAATAATCAGCAACTAAACAGATATAGCATTGTTGGCGCTGTAGTGAGGAGGTCTGTTTCCCCTGCTAATTAGCTGCATAATTTTGTGCAAACTAAATTCTTTTTTTATTGTGAAAATACCAAATAGAGGGGTTACAATTACATGGGCAAGATAATGAGTATATTTCTTATCAAGCATTGTTGCCTCCTCCTTTGCTTCCCCTTCCTATCCCTCCTCTGCTCCGCCCCCTTCCCCCCCCAAAGCTGTAAAGTTCGTTTTTCGACATAACGACTTGTACATCTCATTGTTGCAATGGGTCCACCTGTATCCCTATTTAAACGATTTGTTTTTTTCCTTCCCCTCCGCAATTATACCATCATCAAATACAGTGAAAGCAGGGATTATACCGTGGGTGAAGGACATACAAAGAAACAAAGAAATCATCTTATAACAATGTTAGAAACAATCACATGAAAGAAAAAACATTTGAATACTTATCTTGGGGTTCATTTCACCTAACATCAACTTATCTGACCTTTTCTGCTTGTCTCAGACTTATACTAGTTATTGCAAATAAGGGAAACCATGGGACGTATGTTTTTGGGGCCTG
>NW_012267219.1:34758002-34826054 GCF_000151885.1 Dipodomys ordii | reverse complement strand
TTTTTTCTTTTTGTTTATGTGGTGCTGAGGAATCGAACCCAGGGCCTCATGCATGCAAGGCAAGTGCTCTACCACTGAGCCACCTTCCCAGCCCGATTATTAGAGTTCTTGATTATAGCCATTCTAACTGGGGTGAGGTGGAATCTCAGTGTTGTTTTGATTTGCATTTCTTTTATGGCTAGAGAGGTCGAGCTATTGGCTATCCTTCTTTCCTCTTCAGAGAAGTTTCTCTGTAACTTATTAGCCCACTTATTTATTGGGCAGTTGCTTCTTTGGACTAAAATTTACTCTGTTAACTAAAAGCACAGAACCAGCATGGCTCATGTCTATAATCCTAGCTACTCAGGAGGCTGAGATCTGAGAATCGTGGTTCAAAGCCAGCCTGGGCAGGAAAGTCCTTAAGACTCTTATCTCCAGTTAATCACCAAAAACCAGAAGTTGTGCTGTGGCTCAAAGTGGTAGAGTGCTAGCCTTGAGCATGAAAGTTCAGGGACAGTGCCCAGACCCTGAGTTCAAACCCCATGACAAAAAAAGGCACAGAACTAGACAATATCCATTATCTTTCAACTCTATACATTGTTCTATTTAAAGATTCTGTACCAATGCTCTGACATTTACCATATGAGTTCCAACTATCCTAGGACTTTGAGCTTTAGCTACTCTGACTCTTTATAGTAAATATTTTATTATCAACTCTTATTTATAATCAGTCCTTCATTTCCTTTGTAGAACATGACACCCACAGCACTGTGAGGGTAAGCTGTTCTCTGGGTTACTTTCCTAATTCCTATATGTTTGACAAGAATTGCTTGTCTACTCCCTCACCTGTACGTGCTAGTTGTATTTGAAAACTAAGTCAAATACTTCAGAAATATTTTCTAACTTAGGTTTAAATGTAATAAATTCAAAACATTCACAGGATTTTGGAAATAAATTACTAATACAAGAAAGGAAGTTCAAACTCCATCATCAGAGTCATACTCCAATAAAAGGCCTTAGCATTATAACAAAGTTTGGTAGGAAATGCATATATATGTGTTTTAAATTAAAATGCTAAACGTGTATTGTACAGTATTTTAAATTTTTGCTTAGCTTTTTATTTATTAGCTGACCATTTATTGGCTAAAATCAAATTGCATAGGATGGTTTATATTATTCTTGAGCTTTAGCAAACTTTTCATCTAACTTACTCAGCCTCATGGGAAAGTTTGGGATAGAACATTACTTTAAACCTAGAACTTTCTATTTGATCTTAGTGAATTATATCTTGAGAGTATGAATCTAATCTATCTTACTCAAGAATTACAGAGTAACCTTGAATTACTCATTGCTGAACAAGATCTACAAAATGAAATAATATTTGCTATTGAATATCACTAGGGTATTGAAGTTATATAGCATTATCTGTAAACACACACTTTTACAAACAAACTCTTTTTGGAGAAATAGTTTTTAACTTTTCTTTATTTGGTATGAGAAAAAACTCCTTTCCTTGGTACTTGAGTTTGGAGAGATATCTGACAATATCCTTCAGCATGACTTTTGTTACTTCAGATAATGAATATACTCTAATACCTTCTGAGATGTGGGTAGATCATAGAACTCTCAAGACCTGTTTCTGCACAATTGTATGTAAAGCTGGTTTGTAATGTATTAGGAGGAGCAAGGAATGGAGACGGAAGGAAAGAGCTGTGACTAAGATCAAGATGTACTCATAAATTGGCATGTTGAATTGAAACCCCTTTATACAACTATTGAAATAAAGAAACAAAAATGTATCCTGCTCAAGAGAAGGGAGAAGGAAAGAGCTGTGGCTAAATTCAGGATGTAGTTATTTATACTGTTGTAAGATTTATGATTTTCAGAGAATTTTCTTATTTTTTAATGTTTTTTTCTGAAAAATTATTTTCTGAGAAATTCCATGTTCTATAGAATCATGTGCTAAAGTGAGAAAAATTAGGTTGGGGCTAATCTCCCACCAACCCAGATGCAACTTGAAAATACTACATAAATAACAATCTTAAGTATAATATTGACAGTGTCAAACAGTTGGGTGTTAAATTTCTAACAAAGAACCAGTTTAGCGCACAGAGTTTTTTGATATTTGAAAAAAATCTTAGGGGAGACAGATATAAGAAAATACATGAAGGATCAGACTAAATTTAGGGGACAAAATGCATAAAGAATTGGAGGGATTTACACAAGTAGCTTTGGTAACAGGCTGCTGGGTCCAATTGCATGTTTTTGCAATGTAATTCCTCTGTAATTTGCTGTCTTAGGGCAAGTTGAATTGATCTGTTCTTGTAACAGTTCAGACATTAAGATAGTGAGAAAAATTAAATATGAAACAGTTTCAAGCTATTACATTGAGTTGACATAATCTCTTATTTACTTACCAATGTTAAGTAAGGTAATTTGCTTGGGAGAAACACATCGCAATAAGGCAGTATTGGAAAAATTCAAGTGATATTTCAATGTTTACTGTCATCTATATGTTCCTAGATGATGCTTTTCAAGGAGGAATTAACTTATTTCACATGGTTTTAAGATTTCACATAGTACACTATTTGGCTAATGCACATATTGGAGAATTGTCCACATAAACATAGTGCTGTAAAATACAGCGGGTGATCTACAATTTCTTTCTAATATTAAAAGGTTCAATGAAAGCAATAATAATGGCAGATAATAGCTATTGAACATTAAATGGCATCATTAACCCTGCTTGGTTCTTTGCAAGTGTAATTTCATTTAATCAGCATATAATAGTCCACTAATTAATTTATCTAAAAGTTAATGTTTCAGTATCTGAGTTTAACCCCAGAACCACCATGTTGGTTATATTTTCTTTTTTTTTTTAATTTTTTTTTAAAAACATTTTTTTCCGGTCATGGGGCCTGAACTCTGGGCCTGGGTGCTGTCCCTCAGCTCTTCAGCTCAAGGCTAGCGCTCTACCACTTGAGCCACAGCACCACTTCTGGCTTTTTTCTTTCTGCTTATGTGGTGCTGAGGAATCGAATCCAAGGCCTCAAGCATGCAAGGCAAGCGCTCTCCCACTGAGCCACCTTCCCAGCCCCATTTTTGTTTCTTTTTTTTTTTTTGTCGTCATGGGGCTTGAACTCTGGGCCTGGGCGCTGTCCCTCAGCTCTTCAGCTCAAGGCGAGCGCTCTACCACTTGAGCTACAGCGCCACTTCCATGGTTTTATTTTCAAGATTTGTCTTTCTACTAATGGAAGCTAGCTATTTTTTCCTACTTTTATCTCTCACTTTAATCTGGGGGAATAATAACAGTGTTATTACTTCAGTTGCTACATTAAAATTTTATAAGATATTCTTCATCCATATTTCTATGATTTGAAAATGTATGGAAAAATAGATCTTGATTCTTCTGTAAAACAAGAAATTTCTGGCTTGAGATAGGTGGGTGAGGGAGGTTGGAAGGGGTGACATTGGTCAAGATGTACCATCCTCATAAATCGACATGTTGAACTGAAACCTCTTTGTACTACTACTATTTAAAAACAATTAGAAAAGAAAGAATTTTAATGGACTATGCTTACTCTCAATGCTACGTAAATAACTTCTCAGTCTTTGTTTATAGAATTTAGAATTTTGGACATTTTCAGGTGAAGTTTTAAAGAAGCACATTTACTGACTGTATTTTATGGCCTATTGGTATATTTGGAGAAAATATTTTTTCCTGTCTTCCTATATGAATGAAAACTGAATGAAAAGTTAAATTAGTTGGTTTGTAGATAGTAGTCCTTTGTCTTTGGTATTTAAAATTTCATAAAGTATTATGCCAACCTTATTTTTGTAGTAGGTGTGTTAATTTTTGACTTGCTTCTATTTGAGCCATATTCACAGGCTTTTTTTGATTTAATTTGTTAAAATATAGGGTCTTATACTTTTTGTGCAGGTCACCTTTGGGTAGTGAACCTCTACTTGTGTCTCCTTTGTAACTGAAATGATCATTTCTGTCTTATTTGTTGAGTTGGGATCTCAAACTTTTTGCCTAGCTGCCCTTGAACTACCTCTGAGATTGTAGGAGTATACCTCGACACCTAACATTTCTGTTTTTTTTCTTCTTCATGGATAGTTGTATAGTTGTTCTGAGAGGAAAAAAAATGAAAATAAAAAATATTCTACCATAAGCTAATATGTGAATTTTTAAAATTAGTTTTATTTAAAAACACAGTGAGCTCTCAGCGTTGGAACTATCAGGATTAAAAGTATTATTTTTCTTAAATTATATATCTGTGTATTGCTTAGATTTCAGTTCTCTAAGTTTATCTAGGAACTCCTAAATTTCTTAGGCTAAATTTCTGCTTCTCCTCCTTCTCCCTCCATATTTACTCATATTTTCTCATGTGTTTCAATGTTCTGTTCTTCTTACTGAGCTTTTCAAGTTTGCTCTTCAGAATTTTGACAGGTACAACTAATAGAAGCTGCCATGCTTTGGTACAGAAAAGCTGCTCTTCTCTCTCTCACATCAGCAAGATGGTCTCATGCTCCAGAACACTGTTTCTGTGTGCCACTTCAGTGCCAGTCTTTTCAGAAACCCTCTGCTCTTCCTCTACCTTCTATCATCGCCGGTCCTCACGTATGATAAAGGGGGCATTACAATTCCTAAGTACTACTAGTGCAAGGCTTTTCATTGGCAGATACTCATTGACTCTTCACAAGTCAACCCCAATGTGAGCACTGAGTTTTAGCATCAGTGGGGATTTTTCTCCTGAGCAGAGAATAGAGCTCATTCCCCAAGCCATGGCACATGGGCAAAGCATAGTTTCTATTTGCAGATGACATGGCTTCTCTTGCAGCACCAGTGTCTGCTGCATCCTTCTTCTTGTTGATTTAATTATCCTGTTATGTTCGTTTTCCATGTACCCATCCACTTTACCAATTGGACATTTAATTTCTTCCCAATTGTTGCTTATCTTGCCTTGCTCTGTTTGTCTCTGCTTACTGCCTTGGCTGTTCATTTTGTTCTAAATCATCTCAGGTCTTCATCCTTTCATCTTATCCTGTTCAATAAACCTACACTGTGGAGAAAGAATATATTTTTTGGGGGGGTAACTAAGGTTTGAACTTAGGGTCTTGTGATTATTAGGCAGGTGCTTAAGCCATGCCCTTAGCCCAAGCATGAATTTTCAGAAGATTTACTCTGAAACTCGTATTCATTTATAAATACATTTTAAATTAGGGTTTGCTTCAGCCTGCAGTTGTGTCAAGATGAAATCTAATCTTCTAATCAAATCTACAATGCAATTGGCCATGAGTCTAGTGACAGAGATGATATTTGCTGAGAGATTCTGTCCAGAATGGCCAAACCATTGGAAGCATGCTCTATACAAGTGCCTCCTGGAGACACACTGGAACTTCCAGACAGGAATAAAACTCTTGTATGGACATATCACAATGAAATCTCAAATTACAAATATATACTAATTAAAATCACTTGCAAACTGGGTGCTGCCTATAATTCTTGCTACACAGGAGGCTGAGATCTGAGGATTGCAGTTAAAATCCAGCCAGGGCCAGAAAGTCTATGGGACTATTATCTCCAATTAACCACCAGAAAACCAGAAGTGAAGCTGTGGCTTAAGGTGGTAGAGTGTCTTGTGAGTATCATTGTTGCAATGGGTCATCCTGTGTCCTTGTTTTAGCATTTTGTTATTCCCCTTCCCCTCCCCAAATTAGATAGATGTATATACAAGATGTAGGGTACCAAAATCAAAGACAATGACAACAGGGGATATGCCACAGGGAAAAGTATAAGTTAATTTTTGTAATCATAGCCAGTGTTACTTGTTTAAAAATTTATCTGTGACTAATTCTAATTTAATATTTAGTACCAAGTAATTAAGGGAAATGATCATAGTCAAAAATGGATTGTTATCTTCTCCTCAGTAACAATAAAGTGTGTGTGTGTGTGTGTGTGTGTGTGTGAGAGAGAGAGAGAGAGAGAGAGAGGGAGGGAGGGAGAGACTGAGTTTCTTGTACTTAAAGAATTCAGGTTGGTGGAGCATGCTGCCATTGTTTGGAAAATATGGCCAATGGGGGCAAGAAGTTCTCAGATCCTCAACCTGACAACACTTACTGTTAGGTACATTTGTCTACTCTCTCCTTATGTGCATAATTATTATCATAGAGTTGCAACCCTTGAGTAAGTTTTTTGTTTTAACTTATCATCAATATCATCTTTCTGTATTGCTCCACAGTTCAGCTCAATAAGCACTTTTATATGTTTTTCCTTTTTATTTTTTTGGCTAGTGTAGACTGGCCTCAAATTCACTATTTATTCCAATTTGGCCTTGAACTCACAACCCATCTGTCTCAGCCTCCTGAGTGTTGGGATTATAGTCGTGTGCCACCAATGCGTGGTTTATAGCTGGCTTATACATATTCTTTTAATAGCTTAATAACATTGACTTATTATGATTGAATTAAGCATTTCTCCCTTGTGGGATACTGGGCTGGCTTTACTTATTTATTTTCCTTTCATGAATAACTATAATCTTTTCTGCACAGACATCAAGAACAACATCAAAATCATTCATTGCTCTTGCTGCATATTTAATAGTATCAGCAAAAATAGCCCTAATGTAGTATTTAAGATCTTACGCAGTTATGTACAGAGACAAACACAATTTCATAATTTTATGATTAACTGGTCTAATCTGTGAATGTGATGAAATTAAAAGTGCTGCCAAGTCCTGGATGGCACTGGAATAATGCTGATAAAGATGATGATGACAATAATGATAATAGCATCAGAAACAGCAATAATAGTGATAAAATATTTATTGAACCAGACTCTCCTCTACATGCTTTATATACACTAACTCATCTGACCTTCACAGCAACCTTATGGACAAAGTACCATAATCATCCCCATTTTATAGGATAGAAACCCTAAATAGAGAAGCTAGTAATTTCTAATAATTATAGAGCTAATATGTCCTAGATGCTTCACACTGATGATTGTACTCATTAAGTATCTGTGTGCGTGCGTGCATGCATGCATGCGTGTGTGTGTGTGTGTGTGTGTGTGTGTGTGTGTGTGTGTGTGTGTGTGTGTACCTGCCCATTCTGGTGCTTGAACTCTGGGACTGGGCATCATCCCTGAGTTTTTGTGCTCGAGGTTAGCACACTACCACTTGAGCCACAGCTCCTCTTTCAGATTTTGGTAGCTAATTGGAGATAAAGGTCTCACAGACTTTCCTGTGTGGTCTAGCTTGGAAACACAATCCTCAGATATCAGCCTCTTGACCAGCTAGGATTATAGGCATGTGCCACCAATACCTGGCATAAGTGTCTTTTTATTTAATTTCTTCCGAAATCCTTAGGAGGGGTAGAATTAGCACTCCAATTTTATGTATGAAGCATTTGAAACCAAAGAGAACAAGTCCAGATGGAAGTCATAATTCTTGGAAAGGTCCAAGACTCAAACTCTGCCTGATTTCAAAGGCTGCACTATTTTGCCATTCTGAAAACTCAGTCAAGTGAGATGAAATTATTTCCCCAGAGTAACTTCACAAGCAGAGTAGCCAATCCTAGCCTGGAGCCTATTTTCCTATCAGATGAATTTAATGTCATTTCTGATACAAGGTTGTGATTTCTCCTATGTTTTTTTTGTCTCCTTTCTTTTCAAGGTCTCTATTTTTGTCCCTCTCTCTCTACACCTTTCTTACTCTTGTATTTCTTTTTTATTTTATATATTGTATACTATTATATAGTATTGACAGCCCCAATTGGATACCTTTTAGGCTTACTGGACTTTCCAGCCAGTTGGATTTAGTCCCTGTACTGTGAGTTCAGGTCCCCAAGAAGGAAGTTTGATGGAGCCCCTGAGGTCCAGGGTTTATTTAATTATCTACGTTGGTGGGAGGAAGGAGTATGGAATTTACATGCTATAAGACTGTGAGTGAATCACTTCATTATGAATTGGGGGTATGGGCAGCAAAAGAGATAGGGATATCATTCCTAGTTGGATATAGGCAAACACAGTTTTCTAAGTAAGAGGCCTGTAGATAATGGTGGGTTTGTTGGTCAGTCTATGAACAGTTTTCATGCCTATTTTACACAAATAGTTTCACTATCCAGTAGTTACCCATCCTGAAGCGTCATCATGGCCATTCCAGCTGCTGCTCTCTGTACCAGAACACAGGGTCAGGAAATTTGAATTGAATTGATTTCTATTTCTATTGTTGAAGTCAGAAGAATTTCTGTATCTTCATCCAAGATCTAGCTTCTCTCTCTCTCTTTCCCTTTCTCTCTCTCCTCTCCCTCTCTCTTTCTCATAGAACAAGGATAGAAACAACTGAAAATGAATTAATTTTACACAAATGTTTGAAGGTCTTCAACTTTCCTGTCATTTGGTCATAGCAAATGACATTTTGTACTGAGTCCGAGCTTAACTACTGTTTCTAAGCTGAATTTGAAGATTAATAAAGATAAAAATCGTTCTTCCTGAATACAGACATTTAGGGCATAAGGATATACTAATGGTAGTGTTTATTAGGGAACCAATTTAATGAGTTTGTACCATCAGAACTAAGTAACCTGACGAGAAACACTTTCTCTTCATGTTTCAGTTGGGGCATTTTTAAAATATCTGGCTTCTGTAAAGACATTAAATGTAAGGAAGCATTTCTCAGCTGATATACTGCTCCTTTTTGAAGATTATTCAATTACATAATGACTTTTTATAAATATTCTTTTTGAAGTGGAAAACTTTGTATGCAGTCTAATTTTTAAAATACATCTTTTAATTTAGCAAGTTTTACTTTTAAAACAATGTTTCAATTTTGTTGTATTGAGTTAATATTTTTTTCAATCAGAGTAAAAGGATGTTAATAACATTGTTTTTGACATTTAAATGCTTCTGTAAAAGTTCAAAGATTTTGTTTTATTTTTTTCCAGAGGCATAGTATTTTTATTTTTTTAAGCTAGAAAAGTTATATATATGTGTGTGTGTGTGTGTGTGTGTATACACACACACACACACACACACACACACAAACCTGTTTCTAGTCTTTACTAATGGTTTTAGTCAATTTAGTAATTTTGGGATCATTTGTGGGGTTTGGGGACACTGAAAAGATTTATTTTCCCTTGTGAACATTAGATTTCCCTGATTTTTTTTGTTGTTTTTGTTGGTTGTGGGGCAAGAACTCTGGGCCTGGGCACTGTCCCTCAGCTCTTCAGCTCAAGGTTAGTGCTCTACCACTTGAGCCACAGTGCCACGTCCGGCCTTTTCTGCTTATATGCTGCTGAGGAATCGAACCCAGGGCCTCATGCATGCAAGGCAAGCACTCTACCACTAAGCTACTTTCCCAGCCCTTCCTGATTTTATTTTATGAAATTACATTAGCAGGAAATGTTTATATTTTCAAAATGAATTACTCATTTTTGAATTTGAACTAAAATTCTAATGCATTTATCTATTTCCCATTGTTGGGACATCTTGGAATGGAGTTCAGATTCTGCATAATGGATGCAGAGTATAAGATGTGAGCAGGGTAACGATGCAAAGACTGCTGAGCCACAGCCCTCAAATCTGCTAAGCACTTATCTGATCTTTTTCTTCCTGACGTCTGAATGGAGAACAGTAAGGTTTTCCTATCCACGTTGACTCTCAGAGCTGACATCATCTTTCTAATAGGATGCAGTCCAGTTACTTGTGCATCTTGTAGCTTCCATTATGGAATCTGCTTTAAGAGTGGCCTTATTTCTAGAGAAAGACATGGGAAGTACATGTATAACTTCATAATCCAGGTTTTTGTTAAAGATACAAACTAAAAAGAGTGGCTTACTTTCTAATTTATAAACTTTCTTATAAACTTTGCTTACAGTTCTTTTTTTAGCATGTATCTTGGGGCTAATAATACTTTGCAAGAGCAGAGTTGAAGATTAGAGTAGAGGAAATTTGCATATAGCGTGGAGCCTGGCATAGAGTAGGTACTCAATGAACATTTATTTTCTGAATCTATTCTGTAATGGGTATTATAGAACATATCCCACGATAACTGTGATGAGATCTGAAGTCAATCAAATCAGTCAATCACTTGATATGTTTGCTGCCCCTTAGATGTTAGAAAAACGGGTTGTTAAAAAGTTGAGCAGCCAGAAAGATTTTTTTCAGTATCTGTTGAGTACTGGAGTTTTGTCACATGCCAGTGGTATCCAAGTGGTATCTTCCTTCTACCTGGAAGATCTAGACAGAGAGGTGTGCCTACAAATTGATCAGCTGAGATTTATCCAATTTCTTGTAGTAATTTGCTCCTCTTTCTTGCTGAGTCATAGTTTACTATGTCAGTTTGTTTTCTATTCACACATTGACATTTGAAATGTCAGATACCCTCAATCAAGGACACTTGAATTGTTACCTCTTTTGTGTCTTCCTTTTCTTTTTCTTGATTATATTGGCTAGAATCTTTTCTTTTCTTTTCTTTTTTTTTGGTCAGTTGTGGGGCCTGAACTCTGGGCCTGGGCGCTGTCCCTCAGCTCTTCAACTCAAGGCTAGTGTTCTACCACTTGAGCCACAGTGCCATTTCCGGCTTTTTCTGTTTATGTGGTGCTGAGGAATCGAACCCAGGGCTTCAGGTATGCAAGGCAAGCAATCGACCACTGAGCCACCTTCCCATCCCAGCTAGAATCATTTTATTGTTGCATACTTCAGTGTGTGTGTGTATGTGTGTGTGTGTGTGTGTGTGTGTGTGTGTGTGTGCGTGTGTGCCAGTCCTGGAGCTTAAACTCAGGGACTGAGTGCTGTCCCTGAGCTTTTTTGTTGTTGTTCAAGGCTAACACTCTACTACTTGAGCCACATCTCTACATCTGGCTTTTTGCTGGTTAACTGGAGATAGAGTCTCATGGTCTTTCTGGCTCAGGCTAGCTTTGAACTGAGATCCTCAGATCTCAGCCCCCTGAGTAGCAAAGTTTACATGTATGGGCCACAGGCAGCAGGGCTCATTGAATTTTGACTCTAATCTTTGTATTTCCTTTCTTCTACTTACTTGAGGCCTAGTTTTCTTTTATTAGGATTTCTTCTTTCTTTAGGATTTTTCTTCAGCGATCTCCTCTCACTAGTATCTGTCCTGAGAACACTGCCTACACTTTTCCTAGGTATTTGTTCTTTCTTCTCATCTCCAGGATTCTAGAAAAATCTTCCAGGGTCCTTCCTCCTTTTATCACAGGGGAGAAGGTTAAGTTGCCAAGAAAAATTGTCATCAGGATCACCTTATTTTTTTTTCTTGTCTCTCTGGGTTCATTATCTTTTTGATTGACATGCTGCATATTTTCTAACACCTTTTAAGAAGTTTTTTCTATATTTAAGAGACATATAGGCACATTCTCCTACTATGAATGTAGTTTTTTTTTTTTGGTTTAATGACTTATTGAGTTCAGATGATCTGAATTTCCCCCAGGAGTTCTAAAACACTGTGATCTTCTTAGAGTATCGTTTCTGATTGAAATTTGAATTTACCTCATAATGTATATCTCATAATATTACATTTGTAAAATCCTGCCTTAAGCGCTAAAATGCTAATAGTTATGACTTGAATTATAGTTTCTGTGAAGCTTTTAAAGGAAGTCTTCTAAATCTATTCTATTTGTAGTTTAAAAAAATGAGCAAGATAAAGCACAGACAAGTGATTCTTACTAATATGAATGGATATTTCAGGTTGCTTTTTGGGCAAATGTACTTGCTATATATCTTTATGGCAAAAGAGATATTCGTAGTTTGAGGCTGGAATAGTGGTGAGGATTCAGTTGATGATTCGATAAAGTGCTGAAGTCTGTCAGAATGTCCCCTCCCTTCCTTTCTTCTACTCCTGCTTCGGCTGAATAGCTTTCCGTATTCCCTGGCTGAAAAGGTACACATGCCAGGTCCTTGTGAACCAGAAAGCCATATCATATCTCTCTTCTTTGACAGGAATCAGGGATGCAGGCACTGAAGGCAAATAGATGAAGCTGTGGTCTGAAAATGGAAAGAAATGGAGATATTGAAGCAATAGAGTTTAGAAGCTAGGGACTGGTGGCTCATGTTAACCCAAGATACTCTGGAGGCTTGGAGTCTGAGTATCATGATTTGAAGCTAGCCTGGGAAAGAAGGACCATGAGACTCTTATCTCCAATTAACCACCGAAAAGCTGGAAGTAGATCAGTTGCTCAAGTGATAGAGTGCTAGCCTGGAGCAAAAAAGCTCAGGGATGGCCCTGAATTCAAGCCCCCAGGAGTAATACATATACAAAAAGTTTAGAAAGCTCTTACTTTTAGGGGAATATAAAAAATGTAATTGGGAGAAAAGGAGAGAATTGCAAAAATGAAACACAATGGAGGTATTTCCTTTTTAGCATTGTGTGGTGTCTAGAGACCAGAGGCTGATCTGAATTTTGCCAGAATAACCTTAGTGTCAGGGGCATAGACACAGCAGGGAAACTGGCCATCTGAAGCATGGAAGCATGGGTCTTTTTCTTAGTTCTATCAGAGCTTATGAGATAGGCCAATCTTTGGGAGAAAGGGTACACTAAGGAAGTGACTGAACTTCACATGTCTTCTGTTGTCTTCCCCTCAGTCTGGTAACCACTTGCCACATAGTGCAATTAGGATGTGAATTAAGATTAAGTACCATTTAATATTCTGTTCTTCAGTCTTACTAGGTACATTTCAAGTGTGTGTGAGCCACTGTGGGCTAGTAGCCACTGCATTAGACTCCTTTCCCCTCTTCCTACCAATTCTGTAGGAAAAGCTAGCATAGTCATATTAGAGCTAAAAGAAGATCTATTTATAGGCATCAAAAAAGAGCTGGACATTTTGAATAGAAACATGGATGACGACATGCTGTGGTCTTAGAACAAGTGTCCAGGAATGAAAGGAGGAGGCCAGTTGAGGTTGTCCGAGTCTTAGCAAGTAAGGGGACAGAAAAAGAGTTAAAGCAAGTGAGATAGAGGGATTTGGGGTGTGAAAGAGCTCACACTGGAAGGCTGTCTTTCCAGCAGAAGAAGGGTCTGGGTCGGAGTGAAAGTTCATGATGCTCTCAAGTCAAAAGAGGTGAAGTATGAAGGCTGAGGAGTGAGTGTGTCATCCCTTTCCTCTAGTTAAAATACTTTAGAGACTTTCTAGAGACAGAACTTTAACACTAGACTCATGTAAGGATCAAAATCTCAGGGTTGTCCAGTAATCCCAAGTGAAGACACAATTTGAAAGAGGAAGGGAAACGTCATCACCCATTCCAGCTTGCCTCTCCTAGCTATGAGGAGGTATTCTACTCACCATACAGTTCATCTTCATCGTTGTCTCCTGTTCATCCAACCAGCTTATGTGAAGCAGAACAGCATTTTCCCCAGTGATACATTTTACCACTTAATAGACATTTAATGTTTTTGAGTTGATGTGTAAGGGAAATGAAAAAAAGCTTTGCTCAAAATAGGAAGATTCATACCCAACTTCCCTAATATATGAGTTGGGGTTTATTCGTTGTTCCCTAAAATCTGAAGCTCTTCTCTTTCTTAGATCTTGGTAGATTTCATGCTTGGAAATTTTCTACACTGCTCACAACTCCATGGGAACCAGTTATTAATGGTATACTGCCAGATAATGCCAGATAATACTAGATTAAGAAGTTGGCCCAACTTACTTTTTAACCGACCAAATGTTTCAAAGGAAGGAATTTCCTCCTCCCCCCTCCCTGGCAAACCCTTTGTAAACAGATGAGGAAACTGAGAGAAGTAGAGAGAGCTAGTCAATGGTGAGACTTGGAGAGAAGCCAGATTATATGATTTCCAATTACTCTTTTGTCTCTAGTTTTCTGGCTGCAAATGTGTGGTAAACGCCGAATGATTTCTTTTGACCACAGATGGAACATGTCTTCTCCTTTAGAATAGAGATACATACAGATTCTATATTTAGGTTAATAATAGAAAGGCCAACAATTAGATGAAATAGAAGATAATCGCCAAGTGCTACGTTCCATATCACCTTGCCCACTGGCCGAAGTTCTCAAAGCTGATTTAGGAAAAAAGAAAATCTCTTCATGCTTAGAGTGGTTTCTTAAAATATTAAAGATGATTTAGAGTATTTAGGCAACAAAAGCTGGTTGAAAGTTTAGTTTGCATTCCCAATACCCAGCTGGGTGACTGAGGCCTAGGTACTGAGAATAGTGTTGACTGAAACAAAGGCAATCTGATCCTCAGTGACTTTACAGCAGAGGGAGTGATGCTATTATTCTGATTGATCACCAATATAAAAAGAAAATAGCAGTCATCATTGTGTCTGGCCCTCCCCTGATTTGTATGTGGCTTGAGAAAGTCCTCTGGGCTGTCTCATTAAGTCAGGGCCCCTCTACTGATTTATTCTGGCAAAGCATTTCTTTCTCAGACACAAATGGGAGGGAGTCTCTTTGCAGGGTGGGGCGGGGTGGGAGGGGAGTCTTCTTCTGCTATGGTACCGCAGTCTGCAAACTGAAGGTATTTGAGAACCACTGACCTATGGCAAGATTCTTTGAGAACTGCATTAGAGAACATTTCAATTTCCCATCTTTTTTTTTTTAATTTCCCTGGGGTTCACACAGCTACATGCAGAGGATGCAGAAGCCAAGGTCAGATATACTAATACTCAAGGCAACATGGGACAGCTCAGCATTGCCTCATTCCATAAGATGTAGAACAAATGAATGAAAGCGGATGCAGGCTGATTCATTTGTTCATTTCTTTCTGGCTGCTTGAAGATCTTGTCCTCTTGGGAAAATTGATGTACCTTTTAAGACGTCTACGCTTGGGAGAGCAAATGTGCAATTTTCTTTGTGTTTCTAAATCTGCCTGTGTATTTTTAGGTACAGTGAGAAGGCACGTGCTTATTTAGAGGCTAAGTAAGTGTATTCTTGAGCTGCAAGCACCAAGGCACACCCTATAAAATGGTAGTCACCTCCTGTACCTCTGGCAGCAGGTAGCATGCTCTGTCTTATCTCTGCTGGCCTTATTTTCCTATGGACCACACTGACTATTTTGAGAAGAGAAAGTTTAAAATCAATTTATTAAAGCCTTTTAGCTATAAAAACTGACTATCTTTCATTGGATTACAGATTTAAAAAATGTACAATTCGCTTCTAAATGCTGTGGACTCCAATCTATCACCTCCTCGAAAGGGGACAAAACCAAAGGTCAGACCTTAAAGCTGGAAAAAAAAAAGGGTGGGGGAACTCTTTCCAACTTTTGTTAATGTATAGGCACTCACCTCTCTCTGTTCATTAACACACATATTGCTAATGCTTGGCAATGAAGCGGACATTTTTCTTGAGTGGGGTCGAAAAACTAATTATTCACCATATGGTGGTTGGCTCAGCAACAATTACTGACGCTGTGGAAGCCAAGGGAAGTTGGCTGAGTGATTTCTTTGGGTAGTTTGCACAGCTCTGACTCTCTTGACATATGCCATTCATGTGGGCCTCTGGAGAGCAGATGGGCCAGGCTGGGAACCTGGGGGAAATCGTGGCTGGGATGTGGTGGCAGCCCCTGTCTCTTTATCTTTCAGAATAACTTGGAGTCACATGGCATGTGAAAATAACAAGTAGGGGATTGTACTGGGAGGATTTCCCTGCCTTCTTTTCTAAAGCCACAGCGTAATTTTGACTGCCTTTTCGTATTTTGTTTATTAAAGGGATCAGGGGTTTAGTTGAAAGAGATCCCTTGGTTGTGGGTAGGGCCTGCCCTAGTCTAGTGACACTCGTTCATTGTCAACAGGCAAAAATGCTGACAGTTTGATAAGGGATAAGAAAACAGAGGAGAGAGTTTTTAAATTAAAATTTAAATTACTCTTTATTTGTTATCTTCCTGTTTGTAAGACTCACATAGGCTGGTTGAGATAAGAACTGATTTTGATTCAGGATGCTCAAATCTCCTGAAAAGAATTCATGGGAATTATTGTCTTCTTTTCCAGAGCGCCTGATGCAGGAAAGCTGTTATGTAGGCACATCTTGGGTGCTTTGGGGATTTTACACTGTCCAAGAGGAACAAAATGGAAGAAGGAGGGGCAAGTTGCCAATTAGACATTAAATGGGCATTTATATGTGAAAAATACAATTAAGCAACTTAAAAGTTTAACAAGCAGTATTGGTGCTGGGGGCTGTAATCCCAGCCACTTGGGAGTGTGAGATCTGGAGGAATGATGGTTCAAGGTCAGTCTCCGCTATAAAAGTTCACCTTGAAAATAACTAGCAAAAAGCAGGGCTGGAGATATGGTTCCTATGGAAAAGCACCAGCCTAGTAAGCATGATGCTTTGACACCAAAAAAAATAAATAAGTAGCCACTCCCAGGAAGGCAACTAATGATGCTGGTATATGGCTGGTACTTATAGTTAATATGAGGTATTGTTTGTGGTCTTCAGACTGGAAATTAAACCCTGAAAGCTGACTCCCCACTCCTAGCGAAAACATCCTAGAGGTCAGCCATGGTGGCTCACATTTTGTGTACTTTAAAAGCCAAGAGGCTTGGTGATCTGAAATGGAAGACATGTAGGCCTTCCCTCCCCCCCCCATTTTTGTCAACCTTCTGAAATTCTCTATTACTAAAAATTTGGTGCTCATACAAGATGATATTGCAAGAGGACCCTGCATTTTGTTCAGCTCAAATGAGAGGATCTCAAAGTTCCCAGTCAGAGCACTGTTAACTGCTATAAAAGGAAAAGGAGAAGTAGTTCTTGCTTTCTTCTTTGTTTCTCTCTGTTTCTGAAATGTCTTTTTGACATCTGGGAGGCCTGCTCCATTATACATGTTTTGAAAATGAAGCTATGTTTTCTAAAGACTGAGTAAGTAGAATTCCTTCTTCTGTGAACTAAAGACAGATGAAATTTTGGTTTATGATAATGACTGACATTTATTGAGAAGTTTAGACACATGGAAATGCAGTAGATAAGGAAGACATAGATAATCCTAGCTTGCCAGGGGGCAAGTAAGGAGAGACAGTTGGGCTGGGTGCTTGGTGGCTCACACTTGTAATCAGTCGTAGCTACTCAAGAGGCTGAGATCTGAGGATTGTGGTTCAAAGCCAGCCTGGGCAGGAACATCCATGAAAGTTTTGTCTCCAGTTAACCACCAAAAAGCCAGAATTAGAGCTGTGGCTTAAGTGATACAGTAATACCCTTGAGCAAAAAAGCTAAGGGACAGTACCTAGGCCTGGCCCTGAGTTCAAGCCCTAGAACCAGAACAACAGCAACAACAACAAAAAGATAATAGTTGGTGAAGAATAGAGCTATGTAGGGACTAAGAACACACACACACACACAGAAACCAAAAACTTAACACTGTTGGCAAGCAAGAAATAAACATATAAGGGATCGTTAAAGATAATGGACAAATAGTCTTCATCCTTCCTTGGTGAATTGTTCTTGTCATGGCCAGTTTTTTTTTTTTTAAGAGCTTCTGTACTCTGAGACTCGATAGTCAATCCCTTCAGTTTAAAGGTAATGGTTGCAGATCATCCACCACTTGACAGTAAGGGATTTGACACTAATCAATCTAATACTGTTAGAGGCTCCCATGTACTTCTGGATGTACTCTCTCATTACTGAGTATACAAAGTAAAATAAAAATGGAAATTATTCGTGAGATTTAACCCTGGATGCAGTTTTTAGCATGCATTCTCTGTATATGGGCACATCTGGGGTTGAGATCTCTTAAAAATATTAAGAAGTGGGGGAGAGCATGGAAGGGATGGCATTGATCAAGAAATAGTGTATGTATGAACTGACATGTTGCACCGAACCCTCTTTGTACAACTATGTAAAGCTAGTAAAAATATTAAAAGAATTAATATTCACCCTGCCCAGTACCATATATATAATTATCCATATATAATTATATATGTATACATATAGTATACATAGATATGCTATGTATACATAGTATATATAATTATCCATACACACATATAATTATATATGTATAATTCATCATGACTATATAATATATGATATTCATATAATACAAAATATAATAAATATAATAGACAATAACTTGTGTATATATGTATAATGTGTATATATGTATATATATGTATAATATATAAGACATAACATATATGATATCTTACATATTACAAATATAATTTTGATGTTGGTTTGGATGTGAAGAAATACATTATGTAGATATATACATATAATACATATGTATTATACATGCATTATATATTATTATATGTATTATATATAAAATTTTGTTGTGCGTTCGGATGTGAAGAAAGATATAGAATAGCATGAGAATCATTGGCTAATTAGATTCCATATATTACTTATATGTCTATAATTGAAGTAGGAAATGAGCAAAGGAAGTTCACCACTTTTCTCTCTCTTAAAACTGAAACTACAGTGTTTGGAGTTATAAACCTCAGGTTATTTTGAAGTCTAATATCTTTGCTGGCCAAAATGATTCATTCTACTCAATAATTTTTTAATTGTTTCTGTCAAAAACACTGTACAAGCCAGGTATCAGTGGCTCACACCTGTATCCTTGCTACTGAGAAAGCAGAGATTTAAGGGCCACAATTCAAAGCCAGTCTGGGCATGAAAGTCTGTGAGACATGAACCTCCAATTAACCAACAAAAAGCTCAGGTGGTAGAATTCTGGGCTTACCAAAAAAGCTGTGGGAAAGCTCCCAAGCCCTGAGTTCAAGCCCCAGGATTAGCACAAAAAAGACTACATACATGCGATGATTTCATTATTTTTCTGTATGTTGAGCTAGAAAGGAGAAGAATGGAGAGGTATAGTACCAAAAAATGCTTCTAGTATTTAGGTTTTCTTTTAATTTTCCCATGTCTTCATTTGCCAAATTTTGTACCATGAGTATGCAGACTTCTATTATTTAAATACTAAAATACACTGTGCTTTGAAACCAACAATGCTTTCGGCTATATGCCACCTTTTAGTCTTGTTCATAGCACTACACTTTACATACGTCACAACTCCTCTGCATCGTATTTTCTCCAGTAACTTGGTCAGAATATTGTGAGGGACCAGAATGATATAAAATTGTCTTCATATCCACAGTGTTTGGACTTGAATAGGCACGCCTTAATTTCTAATTCCACTTGGAGTCTTCAGCATTGGTTTATTCCTATCTTTGCCCAGAACGGACGCCCTCCCTCAGCATCTATTTCTACTCTTACTGTAGAAGGAGAGCCACTGCTATGGGAAGTAGCCCACTCTGCTGCCATCACCTATGTTTACTGGAAATGTCCTCTTCCTTGAGAGAATTCACATGGGTCCTCTGATGACTGCAACCTATCATCTTAGTTCTATCTTTAGTACTTGTTGTTTCTTTGAGGATTTGTTTTGGGGAGGTTTAATTTCTTTGAGCTCTAAGTCTATTTTAGATATGAGGCCCTTGTCTGATGTATAGCGAGTAAAGATCTCCCAGTCTATTTGACTTGCTAGCTATCTTCTTTCCCATGCAGAAACTCTTCAGTTTAATGCAGTCCCATTTATTGAGCCTTTCTTTGATTTGTTGTATTTCTGGCTCTTTACTTAGGAGGTTTTGATCTGTGCCAAAGAGCCTTAGTGTTTCCCTATCCTTTCCTGTAATATTTTTAGGGTACAGCCATGTTTATTGCAGCATTATTGACCATAGTTAAGGTATGGAATCAACCCAGATGCCCCTCAGGAGATGAGTGGATCAAGAAAACGTGGTATGTATACATAATGGAATTCTATGCTTCCATCAGAAAAATACCATTCAGCATAACATGCATGCCTCTCTCACTTTAGAACAAAATGGTCAATTATCCCTGTATTTATCAGGCTAGTTTGTGTTTATCCTTTGTGCTTTATGTTATTATAGAACATACTCCCTATCATTTTATATATCATCATATCCACATTGCTATTGAGCCATTGTGACCCTCTGCTAAGAATATCCTAGACATATTCTAGTTAGTACAAATGAGGGAAACCATACAACCTGTGTTTCTTTGGGTCTGCCTTACTTTGAGTAACCATATTTAGTGAAAAACCATATTTAGTGAAGTAAAAGTCATTAAGTGGGGTTGAGGGATGAAGCAGGATGGGGGGGCAGATTTTTGTCTTAAGATGGGTAATGTTAGTTCACAAAGGGAGGGTGAAGAACTGGGCGCATGCTTTCTTTCCACTTACCTCACAAGCTCAGAGCACTGTTGCTGCCCAGATGTCTGTGAGAGCTACGGGCTTTCAGTCCTTAACATGCACAAAGCCTTGGTTCCCAGATGACTTTAGAGATCAAATCCTGGCCTTCAACCTTGTCTCTGCAAGATTCGGCATCCCTCTTGGCTGTTTCCTTGGCTGAGTTTGTTACCTTCTAAATGGAAAAGTTGCTCAGTGTGGTCATGGTGGATAAACCTATGAGACAGGCGAGACAGGGAACTTGGGATTTGAGCAGGCGCTCATGCGCTTTGGAGCACAATGATTTTTCAGTGGAGGAAACTCCAGTTGGATGCCAGCGAGCAGCACGGGGGACCACTGGGCTTGAGGTCTGGAAGCATCGGATGCTTTTCATGCTATTATCCTGCTTGGCCACGAGAGTGTCGCTCAGAAAGTAAGTCCCTCCATCTGCCCATGAATAAAGCCTGCCTGCCAACACCAATTCCAGCTGTGAACATGTAATCAGCTCTTCTATGGCCCCCAAAGGGTAGTCCCACAGGCCTAAATTTAATTTTCATGCATATTTGTCTCCTCCTTCCACTTTATGCAAGAACTACTTTGTCACCAATACAGGCGCCAACTATTTTGTTTGGGTAATTGCTCCAAGCCAACCCCAAACTACAGGGAGCACTCTTTCTCAGAGAGCACATTTTGGTTAATTTTTGGTTAACTAGATTATGTCTTTCTTCAGGGTTTCACTGATGATTTCTGTAAACATTTGCTTTACTTTGAAATAGTTCAGCACCAATGTCAGGTTCATTATCTTCCACACTGGGTTGGTTAGAATGAACAAATAAATTAGGAGCTGGAATGCCTAGGAGCATGGCTGTTTTCTTTCTGTATATTTCTTTACCCTTTCTGTCACAATCTTCTAGAATGGCTAGAATAACGAAGGTGGCAGTTTATACTCACAGGGAGAGGGGAAAAATGAACTCTTAAAAACAAAGCTCTTATTATTTTTTTTAAAAATGGAAGCGAATAGAAATCCTGAAGAAAGGATAAGACATATGGAAAAGCATAAAATATGAAGAGAACACTTTAAAATAGAAAGTCCTCAGAATGGCTCCATATGGCCCAGTTGTATTTAAGGTAACAGAAAACAGTAGCAGCTGCAAATGTTGATTCCTGGGGTTTGGGATTCAGTTCACCAAACAGTACTTCACAATTCACTGTGAAGAATGCTTTCTTTGTCTACCTCCTAAGTCTAATTCTTTTAGCATTAGAGGGGAAATTAAATTAATAAGTTATTCATTAAGGAACATAATTTTCATTGATTGTATCGCATTCTTAAGGAAGTAGCAATGTCTCCAGAGTTATCATCGTCTCTCCTAGCCTATCTAGGCAATAGACCCTACTTGGAATCTAAGGCACTCAATAGTGCAACCTAACAAATCACAAGTGTTCATTATTGAGACCCAAATAAAAAATGGCTCAGGATGTTAAAAACAACATTCCTTGAAAATAGAGGTCATAGAACACACACCTTGAAGATTGCTATAATCAACAGCCATCTGTAAAGAAAAAAAATTACACAGAGAATTTTCTGATATGTTTTTTTTGGCCATGATATTAGAAAGAATTTTGGGGTAAATCAGTATGAATATGGAATGAGTTTTCTTACTTTGAACTCTTTAGAGATAAAAATGCATCTCAATACACTTTGTGCCTTGTAGAAAATGAACTCATGATGAGGGACTGTGTCATAATAAATTATATGAAAACATATCAAAAAGACAGTGTTTCTTTTTAATATCCTGGTCTGGGGCATAGCATACTATCTTTGGATACTGGCTTTGGCTTAATCTTGATTCTGTCTTAAATTTGCATGTTGAAAATGAAATAGAAATATTAGAGGAAAGGGAAGCGCATATGTTCCCACATAAGTTTAATGGACCCATTTTCACATGTAAGATCTTAATAGTAAGGACCAAAAGTCTCACTCTTATTACTCCTTCTTTTAAGTGGCAAACTCTGTGAGAACTATAATCTTGGTATTGTATGAACATCTACATTTGTTTCTTCCTTTTATTTTGTTGGACTGACAGTCTGGATCAACTAACTTTACTTATTTTCTTTTTTATACTTTTTTATTGTGAAAATACTGTACAGAGGGGTTACAGTTACATGAGTAAGGTAATGAGTACATTTCCTATCGAGCATTGTTGTCTCCTCCTCTGTTTTCCCCCTACCATCCGTTCCTTCCCCACCTCCTCAACTATGCCCCCCCCTCCCTGAAGTTGTAAAGTTCATTTTCAATATAGTGTCTTATACATCTCATTGTTACAATGGGTCAACATATATAAGCATCTTGCTTTTTCCCTTCTCCTCCCCAAATTAGGACAATGTATATATATGATTCAGGGCACTGGAATGAGTGAAAACAGGGGTTATACCATGGGGGAGGAATATACCAAAGAAACAAAAAAGCACACTGTACATTATAAATACGTTAAAAACAATAGCAAGAAAGAAAAAAAACCATTTGTGTCCCTATCTTGGGGTTCATTTCACTTAACATCATCTTATATGGTCATATGTACATTTATTTTCTTTGTTGCTAAACTGTACATTTATTTTGAAGGGCTGAATCTGCTGGATTCTAGGCTTGGTATAGGCATAGTTGTACTGTAAGTTGGCCCCTAATTCAATAATTCACCATGAAGACTGGGTTTTATCCTTCTTGTGTTGAACAGGCATCTAATCAACCATTAATTTCCTTTTTGTTGGATGAACATAATAACTATTTATGGCTTCCTTTCTGATGAGAAACAGAGGCAGAGGATAAGTGGCTGCCTTACGTCAGAAAAGAAGATTTTAAGACTCAGCTACAGAAGTTCCTAAAGGTATTCTGAAATGATATGGTTAGAAAAAGGTCAAAATATTTTTTGTGGGGTGAGAGAGATGAATAGTGATGAATATATGCATCTATAGGGTGTGAGACATTTTGATTACATTAATCTAGGCTCAGAAGATTGTTTCTCTCAATGGAGAGCTGGGTAACCTTGGACGAGTAACTTAATTTCTCTAAACTGAGTTCTCACCATCAAACAAATAAAGTGTAACTGAGTAATATTCTACAAACAAGTAACAAATACTATGCATTAGTATTACCTAGGGCCTTGTCTTGAACTTTCTTTGTGTTTTCCCCTAATAGATAGTAACATATTTTATTTTATTCTAGCTATGGGAATGGAAAAACTTCACAGCTCATCTAAGTCTAATTTTTTATAATTACCCTGTTATCCTCAAGAGAAATATAGATACTTATGGTGGAAAGGCTAAATTTGTAAAGACATGAAGTCTCAGTAGATGAAATACAAGAATAAGGTCTAATTTTCTCAAAGTGAATGTAATCTGGAAGCATGGATCATAGAGTGGAGTGCTTGGTTAGCAAGTATAAGGCATGTGTTCAACTCCTAGTACTGACTTCCAAAATATTTAAAGTTATTTTGACCAAGCACCACAGTGATAATGTAAACTAACTAGTAAAGGGGAGGAGTAGGTGATAGATGCGAAGTACATGTAATTTGGGGTAATGTAGACCTCAGGGAAGATCTGAGCTTGTATCTTTGGAGCGCCTATGATCTTCTATGCTGTACCTTCTATTCTTAATGCATTCCTCTTTCCCTCATTGTGATCTCTTCAATAAGGACTAGAAGTATGGTGTGCTCCACCTCCCAACATGTATTTTTACATTCCAACCTTGAGATGTGGCCTCTGAGGTTCTGAAAACAAAAATCTATTGAAGGTGTCTGGTTATTCAAGCTGGGGCTGATTGCGCAAACCTGGACTAATCAAGTAGAGTGCCATCTTGGATAATATTTTCTATGGTAGCTAGAAAATAGAACAATCTAAGAATAAGGACATTCCCTTTAAAACACTTAGAATCACCAGACCTTTGGTCTGGAAAAAGTGTGTGTGTGTGTGTATGTGTGTGTGTAGACAGAATAAAACATGATCACTATATGAGCTAACTAAAGCTTTGCTAGCAAGGGATTTAAAAGCAACAATTGCTTAAACTCCTTGAGTGGTTATTTCTTATGCTAAACACATTTATTTAGCAACTATTTATTGAATACTATGAGTATGACATAGGTAGGCACTAAGCTAGATTCAGAAAAGAATAGTCTTTCCTTTAACAACTTACAAGATAAAAGTTACAAAAAGAGGCACACTTAACTAAGACATTCTGTTTTGATGGTCCAGAGAGGAGATACTATTGGGAGCATGAGCAGCAGACAGGGCCTCAAAAAAGACTGAGAACAGATTGAGAACCTTCACAGTGGAGGACACAGTGTGGAGTAAATTCAGGAGCAGAAAGGAAGAATTGGTACCAACACAAGTGGTTGAATTTGGAAACATTATTACTTTTAATGGCATGGTGTCTCATTTATTATTTAGACAGCTAACTTGGAAAAAATTATATTAAGTGAAGTAAGCCAGGCCCAAAGAAACATAGGTCTCATGGTTTCCCTTATTTGCAATAACTAGTATATGTCTGAGACAAGCAGAAAAGGTCAGATACGATGATGTTAGGTAAAATGAACCCCAAGATAGGGACATAAGTGGTTTTTTTCTTCCTTGCTATTGTTTCTAACATAAGGTGATTTTTTTGTTGCTTTGTATGTCCCTCCTCTATGGTATAACCCCGTTTTCACTGTATTTGATGTTGGTATAATTTGTGGAGGGGAAGGGCAAAAACAAATTGTTTAAATAGGGATACAGGTGGACCCATTGGAACAATGAGATGTACAAGATGCTATGTCGAAAAATGAACTTTACAACTTTGGTGGGGGGGTGAGGTGGGGGGAAGTAGTTGTGGATATGGGAGGGCAGGGATGGTAGGGGAAAAACAAAGGAGGAGGCATCAATGCTTGATAAGAAATGTACTCATTAGGCAACAATGCTTGATAAGAAATATACTTATTACCTTGCTCATGTAATTGTAACCCCTCTGTATGGTATTTTCACAATAAAAACATTAAAAATAAGTACATAACAACTTTTTAAAAAATAAAATTCATTTTGCATTTAAAAAATGGCCTTTCAGCTGGGTACCAGTGGCTCATACCTGTAATTTTAACTACTCAGGAGGCTGAGCTCTGAGGATTGTGGTTCAAAGCCAGCCCAGGCAGAAAAAGTCCACGAGACTCTGATGTCCAATTAACCACCAGAAAACCAGAAGTGGCACTGTGGCTGAAGCCATAGAGCACTATAGACCTAAAGAGCTAAAGAGTTCAAGGACAGTGCACAGGCCCAGAGTTCAAGCCCCATGACTGACCAAAAAAGATGGTTCAGAAATTGCCTTCTTCTTAACCTTTATCTAATTCTATCCCACTATAGAATATAAATTAGTGAAGCTGTATTGTAATCACTTGGTGTCTTCTTTACTGTAAAAAAAAGGTAAATGACTTCAAAGTGAATCTTTTTTTCTTTTGTAGAAATGTAATTTTTGTTTTTACAGAAATGTATTATAAATCAAGTTGGGCAAGGTGATACCTGTCTATAAGCCCAGCATTCAGTTGGCTGAGGCAAGGGATCAGGAGTTTGGGGGTAGCCTGAGCTCTGTAGTAAGACACTCTCTCCATCCAGAAAAACAAAAACTGAAAACATAGACACAAAATAACCAACTTATTATAAGTCAGGAAGAGACTGACTCAAACTCAGACATGGGTTTTAATGTTTGAAAGTTGGACATTTATGTCCACATATCTACAGAACAACCACAATAAGTTCTATTTTGCTTCCCTTCTCATGAAGTGTGCAGTAATTTTAAAGACACAATAATTCCATGAACAAGGTTAAATGTTGAATGTTAAGATAAAGCAAGTCTGAGGAATCTTGAGAACATATAAAAATAAAAGGACCAAAAGAAAAACCCAAAAAAGATAAGAAGCAGTAGAAACTAAAGGAAGATGGAATGGAAGATATCCCAGATAGGAAGAAAATGTCCATAGTTTAGAGGAGAATATATATTATCCATGAAACTCTCTTTTTCTTACCTCTTTTCTCCTTACCTCTCTTAGCAACAAAGCCAGAGTCCTCACTTAGTGCTCTCATGCTGAGGTATATACTTACTCATCTTACTCTTGCTTGTGGATTTTTAAGATGTCTTAAATGGGAAACCATTCCAACTTTTACATTGATGATAGCATTTAGTTACCAGAACCATATACCTCTACTATTGACCATAAAACAGTCTCTAATCATGATTACCATATAAGAAAGCCTGCTATCCATTTTGGAGATTAGTATTAAATACATGTGACACCATTTTGTCCCATTCAACTCTGCCATTATGCTTTGCTTTGAAAGCCTTGTCATAAAAGCATGAGTGTTTTCAATAAGGCCTGACCTTTTGAGTTCTTATATACCAACTGAATTAATAATCTAAATCTTATTGATAGCATTTTCATAGACTTCTTGACCTTTACCATAAAGAAGACCATTCAAGACTCTGAGATGTTCAAATATGTGATTTCTATTTTCAGTGGGGGGAAGTTCAGCTTGTTAGATGGAGATGCCATTTGGTGCTATGATTTTATTACTTAGTTAATTGGTTCATTGGGTTGCCTGGTTATTTTAACCTTCCCCTGTGGCCTCGAGGTATATTCCTGAAACGTCATCTCTCATCAGAATGGCGGCTGCCCCTTCAAAGAACTGAAAAGATATTTGTATAAAGAGGAGATGATCACTCAAGATCATTTGCCTTGTTGCTGTCAGCTGTCAGCTTAATACATTTATTTGGACAGCAGCAGGTTCTGACATAACTTATAAAGTTCTCTTTCTCAGCTGTGAAATATGATGGATGTGCCATACTGGTGACCTTTACACAAGGCCACATGTTAATATTCAGGACCCCCCTTTTGTTGGCCTTGAACAATGGCTGTCATTAAGAAAGCTTGGTTTGTCCAATATGCCCTCTGTTAGGATGCCGGACCACTCCTGATTGGTCACCAGGAAGTATCATGTGCCTTTGATAGAAATGACATGGAAGATGTATGGTCAAAGTGCTGTGCTCAGCACCACTGCTGTGCAGGGGAGAAAACGACTATGACCCAAATAACCCTGCCCTCAAACAATGTCTCACCAACCGAAGACAACATATTGGGAAGAAAAATGCTTGTAAACTGCATGTGTTAGAAGATGTATTGGCCGGACGGCCATAGGGCAATCTTTGAACTATTGAAATCTTTAGAAATATTGTAAGGTTCTGAAACAATACTTACAAACCTAATTAATCAAGCATAGATGGTTTATTTTCAGGCTTTCCACAATGTGTTGCTTTCATCTAAGAATAGGGGCTGTTGGGTTCTTTTGGCTAGTTCACAGAGGCACGCAAAAACTCAGCATGGGGATTCGTGTTCATACAAGTTGAAGCTCTAAATTTCAAAATAATATCTACATAGACCTTTGGCAATCCCTTCAACAAAGGCCAGGGCTGGAGGTAGCCTGGAATTCTTTTTCAATTATTTCTGGTTCTATGCTTGACTTCTCCCACCATCCTTCCCTTCAGTTTTATTCATTAGAATCACTTCTTTATGGCACCATTTTTAAAAAAGGAAATCAGTCCTGTTGAATTCTCTAGCTTCAGTAGAAAACATGCACTGAAAGTTTGGTTTGTTGTCCTTATGCCATTGGATGATGTGTGTGGTTTTACATATTCACATGCACATCCTTATTTTCCTATCACACTAATATCACTTAAAAAGGATCATTGGCTGGCTTCCAGTGGCTCATGCCTATAATACTAGCTATTCAGGTGGCTGAGATCTGAGAATTGCATTTTGAAGCCAGCCAGAGCAAGAAAGTCTGTGAGACTTTTATAGCTCCAATAAGCATCACAAAAGCTGCAAGTGCTAGCTATGAGCAACAAATCTCAGTGCCAGCACCCAGGCTCTGAGTTCAAGTCCCAGGACTGGCACACACACACACACACACACACACACACACACACACACACACATGCACGCATGCACACTTAAAGAATCATCAAAAAGTTGCACATGCTCAGTCATAACAGAAGCCCCTGGTACTTTCTGAAGTGATAATACAGGCAAGAAACACCAGCCTTTTGTGTCTCAGGAAAGTTGTGGTTGAAATGAATGAGTTAGTTATTTAGATCAATGAGTCATCCAAGTTCTTCCATGCAACATAGGAGGAGAGTGGCGGCAGGATGTGAAACATTGCACTGGGTCACAAAGTTGACAATCCCTGAAGGTCAATGCCTGATTACCCATTTAGAGGCAGATTATGAACTTTGTGGATTATCCCAATGTTCCCTACTGTGTCCTTCGGACCTGAGTTCCCCAGCTGGTTACAACGCACAGAGCAGGAGAGAGGAAAGAGGCTGAACTTGAGGCTATCCTTTGCAAGCCATTCTGGGGAAAGACTTTGTGGAAGGAGACATGTTCAAATCCATTCTTTATTAGAAAAATGCCATCATAACCATAAGACAGTGCCATTTTATAACCACCCAAATTGCCAAACACAAAAGCTGAAACATTTCAGGTAATAGCAAATGTCAGGAAAAATGTGGAATATTAGACAGCTATAGATGATACTGGTAGAGGGTAAATTGATCCGAGGGAAAATGGGTTTGAATAGTTTTGATAAAATGGTACCTATACCCATGACTGGACTATTCTAGGAAAACTGGAAGTACATGGACAAGAATATTCATAGCACGGGTGGACCCATCGCAACAATGAGATGTACAAGAACTTTGGGGGGAGGGAGGAGTGTAGTCATGGAGATGGGAGGGCAGGGATGGTAGGGGAAAAACAAAGGAGGAGGCATCAATGCTTGATAAGAAATGTACTCATTACCTTGCTCATGTAATTGTAACCCCTCTGTATGGTATTTTCACAATAAAAACCTTATTTAAAAAAGAATATTTATAGCAGTCTTGTTCATAATATTTTTTTTTTTTGGGTCAGTCATGGGGCCTGAACTCTGGGCCTGGGCGCTGTCCCTCAGCTCTTCAGCTCAAGGCTAGCGCTCTACCACTTGAGCCACAGCGCCACTTCTGGCTTTTTTCTTTTTGCTTATGTGGTGCTGAGGAATCGAACCCAGGGCCTCAGGCATGCAAGGCAAGCGCTCTACCACTGAGCTACCTTTCCAGCCCCTTGTTCATAATATTTTTAAAAAATCATCACTGGGCACCAGTGGCTCATTCCAATAATCCTAGCTATTCAGGAGGCTGAATTCTGAATATTGGGGTTCAAAACACCAGCCTGGACAAGAAACTCTGTGAGACTGTTATCTCCTAATTAACTACCAAAAAAGAGACAAGTGGAGCTGTGGCTCAGTGGTAGAGTGACAGACTGGATTTAAAAGGCTCAGAGACAGCACCTAGGCTCTGAGTTCAAGCCCAAGAACAGGAACCAAAAACAAAAAGGCAAGCTAAACCTGTTCTTTATCCCTATGTCCATCAATGAGAAGAGATGAATGAATTGTGGATATTCAAATAACAAAACTGGGTAAATCTAGCATTATCATTTTTCAATTACATACATTATAGCCGGGCGCTGGTGGCTTATGCCTGTAATCCTCAGATCTCAGGAGGCTGAGATCTGAGAATCATGGTTCAAAGCCAGCCTGGGCAGGAAAGTCTGTGAGACTCTTATTTCCAATAAACCACTAGAAAACCAGAGTAGCGCTGTAGCTTAAGTGGTAGAGTGCTTGCCTTGAACTGAAGAGCTGAGGGATAGCGCCCAAGCCCAGAGTTCAAGCCCCATGACAGACCAAAAAAAAAAAATTACATACATTATGTATACTGCTGTGTATTTATGATGTTATGATATATGAAACTACCCACTTGTGACTACTTTTGATGTACAGAATGGTAATATTTCAAAAATAAATGAGGTATTTAAATATTGTTCCACGTAATTTAAAAAAATGACTCATTTTCAGGGTTGGAGTTTTTAGAGGTGATTTAGATTCTTTGAAAGATGCTAACGCCAAGGCCTGATGGTTTATGATTTATTCAGCCTACCAGTGAATTCTTTATAATCAAAAAGCTCATATTCTTAGACTAGTGTTTTTTAAATTGCAACCTGAGCTGCATATTTGGAAGTTAAAAATGAACAACAGCAGGCTATGATCTGTGCCCTTGGGCTTGAGATCTTCTGAGTTAACTGCCTCCCAGTAAGGCTGAGGGTGTGGATGAAGGTGTGGCACCACAGGAAGGAGGAGGGTAAGCTGGGACTGGAGTCTTCACACTGTACTTCGGCCTCGGGGAATGGAGTGGTTAGTAGTATTAGAAGGACCTGACATTCATAATCCTGATTATACATGTGTTTGTGGTTCTGAGGATCAAACCCAGGACCTTGTGCATCCTAACAAGTGAGTCCACTTTGAGCAATATTTCTAGCCCTCTCCTTATTATATACTTTATCTTTGTCTTATGTTTTGTATTTTTGTGCCTATCCTAAGCCTTGAACTGAGGGCCTAGGCACAGTCCTTGAGCTTTTATGCTCAAGGCTAGTGATCTATCACTTGAGCCACAGCTCCACTTCCTGCTTTTTTTGGTAGTTAATTGGAGAGTCTCGTGGACTTTCCAACTTGGGCTAACTTTGAACCCCAATCCTCATATCTCAGCCATCTGAGTTGCTAGGATTACAGGCATGAACCACTGGTGCCCAGCTTTGATTCACGTTCATCATTAAAGGGATTACAAAAGTCTTGATTAGTTACAGGCAGGACTGAGTATGGCTCTTTTGAAAAGCATGCCAGGTATTGTCCAATGTGTAGCAGGGGTTACAAAATACTGAATCAGACACAGGAGATACACTATTGCACAAGAAGTACCACACTTCAAGTAATGAGCTGTAGAGATTTTTGCCTAACTTTTGCTATTATCTGGGATAGGAAATTTGTAAAGTTCAGGGAAAAAAACTTTATCATTGATAAAATAGGTAACTAACACAATAACTAAATAAGCATAATCACCATCTATGTTGACAATCATACATGTTGACTTTATTGTTTCCTACACATCCACATTTATGTAGATATACATATACATATATGTATATTCCTATATATTGTGAATATAAAGTGAATAGAAAGTTAATTTCTCTTCTGCAGAGTAGTTAAATCTTTGATGCAAAAATATGAAGGCCCAGTCCTTAGAGTTACTTAAGTAGAGGTTGGAGTTGAGAGTTGTGGGGGCCTAACCCTAGATAACTTTTAATTAAGCCTTCCATCTTGTTTTAGATGTGGACAAGTTTAGACCGAGTGACATTTGTTCTAGTGTTTGTGTTCCTTTGGAACCACAAGACCCAATGCTGCTATTTTGAAAGACTCTAGATGTTTACTCTTCATCTGAGAACATTGGATGAATTTGTCTACCATTTCAAATTGTGGTTTTTGTGGTGAAATGAGACAAGCCAATTAACATGAAAATGAGATGCTCAATCTACAGTATCAAAAGTAGACCAGGTTTCTTGAGTTCAAAGATTTGCATGTACATAGGCCTTGACAATGCATTTCCATTATTTCAGGCTGAATATTTATACAAAACATGTACAGATACAGAAAGAAGATAAATGATAGACTTTTATAGTGCGGGCCAGAGGCCAAAAATACAAATTGGTAGTCTGTAAGGATTGAAAGAGAAGTTATGACTTGTGCGTCTCATGTTGTATGTTTGAAAAAGATTGAGTAGTTAGCAACATTAAGCAAATTCTCCTTCTTCGTTTCTTTCTAGCAATAAAAGAGTTGGAAGGTGTCTGATTCTTCTAATGGAAAATGTGGACCCAGGATATCCATACATGGCTTTCTCTCTAGAATAGGGCATTTGCTTTGTTTGTCTTTCTTCAGAGGAAGTGGTTGTGTTGTAGGACACGTCTCCTTGTGTCTACGGCAGGGCCAGCGGCATCTTTTTTGCCACCTGACTGCTTTGAATACAGGGACTGGATCATTTACAAGTTGGTACACTCTAGATCTCACAACACTCATCTCATCCTGCTTCTATCCACACCACCTTGCATTGTCTTCCTTTTTCTTTTCTTTTTCTTTTTCTATCCCCCAAATCTAAATTGTTTAGCTGGTTTGGCTTTGCCTGGAGGTTCTGACTAAGACTATCCAATGCCTTTTTTTTTAAGCATCTACTCATTGCTAACAGACCTCAGCCCTTCCTGGCTTGCAAGTGTATCCCTCCCTCAACCCATGGTATCCTTTTTGTTGTTGTTGTTGTTGGTCATAGGGCTTAAACTCAAGGTCTGGGTGCTGTCCCTGGGCTCTTTTGCTTAAGGCTAATGTTCTACCTGAGCCACAGTGCCACTTCTGGTTTTTCTAGTGGTGAACTGAAGATCAGAGTCCCTTGGGGAGTTTTTGGCCTGGGCTGGCTTTGAACCACAATGTTCAGATCTCAGCCTCCTGAGTAGCTAGGATTACAGGTGGGAACCATTGGTGCCTGGCCATGGTACTCTTGTGTGTGTCTGTGTCTTTGCTATCTCCCATCATACTGGATTAGTATCACCACAGTAATCTCATCTTGAAAGCATCTGCAAAGACCCTATTTCTTAATAAGATCACATTCACAGGTACTAAGGTTTAGGACTTCAACTTATCTTTTAGGAGATATTTTATTCTGCAGTAGTCTAGGTCATTTGATCACTACTATGGCTCCAGTGATTTCCTACAAATTGGCCTTCATTTGTCCAAATCACTGCACTCAAAATCCCACCTCCCAGACCCTATGTTTTAGAAATTGCTACGTCCTTGTCCTGTTTCCCTAATGGATGATCTCATCTCACTACTAGGTGAAAAACAATCTCATTAAATAAATTCACAATGGGAATGCTAACTTATTTTTAAGCTAAGGTTTATCTTTATTGTTTAAATAAAGGTACTTTCTGGATTATAAGAATAATTTGAACATCCTATAATTGTTTAAGGTTTGAATTATACACCAAGAAGCAATTTAATTTGCTTCATTTTTCTCCCAGCTTTTTGAGTTATCTTTATATTTAATAAATATTCTTCCACATAAACTCCAATTTAGTATATAATATTTACATTCATTTTTGCTTTCTATAGACCAACTGTACCGCAAACACATTACATGTATTATCTATTTCTTCTAGTATTCCTAGCAGGTACACATAATTAATATTGTTTTATAAACATACAACTGAAGTAAGGTAAAATTAAGGAAAAATTTTCAAGGCTACACAGTAGTGAATTGTAAAATTCAGGATTCACATTAACTTCACGAAGCCATAGAGCTGGTACATACATTTGTGTACTTTTCTATTATTAGAATGATATCCTATCTTTGAAATTAGCCTTAATTCACTTTTGTATTTACACAGAAAGGAGAGTTTAAAAAAATTGAATTTGGTAATAAGATAGAGGCAAATGAATCATTGGTTGTTTAGTGTCCTCCTTAATACACGTCTTATACCAAGAGCCCTCAATGATTTTGAATTAAAATCCTAGGTTTCACACACATGTGTGCACACACTCACACACACACCTGTATATTTTCCATCCATTTGTACACTCCACAGAGGCTACTACTACATCTTTCTGCTTGGCTTTTCCCTCCATCACCAGTTCATTACTCTGCTGGGTTTTGATTTTTGGAAACTCTTTCCCATGTTCACTTTGTATAAAGGAATATAAAAATATAGGCATGAATGGCTAAAATGGACCAGTAGCTATCAGTTTCTCAGTAGATGTGAATTAGGTAAAGGAACTCATCTCAGATGCTGGATGAGAATCAAAGTGGGACTCACTAGACATGATGTTTAAAATGAATTATACAACTTGTGGATGGGGATGGGAGGGAAAAACTGGGAGAGAGAGGGGGAAGGAATGACACTCTTCAAAAATAAATGTACTCATTACCCAACTTATGTAACTTCAACCCCTCTGTAAGTCACCTTTATAATAACAATTTAAGAACAATAACAACAACAAAAGAACCAAAGCAGGATGGTTTGCCTTTCACTGGACTTGTTACATCTTATAATATTTTTATCTAATATTCTAGAGCAGTTTTATACAAAGGAGACCTTTTTCACTTTCTGAGAATATCTTGAGCAGTAGGTTTGGGTTCATTTTGGAGAGTTATAGTATACTTAACATAAGCCTCCAACTAGTTTCCTGACCTGTATACTGTAACTGATCATCATTCCTGCTTGGATCTTGTGAGGACTAATGAGAAGCACATGTAGAGTTTCACGTAGCACCAGCAACGTAACTTATACTCAACAAAACATCATCATACCTTGGCCTCCTTTTCACCATTTTTCCTCCTCCTCTTAACCATGCAGGTACCTCAGTCCTTTGGCTTTGTCATTTCTATTGGCCCAGTGTAGAAACACAAAACAAACATTGATATAGTATCTATTTCCATTCTTTTTTTTAAAGATATTAGTAAGGAGTTGTAAAAACCATGTTATTATTAAGTAGTTGTAGGTTACAATTCCAGAAGTCAGGTTATGAGTACAGTGCATCTTGATCAGTGTCACCCTTTCTGTCTTTCTCTCTCATTTTTCTGCCCCTCATCCTTTTGCTCACTAATTTAGTAGGTAACAAAGAAATGAATTCTTTTAAGCTAATATATTTACTTTTTATGGTATTTCCAGAAAGGACTCGAGGTCCAATTGCATGTAAAAGACTACTTAATACTACCCAGTACGTAATCCCCAAGCTTACTGAGAACATAGTTTGTTTGGATGAAGAAAGCTATCGAGGAGCCTGTCCCTCTCCTACTCCATCCAGTGAGATGGATGAGAATTCATTGAATGTCACTGTTGGAAAAAATAAGAAGAAAACCAAAGAAATCCCCAAGAAGGCCTGGAGCAGTCCATATTTGGAAAACCAAATGGCAAATAGGCCTCTTCGACCACCCTTACCAAAACCTATCCACCTGGAGGCTGCAGGTAGACATCTAAGTCTTCATAAGCAGCCCCAAAGCAATTCCAAGGGAGATACTGGTAGGTCAAATTGTGGTTCTTAACTTTTGTAGTCTTATATCACTTTTTATTTTTAGCTTCATATAAGCAGAATTGATGACTGAGCCAGGGGTATGCCATGTTCTAGAAAGTGTTACAGGAACAGTGTCAGTTGATTTTTAATGAGAGTCTACAACAGCATGGCCAAGCATTGCATCGAAGGAGAGATCAGGTATAAGTAACCTGATGATTCAAGTATCACCCAGATAAATGATAGTGACAGTTATTATCATTATTTCAATCCCCATTTCTTAAGCTGCTCTCACGTGCTTAGGTTGGTGTGATCATTTTACATGATTTTTACAAAATCTCCACCTAATGCTTAAGCAGATGTTAGCAATCTCCATTTCACAGATAAGGAAACCATGAATTCATAGCATGGGATAAGGTGTATGATGTGTCTCCCAGTCATACATCCTTTCAGAAAAAATCATTAAGAGTCAAGAAATAAACCAAAGCAATAGGTTTTGGAGTCACAAAAGACGTAAATCAAGTCAAAGCTATCCCCCACATCAGTTCTACAGTCGTGATAAACTCCCATAAATGTTTGCTGAACTCAGCTGAGCTCTGTAAATTAAGGATTATGACTACTTTGAAGACCTGTTTGTAAGCTAGAGGATAAAGTTCCCTGAGCACAGTAGGGATTATATGATACCTGACAAGAGAAAAATGGAAGGAAATTATACATATCTCTAAATTTCTACAAAGAGTCACAGAGAAGAATTAAACTGGTGGTGTCAGCTAACTTTTGCAAAAAGGAATTTTAGAGTAGAGATTACGCCCCAAGTGTTTGCATAGTTTGTTGCAATTGAGAGAGAGAAGGAGAGGGAGAGAGAGAGGGAGATACAGAGAGAAGGAGGTGAAGAGGGAAGGAGGGGGAGAGAGGTAGAGAGAGAGAGAGAGGAGAGGAGGGGTAGAGAGACACTTGACACAAAGAAGAAACTTTCTTTGAACTACAGAATGTACCATTATAGCAAGAATGTTAAGGACAGGGGTGGAAAAGCTTCTGCCAGAGACTGAGTCCAGAAGGAAGCTGTGGTTCAAGCAGCAGGGTGTCAGCCTTGAGCAAGAAAGTGAAGCAAGAGCATGAGGCCCTGAGTTCAAGCCCCAATACCAACACTCTCTGTCTCTCTGTCTCTGTCGCTCTCTCTCTCTTTCTCTCTCACACACACGCATGTTACCATATCTTTTATACAGAAAAAAATTACTGGAGCAAAAGAAAAAAATGAAGCCTGTTAATAGTGTTAATGGGTTTTAGTGTGTTAGGTTAATCGGCTGTTTTTACTTTGAGCTGATTTGCAATTTCTAATAAACTCTATGAAGTAACTAGATTGTTTTCCAAACCATGCATTGCTCAACTGAATAGGCCATAGATTCTTTGATTCACACATAGAGTAGAAAAACCACAAAATAATGTTCCATTCACAAACTCTCCAAATTTAGAAGTTGATGTGCTCTGTTTTGAATGGTTATCTTTCCAATTAAGTTTTCTGAAAATTCTGTAAAAGTTATTTGGACATTAAGAAGATATCATTTTTTTTTAATGCTGGTACTGGGACTTGAACTTAGGGCCTAGACACTGTCCCTTAGTTTTTTTTTCTCTCAGAGCTGGTGCTCTACCACTTGAAAGCCACAGCTCCATTTTCAGGTCTTTGATGGTTAACTTGAAATAAGAGTCTCATAGAATGTCCTAAAGCCAAGGCTGGCTTCAAACTGCAGTTCTCAGGTCTCAGCTTCCTGAGTAGCTAGTATCACTGGCATGAGCCCCAGCACCTGGCTTCATATTTTCGTTTTATTTTTTAAATATGGGAACATATGTGAAGTAACTATTGGGGGCTTTCCATTTCTCTTCCTACAATATCAACGTTGATTTCTTGAGCATCAAGACAGATTTTTGTTCCATGTCCCAACGGATGCAGAATGGTCCTGCCCTAGGCCCTGGACCTTTCATTCTTCCCTTCTTTACCTTCCAGCTTCCAACCAGAGGCCTTCCACTGCCATTGGCCTCTGTGGCAAGAACCAGATCCATAGCACCCAGCAGAACACCAAGCGGACCTTGTCAGAACCCAAGCTGGAAGACAGTACAGAAGCCACACCCGGTGCAGGGACCTACCCAGATCTCCAAAGCGGGAACCTCGTGGCAACTGGACATGCACTGGGGAAAGCCAAGGTTACCATAGCACCAGAGAAGCTAGCCAAGCATCCTCAGCATCTTTATCTCCAAGAGGAAGGGAGGCTGAAGGCAGACATCTCCCTCCCAAGCAATCTGGCAATAGCACCCCTTCCTGTACTCCAGGGTGGGGCTTGTACCCATTTTCCCTCCAAGAGGTTAATACAGGTTTGCTCCGAAGCACCCCCCCGCCCACGCCGGGGGTTCCATAAGGCTTGTTCACGGGCTCTCCAAAGGCCGGTGGTGAATGTGAAGAATGCTCACTTGCTTTGACCGCGGAGGGAGGGAATTGTTCCAGGAGCCCTGCCCCTCCTCCGTTCAATGCCTGCGCACAACAACAGAAAGGGCCTCAGATGGACTGGTTTCCACAGAACTATTGTTGGGCTTTTGTGAAGCATTTTTGAACCTAATAAATAATGTCAAAAGTCTCTGTCCCAGCCCCAAACGTTCCTCTTGGAAGCATCTCTAATCGCATGTTTTGTTCTACAGCGTTGCAAAGAATGTGTGCCCCACAATGGGGATGGGGCACACCGCGTGCCACTTTGGTGTGTGTGTGTGTGTGTGTGTGTGTGTGTGTGTGTGTGTGTGTGTGTGCGCGCGTGTGTGGCTCCATCTCGGATTTCCTTGTACAGGTAAACCGGTTCACTTGCCAGCTTCGGCTCCGGTTTAAGGATATTTTCTAAGGGTCTTTAGAATTTTTAAACAGAGGGTTTTCGTTTTCTTTCTTTTTTTTTTTTAATAATTGAATGCCTGTAATTTAATAGTTAACATGCAATTTGATTACTGCTGATGTGCTTAGGGAAATTCTTCAGGCTATATTAAGGTTTCTATGTCAGAAATCCGAAGCCAGATTTCTAGTTCCAGGCATTGTAACACTTGGAAGGAAGGTTAATGGAAAAGACAATCCCAAGTTGCTGGTTTGGGGGATAGAAAATACCGGAAGGGTTGCAGAGTACATGATCAAATCCTGGGCATTTTAAGGGGCTTTTTTCTTTTTTTTAATTCATCATCCTTACAGCTTCATTAAGCAGCTTTTCACTGTGATGTAATGTTAAGGTTATTTTTATGATTTTTTTCTTTTATGGGATTATCTAGGTTTGTTTTTTTCATTTTGAATATTCAGAAAACAGGAGTCAAGTATGCTCCGTGTATCTATCTTCAGCTGTGTGCTTCAGTTCCTTGCAATTCATTGCCCTGCATTTACAGAACTTGGTACATGGAACTTGCAAAATCTTTCTGCACTAATATTTTTTTACTTTGGCTCAAATTAGTGTATGTCTGTGCATTGATTATATATATATATATATATATATATATCCTACATTTTACATATATATTCTACATAGAACATATAATCTACATGAAGAAGGATTCAGGCTATTTATTATATATATTCTCTATAAATGAAGAAGAATACAGAGTATTTATTCTCATATACATCAAGTCTGTCATATATCAAGCCCACATTTAGGTGTCAAAGTATCAATAAGGATAGCATATAGTAAGCCAGCTGAATTACATTTAGGAAATCTGTTTAGCCTGTTGAAGACTGCTCAATTTCTTTAGATAGTCATATTCTCTAGGAGTAACGAACTCTAAGTTTGGGTTTTCATTAATATGATCAGTATGGTTTTTATGATATAATGCTTTAATTGCATTATTGATTTATTAGTATGGTTTAATTGTAAGAAAATGCATGGGTGAGTGCTATAGTCTCTTGAATATATGATGGTATGTACTCACCAGAGTTCACATGACTGCTGTCAAGTTTAACCTTATGCTAATTGATTGGGAAGAAGTATGTTGACACATTGAAGGTTTGTAATTAGAATTTTGGTTCTAAGTTTTCACAAAGGTGGTTTCTCAAGTCAAGAAATCTTTGCTATGGTAGTGTACTTGCTTAGCAAGCATGAAGCCCTCAGTTCCATTCCCAGTATTGCAAACCATTGCCTTTGGGAATTTTAAAACAGCTTGAATGGTTATTCCAAGAACAGGAAAAGTTGTCGGGATAGTAGACTGATTCCTAACTGTAGAGATACACATCAGTGAATTTACTAAAACAGCAATGCTGTTTAAACTTAGAAAAAGGAAGACCAAAAGCACAATTAATTTGTTTTGGGCTACTAACTATACCTGCAGATCTATAACATTTTAATTATCATTTAAATGTCTAATTATAGTATTCTGGCCTCTGGAAAGTAATCCAAATATGTATTTTTTAGTTTGCTTAAGTTTCTTTTATTTAAACATTTTTATCAGCATACATTGGTTGGGCAGGGGGATTTCATTGTGACCTTCCCATATATGCTTACAGTATGTCATGATTAGACTCATTTCCTTCATTATCTCCCTCATTCTCTCTCTCTTCCTTAAAACAACTTCATTTTTGTTCTATTTTTTTTTCCACACAGAAGTGTAAAATACTCCAACCATATTCACCCTTTCAGTTTGGTACCCACTCCTGGACATTCTTTTTTTTAAGTGTAGATTTATTGGTGGTTTCACCATAGTATATCATATATGCATATACTGTACTTTAATCAGATTGACTATTACTGTCTTTCTTCATCCCTGACCTCTTTCAGTGAGGTTTATTAAACCATCTAACTACACAGATGCAATGTATTCCAATATTACTTACCCTCCAAATAATGTTGTTGAAGAATGACTCTAGTAGTGAATGATTTTATTAAATAGTTTTCAGTTTTCTCATGTTTGATTCTATAGCTATTCAACTGTTAAAGTTTAAGGATTTGATAGTCATGAATATTTTAATATTGTTAAATGGAAAACCTCACAGAAGAGATAGGTACATTTGATTTTGAACTGCACCTTCTTAATAAACTAGGGATAAATTGTCTTTGGATTTCATGGAATAAACTTGAATTTAAAAGATTGTGTGTGTGTGTGTGTGTGTGTGTGATAGTGAGGTTTTGAACTCAGGGTCTAGCACTTGTTAGATGTGTACATTGCCCTCTAAGCCATGCTCTAGTTCTGTTTGATTTAGTTATTCTTTTTTTACATAAGGTATGGAATCTTTCCCCTAGGATCTCAGTCCAGGATTATCCAATCTATGCCTCCTGGGTAGCTGGGATTTCAGAAATGCTCCATGAAGAGTGATTTGGTTTTGAGATAGGGTCTTACTATCTTTTTGCCGGGGCCAGCCTTCAATTGAAAGCCTGCCAATCTCTCTCTCTCTCTCTCAAGTAGCTAGATAAGAGGCATATGCCACAAGAACATTTAAGAAAAAAATTAAAGAGGTATTTTAAGATTTAAATGGAAACACCAGTCTCACTAACAGGGTATGGAGTAACATTCCTTTCCAAAGTATTCCTGAAGCTACACATAGTGATGTATATTCACTCACAAAAACAACACTGATAATCAATAGTTATCACATACCACGCATTGAGCATATTCTGATTTTCTTATTGCAGTAACCCTGCTCTTTATCTCATTATTTTTCATCCCACTATTATCCCATATTGTTTCTATTTTCTGCCATGAAGGTTTTTCTATGAATCTTACTTTTATTTAACTGCTTTGTTATATTCACAGTATTATATCCATAGATCATGCGAACTACATTTTCATCTGCTCAGATGGAAATTTTGAACCTTTGAGCTCGTCTGCTTCTTTCCATTGTGTTCCTAAGCAACTACAAATTTATCTTCTGCCCCTGTCAATATGCCAAGTCTGGAAATTCAATAGGAGTGAAATTATGATATGTAGTATTTTGTGACTGGATTCTCTCATTTAACACATGCAAGTTCTAAGATTCATCCATGTTCACTTTTATAGTGAAATAATTAATACTGCACTGTATAGATATAGCAATTCATCTGTCAACAGAAGATGGAATTAGTATTATTGTCCTTTGGAGTATTAGGGACAATTCTGCTATGCTGCTCTCTCTGTGGCATTTTCTTTTGAGTGTGTCTTCATTAGTGCCCCTCACCCTGGTATATGAATGGCATTACTGTTATCCTGTTTACCCAGGAGGATGCTGAAAATAGAGTGGTTAATGTGATTTGTCTGGAGTCATATGGCCTGTATAAAGCAGACCTGGTTCATAAACCTGAGGCTGAAATGTGTTCATGCTGCTGCTCCCTCTGTGAGCTTCCCTCAGATAAGGTCTCTAAGAAATTGCATAAAAAGTAGCTAGGCACTAGTGGCTCACGCCTTTATTTCTAGCTATTCAGGAGGCTGAGATCTGAGGAATCACCATTCAGAGCCAGCCCCAGGCAGACAAATCTGTAAAATTCTTATCTCCAATTAACCAACAAAAAAAGCCAGAAATGGAGCTCTGGGGCTCAAGTTTGGTAAAGTGCCAGCCTTGAGAAAAAGCAAAAACAAACAAACAAATAAAAACCAAAGAAGTCACTGAGCCTCTTGAGTTCTAGCTATAGTACCGGCACACAGAAAGACACACAAAAAATGAAATGACACAAAAGTAAAACAAACTATTGGAATATACTCATCCTCCTAGTCATTTATCAAACACTTGATGAACTGCCACACATATTTCCTAATGTATATCCAGAAGACACACTTAGAAATAGAATAGCCTATGTGAAGTTAGCACCACTGGCCTATTTCTGTGCCCTTTCCCTAAAATCACATCGTGTCACTTGGTCTCAACTTGCTCTTGTCTCTCTAATGCACAGTGTGGCTGGATGTCTGCAATGACAGTATCTGACCTGAAAGTCATCCATCAACTAAGCTTCCTGGATTAGCTCACGCTTTTTTGGGATGAAAGAAATCAGGATGGCATGTGTTAGTTCCTTCCTTCCTTCCCACTTCTCCTCTAGGTTAAAGTTGAATTCTTTGAGTCTGAGAGATAGAGAGAGAGTATGTGTGTGTGTGTGTGTGCACGCGCGTGCATGCATGCATGCACGTGTGTGACTTTAACAATGTTCTCTTCACATGTCCATGCATAGGCCCAACAATTGCTTGTTGACCCATTTTAACCTCTTTTGAGCGTCATCTTCAAAGTGTAACTGTCCTTGACAATGAAAGAGACCTTCCTATTGTCTGGTCCTTCCAGGCAATCTTTAGCTCAATGGCTTTCAGATGGAGGAGTTGGCCAGAGGAAGGAGACAAAGTGAGCTGTTGTTCCTGAGTGACTTTTCTAAAGTTTCCCCTTTTCTCTCTTAGGATGGTGCATTTCTATAGAAGATGACAGACGTTTTGACAGGTGCAATATGCTTTGAACTGTTGTGTCAGATAATTCTTTTGTCTTGGCTTTTCCCAGCAGAGTGGTACATCTTAGGGTACTGATATGCATATTGTTTGCTTTTCATTTAGTGTGGCGAAGCCTTCCTCCTTCCTTTTTCTCCACCTCTCTCTTTAGGGCCCTTTGCATGCATGTCACTATCCCAGATGGAAAAGCAACCATTAGTGCACGAACTAAACTTCTCATTTCCCCCCTCCTACTTTTTCCTTAAAATGGAAATCACTTCTTGCATAATTATCTCACTATTTTTTTTAAAAAAGGAAGCAAAACAAGCTCTTCAATGGCATAAAGAAAATCTATCAACTACATATATATATATATATATATATATATATATAATCTAACCATCCAATGATGATAATTATTTGCCTTTTGGAGAATACCCTTTCATGTATTTTTCTTAACATAGTCACATAGGAAATTCTTTGTAAAAAGTAACTCATACTATACATACTCTTCTATAAGCTGATATTTCTCCCATCACAATGAATAATGAACATCTTAGTAACATCAGTACATGGAGATCTTCGTTAGCATTTTAAGTACTTATGAAGAATTGTATTGCACTATTGAATCACAGTAACAATGGCCCTTGTTTTGGACCATATTTGTAAATGTCATTAAGTATTAAATGAAAACTGGTGACTTCCAAGTATATAACAGGATAGTGCCGATTGTTCCATAACTAACATTATATGGAAGTGGAGATTTAACACTGTCCAGTCTGTTTTTCTGGTTGATTCTTTGGCTATTTCTGTAAAATGTGATTATTGCCTGGAATCTTGTTCCAAGTATAACAAGAACAGACTGAACCAAGATAGGAAGTAAGTGGGGTTTGGTTTCCTCTCTCTCTCCTTTGTTTTCCTTCTTTCCCTTTCCTCCTCCTCCCCCTCCTCTTCCTCTTCTTTCTCTTCTTCCTCATCCTCTTCCTCTACTTCCTCCTCCTTCTCCTCCTCTTTCTCATGTCAGGGTCTTATATAGGCCAGATGGGCTTCTGCGTCCGTCTCCTGAGATTGGGGATTATAGGCATGTATGAACATATCTGCCTTTGGAAGTGTTAATAAATAAAATAAATCAAAGCTGTCCTACTCCTTATGATGAATGATTTCCTTTTGGGCTTTATATTTTTTTTCAAAAAATGTCATTAAGTAATTGTACAAAGTGGTTTCAATTCAACATATCAGTTTATGAGTACAGAGTACATGTTGAGCAATGTTACCACTTTCATCATTATCCTCCATCTTTGAGTTTCTATGGTTTATTTTCTAAGGAAAGTATGAAGAAAATTCTAGAATCTAAGAAATTGAGATTTGGGCTGATAAAAGAAGATAAATGGGACTTGAGATACTTAATATCTAGCAGAAGTTTCTGACGCCACTCTGGTTTACAAATTGTTAAAGAGAAGGGAAGTCAAGATCTTTTACAAGTGTTCAGGTAGGGAGATCAGGTCTGGCTGGTGTCATATTGACTGTGTGGTGAATGGTAAGGTCTGGTAGCCTTGTCTTTATGCTGGGGAAAGGTGACACCCTGCCTCCCAGGTGATGGGTGTACTCCAATCCCTGGAAGCAGGGGCAGGCATTTAGCTGATGTGTTGGTGGACCTAGTCCCAGTGCCCAGGACCAGGAATTTCATGTGACCCTGCTTCCTGCCCTGACACTATGTTGGTGTGGACCAGCATAGGTACCGTTATGCCATGCCATGTGTCTCTGTGATCATGTCGAGTGTCCTGTCTCCTGGCTCATCTCTGGTCACCATAGCATCCCAATTCAGCTCTTCATTTGAGCTGAATTGGTTTGTTGGTGTTGTTTTTGTTCTTTCTTTCCTCTCTGGCCTGTTTCCTAACCGTGTTGTGTATTTGTGGGCTGCAGGCCTTTGTAACAATTGGCTACCTGCAGACTGCTAACTGTATAATAAAGATGCCAAGATTCAATCTTTCAAAATATGGCTTCTCTGATAATTTACCTTACAACAGTGTGACTTACTGGGATCCAGGTAATTCAGGATCTAAAAAGACAGTATTGTACTCCACATGAAAAATGATGAAAAACCTGTGACTTAAACTGAATAAAAACAAGGTGAAATGTGAATGTTTCCTGAAAGTGAGATGCAAAAAGTATTTGTGATGTTCAGATGAGTACACATCATTTTAAAGTGTTGTTTTCCAGTTTGGATCCTTTTGTGAGCTATGTGATCAACACATCCTGTTTTCTTAATGACAGTCTCTCCCCAGCATATGCCTTAGCTGCCCTGACCCCAACTCTCAGAGAAACTCCAGTCTGAAATGAACCCTTGGTGTGGAAGATCAGTGTAGGCAGTGGATTCTGCTAAGCTGCAAAGTCACATATGATTTACTATAAGGAGCAGAACACAGGGATAGGAGTCCTACAGGTCGTGTGATCCACTGACCTCTACCTGCTTCAGTGACTCTGCCTGTTAAGGCTTGATGAATGGTGGTGTTAAGAGTGTGCACCTCTTCAGCTTCCCTGAGGAGACTTCCTTATTGTCTTAGGCCTTTCACTGCTACCTGTAGGAAGTTTTACTCACAAACTAGGTTGACAAAAGTCTTCTCAAAATTATTTTCAGTGTTTTGTCATCAGAGAGCAGAAGGCTTGCTAACAATTTACTGCAGGGAGAAAGGGCAGCGAGCCACATGGTGATTGAGAAGCTGGAACCTGCGCAGGCTTTCTTCTGCTTTGCTCCACTCAGAGCTGTTTGCAGAAGAAGGAATGGAACAAAAACTATCATTGGAAGGCTGGGCACCGGTGGCTCAAATCTGTAATCCTAGCTACTCAGGAGGCTGAGATCTGAAGATGGTCATTAGAAGCTAACCAGGGCAGGCAGGTCTGTGAGAACTCTTGTCTCTGATTAACCAGCCAAAAGCCAGTAGAGCTATTGCTCAAGTTATAGAGCACCAGTGTTGAGTGAAAAAGCTAAGGGCACATGCACGCGTGTGTACGCACACACACACACACACACACACACAATCATTTGAATGTCGTTACCCTCCAGTGTCTTTAATTGTTTATTTTGTTTCAAAGGTGGAGTGAGGAGAAGGCTTAGAATTTCTAACTTTTGTACTGGGGGAGAGGTAATTAACAGATTCAGTTAGTGAGAGCTTTAACATCCAGTGGCTATCTGGGTTCATGACAGTCGATGCTGATTGTGCATTGGATATTTCTCCCCTACTTAGTATATTTAAGGCAGCAATATGGTAGGCTTAAAAAACAGAGAGATATAAAAAGAAGTTTATTGTCCACTGCGTAGGCAGGAAATGCCAGTCCCTTACCCTTATACATGTAAGATGGTCTCCATGAAAATAGTAGTGTTGCATGATTATTCTGTGCTTCCTTTCTGTTAATTTTTTTCCCTTACCAATTTGGCTCAACATAAAGACTAAGGGATGATACTTGCTAGCAAAATATTCTGTTTCTTTTTTTCCTCCAAAAAGAAACAAAATTCAAGGGAGATTTATAGCTACGATCACAAATTCTTTTTTTTTGGGGGGGGGGTCCGGTCGTGGGGCCTGAACTGTGGGCCTGGGTGCTGTCCCTCAGCTCTTCAGCTCAAGGCTAGCGCTCTACCACTTGAGCCACAGTGCCACTTCCGGCTTTTTTCTTTTTGCTATGTGGTGCTGAGGAATCGAACCCAGGGCCTCGAGCATGCAAGGCAAGCGCTCTACCACTGAGCCACCTTCCCAGCCCCCGATCACAAATTCTTAAAAGGAGCCTGCCACTGCGAGGTTCTTTCTAACCCTGGAGTCAACAAGATGGTATTTTCTGGAAGGCTGGCACAAAGCTATTTGTCATTTCTCTTTAGTAATCATTAGATGGTCTTTTCAAAGAATATGTATTGCATTTGCTCTGGGTGCTGTTTTAAGTTACTTCTCTCACAGCCTTAGTTTTGCAGATGTGAAAGAAGATATACTTCGCACTAGCTCAACCATTCACTCATTCTCTAGCAAAACATATATGGGGCAGCTCCTATATGCCTAAAAGGTATCAGGAACCAGGAAGAGACAGATGCATTTATCTCTTTAAGCAGTTTATGTCAATGGGTGAAGGGAGTACAGGATGCTTTCAGAGAGCAGAAGATGAAAACTAGACCTATTCAGAGGGTATAAAGGTGAAGGAAGGTACAAGGAAGAGATTTCCAAATACAATTGGCCCAAGACTTTGGAGAGGGAACAAGTTGCATGCTGACCGCAGTATTTAAAGATTGTGTAAGGAGTTGGACAAACTAGCAGAGGCCAAACCACAAGGGCTATGAGGCCAAATAAAGAGTTTGATTTCATGTCATGATGGTGAAATTCCATTGAGGATTTTAAGTAGTGGGATGTACTTCGATCCAGGAAGCTGATGGAGAGGCCCAGCCTTGAGGCTCAGACCGTAGAAGCCATGCACCTGTGGCCCAGGGAACAAGCTGGCACCTTGGAATTAGACAGCACCTGTGGAAGTGGACACATGGTAGACTGTCCTGTTACCAGCTGCTGGGTCTGCGTTCTCCATCAGCACTTCAGAGCATAGCTCACGTGGCCTGCAAGTGATGCACAAATCTCCTCTGACTCCTGACACCCTGCATGCTCCTTACTCAGAGCCATCCCCGTGAACTGTAAGTGGAACGGGGAAGACTGCTTACATTTTTGAAATTTGAAATTTTCTGCAAATATCTGGAGTTTTGTTTCTTTGTTTCTATTTGGAAACAATAGAATATTTTGCTAATGATTGCCAGCTCTTGATGATACTCTTTGTCTTGAGATAACTGGTAGAAAAGAAGAATTACTGGAAAGGAAACAGACCATTCATTCCACAATCACACCACTGCCTTTCTGGAGACCACCTGCTGTTGAGAAGTGTGAAGATGGGACTTGTCAACATGGTCTCTCTGAACACTGCTTCCTCGTTCTTCCACACAAGCAACCAGGCCTTATGAGTTATTAAATACAGAATGTTTAATCTGCGTTGTTATGTTCTAAGTCTTTCTTTTCCCTTTCTTTGTGTGAAAAGGAGATGAGTTTTAAAAGTGATTTTTTTTGTCTAGTGGAGCAAAAACGATTTCTCAAAGTACAACTTAAAAATGATCTAGCTTCATTTTCTTTACTGTAGAAAAAGACTCAGCCAATAATTATTTTGGAGGTTTGCCATGGGACATTTTTTAATTGTTTTTGCATTTGGTAAGATGATAGCTAGTTTTATATGTCCACTTGGTTAGCCAGGATGCAGATTATTTGGTTAAACATATCTAGATGTTGCTTTCAAGGTGTGTGTGTGTGTGTGTGTGTGTGTGTGTGTGTGTGTGTGTGTGTGTGTGTTACAAAACATATGAGATTACCATTTAGACTAGTAGATTTTGCATAAAATGGATTCCCACCCATAGTGTGGGTGGGCATTCCCCAATGAGTTGAAGGCTTTAAGCAAAACATTGATTCCCCCAAAGAAGAGGAAATTTTGCCAGAAAGTTACCTCCAGATTTGATGCATAGTCTCAGCTCCTCTCTGGGCCTTCAGCCTGCTGATCTCCTCTGAAGATTTTGGACTTGCCAAACTCTTGCATGAGTCAGGTCCTTAAAGCTCATTTTCTAACTCTACTTGTTTCTGGTCATATTGCTCCCTCTGTCTGTCTGTCTGTCTGTCTGTCTTTATCCATGTATCCTTCTACCTTTTCTGTCTCTATCTCTGCCTCACCTGTTTCTGTTTCTGTAAATCCAGGATATATGAAGAACTCAAAAATTAAGAGAGCAAGCAATCCAATTAATACACGGGCAAGAAACTGCACAGACATTTCTTCTAAGTAGTATAAATGGCTGAAAGATGTATGAAGAAATGTTCATCATCCTTAATTATGCGAAGGCATCAGAAGTCAAATCCATGCTAAGATTCCATCTCATCCCACTCAGAATGGCAGCCATCAAGAGAACAAATAACAGATGCTGGTGATGACACAGGGAAAAGATTCCTTGTACACTTTGGTGGAAAGGTAAACTTAGTGCCACTGCTATGAAAGTCTCTATGGAGCTTCCTCAATAAATTAAAATTAGAACTCCCCTATGACCTTACCATACCACTATTGGACATATTTCCAAAGGAGAATAAATTAGCACACCAAATAGACACATACACAGCTGTTTATTTTAGCACTGTTCACAATAGCCAAATAATGGGATTGGCCCAGGTGCCTAACAATAGATAAATAGATAAGTCAGATGTGAGATATATATGTGATACACACATATACACATACATATTCACATACACACAATAGAATACAGTTATGCAAAGAAATGCCATTTGCAGGAAAGTAGAGGTACTCAAAGGACAACATATTGAAGGAGAAAAGCCAAGCTGAAAAAGCAAGATATCAGGTTTTTGCACATGTGTGAAAGCTACATCTAAAAGACATACATATTCATGGACATGTGTATATATACATATATATACATATATATATATATAAGCATATATACTCATACATACATAGAACATGAGCTTAGCTAAGGGACTACTTAGAAGAAAGGGAAAAGGAGAGGGAAAAAGACAGTAATTTGGAGATAACTGCAACTACATCTGCAAACAGTGTAATGAACTTCAGTGAAAGCTGTTGATCAATGGCAGGCTGTGGGGAGGAGAAAGAGAAACTATATAATCAAACATTTTCCCATATACTCATGGGTCATTTCATTTCTTTTGCAGACTTCTCATTTAATTTGGTATTTTCATTTTTGTTTAAAGTTGTGAAGTTTTATGTTATAAACCCATACCTATCTGTATTACATTTTCACAATTTGTTGTTTAGCTTTTGATTTATGAAATTCTCACTGCACAAAGAATTAAATCTATCTATATAATACCATCAAATAATGCCTGTACATAATTTCATATATAGCTTTTGGTTTTTAATAGTTATCGCTTTTCTTTTCCCATGTGATTAAAAATCCTAATGAAATACCTTAATAGGAATATATGATATGTTTTTAGAAACATTAAAAAAATGTACCCAGGGTTAACTATCTCACCTGGGAAGGATGTGACTTGAGTGCCAAGTGCATGTTTCAGAGCACAGACTGCAGACAGACTGAGTTTGAATCCTGCCAGTTGACTGCTATGTAGCTTTAGGCATGTTCACTTAGCTTTTCTCAGTCTCAAACTCTGTATATGTACTATCAGATTACTAACAGCATCAGCGTCCTATGTCGTGAGGATTAAGTGAGTGAATACATAAGACTTTGGGCAGTTTTGTGGTGAAGAAGCCCTTAATGGCACCATCTTGCAACTCTGGAAAGGAGATAGAAGCTGGAGAAGAAGGGAGGGGAGAAGGCTATTTTCAGAAGGGTGTTCCTTGATTCTGAGTAGTGAATAGAGTACTTAGTGGGGAGGTAGAGCCTATTGTTCTTCCCACTTTTCCCTTTTGACCTTTTGAGTTTTTAAAGGTAAAATAGCATCAGTCTGAGACTGCCAAGTTCCTGCTGGCTCAGTTAGACCATGGTCTAAGTAACTAAAAGAGAAATACTTCTTCCTCCTCCTCTTCTTCCTACTCATTCCCATTTTTCTTCTCCCCTCTAATTTCTGATTTCTTTAAATGATGATCCAAGGGTACATACCATGTTCTTATTCTCATTTCCTCAGCCTTTGGATAAAACAACCTGAAGACGAGTAAATTTGACAGGTTTTTAAGTCATAGAATTAGGAATTCGCAGGTAAGTAAATAGACCAGGAAATGAAATGATGTCACAAGATGATGGTGTTATGATGTAGCCAGGATGTATCTTTTAACACTTAGAAGAGTGATCTGTTTCCATTTTAGTATAACATATCCTGTATTTAGTGTTGTATTCTGCCTATTAATTACTAAAAGCAACGTTGTACTTTCAATTTTCAGAAGCAATCACTATGTCTATTACATTTTTATTTATAATGTTAGTTTGCTATATTGTATGCAACCTGGAGTTGCATTAGTGAACTCCAATGGAAAGAGGTCCCCCTCCTACCCATATATATTGAATTGGGGGAAAGGCCCCTCAGTGGGGTCACCCTGGGTCACTGGAGGATCTTGGTTGGAAATGTCAATTTCAGTTCCCAGATGGTCCTACACTGAGTCACCCCAGTCTAAAAAGAATGACTAATATCCTAACAAGTACATATCATCAGGTGTTGAAAAAGTGGGAGGAGAAGAACCTGTGTTAAAATGTTCTTCAACCAGCATTTAAGGAGCACACACGCAGGTAGACCCAAAATAAACCTGGAACAAATGAGCAAGATCCACTTTGTGTGTGAATAGGGTGCATTTGTGATTTACTGGAAGCAGAGCCTGGCAAAATACTGAGAAGAATGCACGCTAGGGTGACAGGAAATGAGAGAAGGCAGGCACACATTAGTCAGCAGGTCTTGAGTCTCTTCTCCTCAAGGACTCTGATTAGGTGCATGTCGTATGGGCCTGAGAACTTATCCTTCCTAGTCCCTAGTTTTCTCCTGTGTGAAAAGAAGTATTCAGATTCATTGCTCCCTAAAGTCTCTTTAAAGAAAGACCTAGTGATAAAGGCTGACATTCTACTTACTGTTGATTTTGTACTGCTATGAGCTCTTTTTTTTGGGGGGGGAAGGGGTTCATAGTCTATAACTTAGGCTAGCCTTGAACTGGCTATGTAGTCTCAATCTTGCAATTCTCCTAAGTTTCCCAATAGTTGGGATTTCAGCATGTACTTCTATACTTGGTTATAGGACAAAGAGAGCCATACAATCTCTGTATCAGGGGAGGTATATTAGAAAATCAGGGTCCTGTTTTCTAGAAGTGTATTAACATTTCAAAATATTTCCATAGAAGCAGATGCCTAAATCATCTGGGATAAACCAAATAGCACACATGAAGGTATGAAACCACGTGGCAGCATCTATTCATTCAATTTGAGATGATCTGAGAGATGAAAGATTTAGCAGGGTCCCTGACCCAAAGTAAGGAATTCAGAAGTGTAATTTGGATCTGGTCTATGTGTTAAATCTTTGGTCCTCTGCCTCCACACTCCTGTGTGGAGGTAATTGGTAGCTCATGGAACCACTTAAGGATAGTGAGAGGTCTTTAAGTCACTGGGGGGGTTGCTCTCAAAGGGTGTCATGTGACTCTTCTCTTCCCCCACTTACTTCTACTTCCTTGCAGGGAGGTAGTGAACCAGTTTGTTCCACTGTGCGCTACCCACCATGACAAACTGCCTCACTACAGGCTCAACAACAACCCAATCATGACCTGACACCTCTGCAACTGTGAGTCAAAACAAACCTTTCCTCTTCATAAGCTGAGTATCTCAGGAATTTGTTATAGGAATAGAAAGCTGACTAACACACTCAGTGTTCACATTATTTGCCTCCTTGCTCTACACATGTTAAACTGGGCAGATTGTTGAAGTGTGTCTTTTTAATGACAATGTACTTGGAATTCTAGAGACCTAGAAATTATGACGGATGAAAATGCCTCCAATTACAGACAGTCAGTGACAGAGCTAAAGTTGTATTGTTAGGAGATGTTCAATGGGAGTTGGGGGTGAGACATTCTTCATTATAGTAGAGCACAGTTAGTGTTCAGTGCTGTGCTTGTGGTTTAAAAAAGAATGATTAAGGGCTTTCTACATGGCCAACTAAGTCATGGAAATAGCTACTAGTCACTATGACATTGTGATACATAGGTTCAAATGTGACTACATCTTCCCATGGTTTGTGGTCCTTGGTCTTGTTGTTTTTTATTGTTAATGTAAAGGTGATATACAGAGGAATTATAGTTATGTAAGTCAGGAATAGAGTATATTTTTGTTACCTCTTTCTTCACTCTCTCCCTGTTTTTTCCTCCAGTCCCAAAGTTGTATAGTTCCTTTTCAACATAGTGTCTGGTGAGTACCAGCATTTGTTTGCCCTTTGTTCCTCCATTTCTCTGTCCCCTCTTACCCTCCCAAAGAAAGATAAATGAACAAACGTGACAAAAAGAAAATAAAATGAAAGCAGCAACAAAGGAAAAAAAAAACCTCCTTTCCATTTCCTGGAGTTCATTTCCATTACTTTGTATGATGAAAGGCACATAGACATTGGGTCTTTGTCTTCCTCCTCTAAGAGTATCCTCCTTTGGTCTCATTGTGTGTGAATATCTAGAGTCCTGTATAATTTATCACGTCCAAGTATATGTATTTTAGATCTAGCTTCTTCATATGAGAAGAAAACCAACATGTGCTGTTTGTGTGTCTCTCAGATTAATTCACTTAATGTAATTTGTTCTAGGTCCATCCATTTCCCTGCAACTGATACAATATTTTTCTTTCTAATGGCCCTGTAAAGTTCCATTGTGTATATGTACACGTTTTTTTTGGACCCATTCATCTATTGTAGGACATCTGGGCTGTTTCCACAATTGGGCTATTGTGAACAGTGCAGCAATGGACGTGGATGTACAAGTGTCTTTATGGTATCCTAGGCTGTGATGATCTGGGTAGATGCCTAGGAGTAGTATGGCTGGGACATAGGGAAAATCTATGTTTGTTTGTTGAAGAACCTCCAGATTGCTTTCCAGAGCGGTCTTATTCTTCATGGCCAAGTCTTGGTAGTTACTAAGCCTCAGGGTGGCATGCTTCGTTCAGTCTACCTCATTTTTTCCTTATAAAATCCAATGAAAGACACATTAGTGTCTTCATTTAAACATGAGCAAATCAAGGCTCAATGAGATTACTTTGTTATAGTCACAGGAATAGCCAATGGCAGAACTAGAATCCACCGAACCTGGTTGACTCTCATTTGTGTCAAAGCTACCCTCATGGTTGCCTGTTTGACATGATGACAAATGGAAATGCAAAGTGTACACTTGGTTTCACCTGCTTGTGGAAATTGCATCTAAACCTTGTGTCTTCTCAAGGACAGCTATTTCACTGTGTTTTGTTTGTTTGATTGCTGCGGTTATGCTGCGGCTGTACTGTGTGAACTTTTCAGGAAGTGATCACTATCTTGGAGTGTAGATAACTTGTTCAGAAACTCAGAGCTGAGTTGCATCGGTGTCCTTCCAATGCCCCTCTTTTCAGGGCAGCTTTGGTTGATCACAGTCCACAGATTGTTTTCTGACCACAGGAACCATCTTCCTATCCCATGAAAAAATCCAAAGAACATTCTCAGAACTGCTGCTTTGTTCCTGCAAAGTGAATCATAGGAATTTACATTTCTGGATTCTTGTTTGGTATCTTGTTTCAGAATTCTTTTCTATCTGGCTCTAGGACAGTCAGAAATATCCCTCTCTGGGACCATGATATTTAATAAAAGTCTCTACTTTTTTTTGTAGTACTAGGAATTGAACTCAAGGCCTCAATCTTTTCTCTGGATTTCATTCAAGGCTGGCCCTCTATCACTTGAGTCATACTCTACTTCTAGCTTTTTGCTGGTTAATTGGAGATAAGAGTGTGGGAACAGGAGGGTTTGTGAATTCCCAAAGGGATATAAGCCCCAATGAACTGTGATTCTCAGATATCTGCCTCCTGAGTGGTGAGGATTACAGGTATGAATCACCAGTGCCCAACAAAAATTTCTTTTTTGATGAAGTAAGCACTGATCACATTTTTTCCTTCAATTTTGAAGGAAAATATGTCTAGATGATTAAAAATAGAAACACAACATCATAATGGAATCAAAGTTTTCAGCTTCCACTGACCTCTCTGTTGTTGTTTTCCTTTTCTCTCTCCCTTGTTATTGTTCCTTTTTCCTTTTCTCTCTCTGTCTTAGTCTCTTTCTCTCTCTGACTCTTACAACTCTCATTCTTTCCCCACGTCATTCCATCGCTTGGGAATGATCTCTATTCCTTGTTCTGCTTGGTGAACTACTATTGATCCTCTAAAATTCCATCTCAGAATGACCTCCTCTGGAAAGCGTAGGCTTTGCCCCTTCCTTTGCTGTTCACATAGTACTTAGGTCATATTTCTATCACTGTGTCTACAAAAAGTATATTATTATTATTATTTATTATGGGATGCAAATTGATCACATACCTCTCCTGCTCAAAATTCTTAGAGAATTCCTATGAATCTATGAATGCATTCCCAACTCTTTAATCTGCAGCTCAGTTAACTCCATGGGAGAAACCCTCAGAGCACCTTCTACCTTCACATCTTACCAGCCACAGGTCACCCAGGACACAGCTTGAGTGTTGAAAAACCTGCCACTCATGCTCTCCTCTCTAGCCTGGAATACCTTCCCTCCTGTGCTCTTTGCCTGTTCAGATGTTACCACTCCCAGGATCCCTTTCTTGAGTTGGTGCTTTCTGGTGTGCCCTGCATGCTCTCCTCAACACGGGCATAATAATCTCACAGTCCAAAGTTGTCTCTCCCTCATGAGACTATGAGCTTGAGGAGAGGAGATCTGGGTCTTCTGCCTTCTGTCTACCCCCCTCTGCCCCCACACCCAGCATCCAGCTGAGTACCCGGTACATAGATGTGCAGCATATTTTTATCCAATTGAATGAATTCAGAGCAGCTGTTGTCAATGGGGATCCCAACAGCCCCCTTGCATGAATATAAAACACTGACTTATAAGCTGGTAATAAATAACTTTGTCATCAAAAGATTACCTGTCCATAGGAGCTATTACAAAACAGGCTGATCCCCAAGCTCCTTTCTGACAATTGTTAAGATGAATCTTCTTCGGAGTTTTAGTGTGAGGGACACAATGTGTGCGAGTCTGCCTCTGTTCAGCACAGTGGATTTGGGCAAGATGTGTCCTCTGAGTGTGGTCCAGGTGCTCCATCTCAAACAGAGCTGCAACAACACTTCACCCTCCCTTGACGTCATTTGTCTACTGAGATCATTTGTTTGCCTCCACCGACCAGCTCCCTCTCAACTCTGAGTTTTTATTTGACCTTAGCAGGTGTAATACAATCTCTGAGGGTAGTGCATGATTGTTTTCAACAGTACTTCATTTTGCAGGTTACAAAATGAACACAGACCCTTAAAATACCACAAAGATAATGAAGACAGAAAGTAAATACCTCTAAAGCTGTAGTCCAAAGTTCTTTTCCTTCTCATTTCTGCTCTCTCTCTCTCTCTCTCTCTCTCTCTCTCTCTCTCTCTCTCCTTAATTCCAGGCAGCCCTGTTTTTGTAGAGCTCTGGTCACCAGCACCAAATGGTAATTTATCATCTTTCTTGGCAGGCTTCCTGCTTCATCCTGCACCTGCCTTCTTGAAAGAAAACAAGACATCAGATACTTATTCAAATAATGGAGTAGTTGATCAACTGTGTCTCTGCACAATAGAGAGTTAGCCATGATAAAAGCACAACTTTTTCATGCATTATATGTGACATATGCATCCTTTCTCTGAAGATTTATGAACCTCTGACTATTGTATTGTTCATCTAATCAAAACTTTACAGCCTTGCTCTGAAGCTTAAACTTATTATCAATTGGCTGCTAGAGAGGAGACAACCAATTTTATAAATGCTTCAACACCTGCACACTCTCTGAATTGGACCAGGGGGAGGGAGATCAATACCAGTTCTCTTTTTTTTTCTCTCAAAGTATAAAGGAATCAAACCTTGCTTACAAGGTCAGGAAGATTTGTAAATTCAGGAAGCCACACTTGAAGACATTGATTGCGAGCTTGATCATGAGTGGTGGTGGTGTTTGAAAAAAAAAAGATGACTTTTTTTCTTTTCTTTTTTATTGTCAACGTGTTATACAGAAGGGTTACAGTTATATAAGAAGATAATAAGAATATTTCTTGTCAAACTTGTTACCCCTTCCCTCATTTTTCTCCTTCCCTACCTCCAAGTTATGCAGATCATTTCTTGTTTATATCACTGTTGCATTGGTTTATTCTTATTCATTTATTCTTTTCTGTTCCTCAACTTTAAATGAAGGAGTGAGTCACTCAGGAAAAAAGAAAAAAAACCTATTATGGTACTGTTTAGGATTCAGTCTCTTATTTGTGATAGGAGTGTGTGAAGAATGAATCAGTAATAGATGATCTGTGTGGATTTTACCCCAATTGATTACTTACCTATGAGCCAGGCATGGTGCCAGTCCAGAAATGTCCTGAGTCAGGATCCCTACCATCAAGATGCTCAAGATCTATTAGTGGAAAAAGACATATAGACAACGTGCTTTAATTGTTATATAAAACAGGATAATTTAGCAGTTGAGTAGGAGGGCCAGGAAAAGAGCAAAAGAAGGAAAGGAAGGAAAGGAAAATGGAAGAAGATGAGAGTTTATGAGATGCTTCAGTTAATAGGCTAGTATCTCCAAGTCTATGATCACATAGAATCTTTGGAATATCGTGTGAGAAGAGGGGGGGTGTAAATTCATCTAGATTAATTTTTTGGTGCTGTTGTGTTGCTTTTGTTCTCTATCCTGAAAATGTTGTTTAAAATATGAAGAAAAAACAGTCTAGCCAATGAAGAACTGGTCTCTCATGTAAAGAATTAACTGTGGCTCATACCTGTAATCCTAGCTACTCAGGAGGCTGAGATCTGAAGGATTGAGGTTTGAAGTCAGTCTGGGCAGAAAAGTTTGTGAGGCTTTTCACTCCAATAAACTACTCAGAAAAAAATTGGAAGTAGAGCTGTGACTCAAGTGGTAGAACACTAGCCTTGAGCACAAAGAAGCTCAGGGACAGTGCCCAGGCCCAGAGTTCAGGTCTCAGGACAAGAAAGAAAGAAAGAAAGAAAGAAAGAAAGAAAGAAAGAAAGAAAGAAAGAAAGAAAGAAAGAAAGAAAGAAAGAAAGAAAGAAAGAAAGAAGAAAAAAAGAAAGGAAGGAAGGAAAGAAGGAAGAAAGGAAGAAGGGAAGAAAGAAAGAAAGAAAGAAAGAAAGAAAGAAAGAAAGAAAGAAAGAAAGAAAGAAAGAAAGAAAGAAAGAAAGAAAGAAAGAAAGAAAAAGAAAGAAAGAAAGGAAAGAAAGAGAGAGAGAAAGGAAAGAAAGAGAGAGAGAAAGAAAGAAAAAAAGAAAAAAGAAAGGAAGAAAGAAGAAAAAAAGAAAGGAAGGAAGGAAAGAAGGAAGAAAGGAAGAAGGGAAGAAGGTAAGAAAGGAAGGAAAGGAAGGAAAACAAGAAAGGAAGGAAGGAAAGAGAGAGAAAAAGACAGATCCACCATTTATTCCTTTGAGTTAGGCTTTATTTGTTACTTAAAACAAAGCGAAGGAACACTACAGATACACTTGTGGTCACCTTTGTCCCCCCTTTCCACATAGCTTCTTATCTTCCTCTCAGAGGTGGTCCCTTCCAGACCTAAGTGTTTGTATCCATAAGCTTGTCCCACTGACTTGCTCATTGCTTTGTCATCTGAAAATGATATTCTTAATATTAACTGTTCTCCTAAACCCTGGGATTTGGTTTGGGGAGCATCAAATAAAATAGTCAAGAAAAGGCTTTTTAAGTCGTAAACTCTTGTGGAAATGTTATTTACACCCATATAATTCTAATTGTAAAAATGGTACTTCTTACATACTTATAATTTACATGGATTCATATACACGTAAATAGTTTACACAAGCTCCATTTATACATAATATATGTGTGGATGTACATACATAACCATATACTCAGCCCTCTATCTGTGAGTTCTACATCTGTGGATTTAACCAAGTATGGCTTGAAAATATTTGGAAAAACTTAAAATTGTACTTTTTTTTTTTTTGGTCGGTCGTGGAGCTTAAACTCTGGGCCTGGGCACTGTCCCTCAGCGCTTCAGCTCAAGGTGAGCACTTTACCACTTGAGCCACAGCACCACTTCCAGTTTTCTGAGTGGCTTATTTGAGATAAGAGTCTCTTGGACTTTCTTGTCAGGGCTGGCTTTGAATCGTTATCCCCAAATCTCAGCCTCCTGAGTAGCTAGGATTACAGGCATGAGCCACCAGTGCCCGACAAGTGTACTGTTTTCGAAGCAACATAACTATTTCCATAGCATTTACTATATATTAGGTATTATAAGTAATCTAGAGTTGCCATAAAGTATTAAGGAGAAGGAGGATATGTACAGGTGATATGTAAACACTGTACCATTTTGTTTGAGGGACCTGGGAATTTGTAGGTTTTAGTATCCCCTGGGAGTCTGGAAACGAATTCCTGATTATACAGAGAGATGACTGCATACATGTATATGTATATATGCATATGTAAATACACCTATCTATGCATCATATAAATACGTAAAGGTCTCAGCATGGAGCTATGACATCCATCCATAATGCTGTGTCTTACAAGGAAAGCATCTGGCCCACACTGAATACTTTATCTGCATTTGTTGGTGAGGTCCTTCTCTTGCCATTCAACCCTTAGTCACTTTTAGCCAGTATCTGTTATTATTTCTGTACATCCTTCAGAAATATTCATTGAATAAGAGAAAGCTGCTCTTATCTGATACTCCTTCCACAGGTGGGCACAGGCTGGACCAGCCCTTCAGGCTGAGGTATTAATTAGGTGGATGCCTGAAAGCCCTTCAGGCTGAGGTATTACGTGCAGGAGCAAGTAACCCTGGAAGCAGGTATCCTTGATCTAACTCTGCTCTGTGGATGCTTCTAGGCTGGGGGCTGGGGGTAGTGTTCCTAATTAATAATTACCACTCTACCAATTGTATTTTCTTTGTTGTTGTTAAGTTATGGTTAAAATGGTTGCTAGGGTTTAGGACAATCGCTGTCCAACCTTCCTTGGAATTTTCCCCAGATCTCCTTCAAGGTTATTTTTTCTACTTTATACACCTGGTGTGTTGTTTGAGAGTGTGACACCTGGTGACTGGATTTTCTACCTCTCCACCTGCTCCCCAAATATGTTATTTCTTTAATCTAAAAATACTCTATCTTTTTTGTACAAATGTAGAGGAGAAAAGAATCAAATTTAAAAGTTTAAATAGTCAAATTAAGCAAGAAACATTCAAGGTTAGCCTGGGTTCCATCTGCTGAAAGTTTTATACACCCTTAGCTTCTAGGAAGAAAATGGAAGATAGGACATCTACTTTTTTTCCCCACATGAACAAATAAGCATTGCTTTAATTTGCATTTTTCTATTTCTCTTAATTTCTTCAGAATTTGAAAACCAGAAGGGCTACAAATATAGTTACCTTAGCCATTAAAAAAAACCTTGCAAAGACAACTGATCAGATCAGATAATCTCATAGAAATTCTGTGGTCTTGATATTCCATGTAACATGCATATATGCACAGTATGGTCATCAGCTAGACAGTGCAAGGCTCAGAAAGATACAGATGTATGTATGCCCAGTCTAATAGATTTTGTTTTAACATGGCTCCCTCCTACATTTCATAGCTAATTTGCAAAATGTTGGTATCATTTCCAAACAAAACTGTGTCCTTTTGTCTGTTTATCATCACGATTTGATTTTTTAACAAATTGCCACAATAACACACTTGTGTACTGCTTTTAGAAGCATTTGTAGATGTTATTTTAAAAAATAACATGTAGTACTGATTCTCAAAATTATACACTGTATATTAGATTCCAAAGATCATGTTCATTGTTTTTGAAAGCTGTCCAATCTATCCATCTGAAATATTAAACTGCGAAGATTCTCCCTACCAAATGCCAGTGAAAAGCTGTTGGTGGAGGAAGAACATTAAAGGTAGTTTGATCAGTAGACCTGCAAGGTGAGACATTCAGGCAGATATTGTTATAGCTATATATGTCTACAAAAGCCAATAGATTGAATAACATTCAGAAATTTATGGTATTTCCAAAACAATGATGGGCATTGGGTAGGAACTGCATTTTCTCTACTAGATGCTTGTTCCTGTCTTCTCTCTTGATGGTTCCCAGGTCTCTCACTTCAATTGAGTCTCAGTTTGTTCAGGCTCTTGGAAGGGCTCTGCTAATATCATTATGATTGGCATCTTGGCTTTGTCACCGATAGAATGATGTCATTAGAACTGGCCACTTTTCTTATCCAATGTGGATTTGTCTTTTGAGCATCTAATGAGATACTAGATGTGAAACTGATTTATTCATCTCAAACTGCCATTGAGAATTTTTTGTTATTTCATTGTGTGATCCTAATGCTATTAGAATTAGATAGAACAGGATAGAATAAAGTGACAGAGAAAGAACTAAAGCATGTAAAGTGGTGCCATGTCAGTGGAAGATAGGCATGTCAGGAATATGACCAGTGCAAGTCACTGCATCACTATTGCTAAGCATGATGGGTAAGCCTGTAGAAAGCACTCAGTAAATACTTGCTGAAAGAAAAGTGTTGCAAAGAATATGCTTGGTATAAATGTTTGTACACCTCCAATATAACCCCAGATGTTGATATCATAGCTCTCAGTTGATGGCATCCAGAATGGGGACTTGGGGCAGTAATTAGGTCAGGAGATCACAAAGTGGTCACAAAGCCTCCCTTGACTTCTTTCTGCCCTGTGAGAACACAATGGGAAGATAGTAGTCTGAAAGCCAAACATCCACAACCTATGTCATTCACAAACTGTAAGCAAGTTCTGTTGTTTATAAACCCACCGGTCTATATCATTTTATTATAGTAACCTGAATTAAGACAGAATAAGGGCTAATGAGGCTTAGAACCATTTTTTTATCAACAAGGAAGAAGAGGAAGAACTAGATGAATGGAAATGATTGTCCAAATACAGATGCCATATAAGAGAGGTTTAGACTTTAATTTTGGAGTGATAATCACAGCTAAGTTTTAGTTCTTATTTCCATCCTTTTTCTAGTTTTCTGCTGAACTATATTAGGCTCCCTCTTTCTATCTCTCCCCTCTCTTTGTCTCTGTCCTTAAACTTCTGTGTGTGTATGTGTGTGTGTGTGTGTGTGTGTGTGTGTGTGTGTACAGACAGATAGATAGATGGGCTCACACATATCTATGGGCTCACACATGTCTGGAGGAAGTCCCACTCTAAGCTTTTGCAACCTGGTAGTAAACTAGAGAAGTCATAGTGTGTTGGTTGAAGCCCAAAGGCTTCTGAACCAGGGAAGCTAACTTTCAGACCAAGGTCAAAGAACCCTGGGAGTTGCAGAGTCCAAGGGCCACAGGCCCAGGAGTTCCTGTGTGTGATGTCAGGAGAAGACATGTATCCTAGCTCCAGGAGGGTGAATGGATTTGCCTTTCTTTATCCTCTTATTCTCTCCGAGGCCTCTGTCCATTGGCTGGGGCTTTTCTGCATTGATTACTGACCTCCAGCCAATCCACACCTTCACTGGTATCATCAAGAAATAACACTGGAGCAGCTATCCAACAATCCCTTGATCTAGGCAAGTTAATGCCTGAAGTTAACCATCCCTACAAATCAACAACATGCCAAGTTGATTGCAGCAGGAACTTACAGGTTGAACTAGCCTGGAACACCAATTAGGTAGTTCATATTTACAGAGAGCCTACAGGGCCTGCACTGTGCTAGGGTATTGCAGATCCCAACCAAAGCCCACAGGGCTGTTTTTTTTTTTTTTTTGAGTCTTCAGAGGTTGTGTGCTTAGAGGGTAATTGATTCCTGTCTTTCCATTTGGGACATAGCAGTCAACTGGCCAGTCCTCTCTGAATGAGACTGCTTTCTCTTCTGCCAGTGCTGGTCAGGGCTATGGAAAAGATGGACTTTATTCTTTGGATACATTTTAGAAACCTCATAATGGCCTCATGTTTGATGCTTACAGCGCAGGATATTGATTAAATATAGTTCCAGGACAGGATAGGTCATTCTGATAGCATGAACTTCACAGGGACTAGTTATTTTTAGGAAGCACAAGGTGTTACATTTCAGGCCCAGGGGAGAGGAGGGGAGAGAAGAGTTGCTTTGGATTAAGAAATGGCCCTAGAGTTCAGCTTTCTGTTGAAATTAAGAAAAGTGATAGGAGCCAGGCACAGTTGGATCACGTCTGTAATCCTTACTACTCAGGAGGCTGAGATCTGAGGATTGCTGTTTCAAACCAGCCCTGGAAGGAAAGTCTACAAAACTTTTATCTCTAATAAACTACTCAAAAAATAGCTAAAAGTGGTACTGTGGCTCAAGTAAAAGAAGCTCAGGAGTAGCATTCAGGCCCTGAGTTCAAGTCTCAGGACTGGCATAAAAGAAAAAATAAGTGATAGAAATTGTCAGTGAGAAGTAGATGATGCGGCTTGTGTGCTGCTAACTGTGGAGTCTTCCCTGGGTTGCAGTAGAAGGGGTTAGGTTCCTGGAGGGATGTGAAACATTGGGTCAATTACTTGTGAATACTTATATTAATGAGATATAGGATCACATGGATACACATAGGGATGAAAGCCTGGGTCCATTCCACGTGTACTTAACATAGAAATGAAACATTGGATCAGTTTTTGTGCATTAGTCTAGGTATGAGGGGGTGGATTATATGGGATGACCTAGTAGCATAAATAGAGATGTAGGGCATGCTGGGTTAGCTTTATGTTCTCAAATACAGGTAGCATTACCAGGTTGTGCCTGGAGAGGAACACTGTCCCACCAGTTTGGGGCTGCTAGAGGTAATTAAGTCTCTTTCTTGTGAGTCTAATTGCACCGGGTTGTGCAGACAGAGGAGCTAATACAAAGTAAACTAGTGGTGATATAGTCATTGGAAAGCTTGAAATAAGCGAATTTTATGGTTTCATGCAAATAAAAAATTGTTTCCTAAGGAATAACTGTTTGACGTGGCTACTTGCTAGATGCACTTTGAATGAAAGGCCTTCAGATTTTTGTTTCTTTGTTTGCTTTGTTGTTGTTGGTTGTGGGGCTTCAACTTGGGGCCTGGACATTGTCACTGAGTTCTTTTGCTCAAGGCTAGCGCTCTACCACTTTGAGCCACTTCCAGTTTCTGGTGGTTAATTGAATATAAATCTCACTGATTTTCCTGCCTGAGCTGGCTTTGAACCCTGATCCTCAGATCTCAGTCTCCTGAGTGGCTCGAATTATAGGCATGAGCCACCATTCTTTTTTTTAAATAAGTTTTTTATTGTGAAAATACTGTACAGAGGGATTACAATCATATGAGCAAGGTAATGAGTAGATTTTTTATCAAGCATTGTTGCCACTATTCTTTTTAAGATATTGTTTCTTTCTTTGGCCCTTACTTCCCTCTCCCTACCCTCTTTCTCTACTTCAAATAAAGAGCCTGACTATTATCACTGGTAATTGCATTACTTAAAAAAGTAGTTATGATTTTAGTTTATTTTCCTTAGATTGGATTCAATTCTATTTTACAGAACTGAATTTATTTACTTTTTACAATTTAGCATTTACTACACGACTACACATCTTTCTGTGTACTTAGTATATCCTACCATCTAAGTGGGTCATGCTCTGGGGGTGGACATTTTGGAATAAAGCTGAAAATAAATAGTCCTGTTTGCTAATCTTCTTTGGCATCTCTGATTATTTATCTAGGATAAATCCTCAAGTAGAATTATTAACCCAAAGAGTGCAAATAATTTTTAGTATCTTGATTATTATCATGCATCTGTATTGTTTGTGTGTGTACTGGTACTGCAGGGTTGAACTCAGGGCATGGGTGTTGTCTCTTAGCTTATTTGCTCAAATCTGGGGCCTTACCACTTGAGTCACAGCTCCATTTTTTACTTTTTGCAGATAGAAGTCTCATGAAGTTTCTTGTCCTGCAATCCTTAGAGCTCATTCTCTGAAGTAGTTGGGATTACAGGCATGAGCCACAGGAACCCAGACATAAACATTTTTGTTACAGATTCTCTCCCCCACCCTCTCTCTCTTTTTCCCTTCCTCTCCTTGGTCCTGGAGCTTAAACTTGAACTCAGGACCTGGACATTGTCCCTGAGCTTTTTTTCTTAGCTCAAGGCTAGTGTTCTACCACTTCAGTCACAGCTCTACTTCCAGAATTTTGGGCAGTTAATTGGAGATAAGGGACTCATAGATTTCCCTACTCTGGCTGGCTTCAAACAGTGATCCTCAAATCTCAGCTTCCTGAATAGTTAGATTTACAGGGGTGAGCCAGTGGCACCCAGCTACTTTTTTCTTTTATTAAAGCAGTAGCCAGTAACAATTTCAAAGTAATAAATGGCACGCTCTTATGAGTTTTAAATCTATAAACATATGCAAAACAATTAAAGCACTTCATATGTAACTGGGGAAGTCCTTACAGTTAAATCATTAGATTTAGGTACTATATCTCATTTTGTCACCAGCCAGTGATTCTTCTTGCTGCATGCCAGTTATTCTTACAAACTCACGTTTCATACTATTACACAATTTTTTTCATCTGTGAAATAAATATGTAAGACGTAATAGCCTCTATATCTCCTACTACCTTTAAATGCTGATTGCTTTCTATATATATATATATATATATACATATATATATATATATATTGTGAAAATACTGTACAGAGGGGTTACAATTGCGTGGGCAAGATAATGAGCACATTTCTTATCAAGCATTGTAGCCTCCTCCTTTGTTTCCCCTTCCTGTCCCTTCGCATCCTACCCCCTCCCCCCCACCCCGTCCTCCTCCACCAAAGTTGTAAAGTTCATTTTTCGACATAACGACTTGTACATCTCATTGTTGCAATGGGTCCTCCTGTATCCCTGTTTTTACAATTTGTTTTTTTCCCAACATCATATATAGTGAAAACAGGGGTTGTACCATGGGGGAGGGACATACAAGGCAGCAAAGACATAGTCTTATAAATATGTTAGAAACAATCGCATATAAGATCTCTCTCTCTCTCTCTCTCTTTCTCTCTCTTGGTCAGTCGTGGGGCTTGAGCTCTAGGCCTGGGAGCTGTCGCTGAGCAATTCAGCTCAAGGCTCATGCTGTACCACTTGAGCCATCGCGTCACTTCTAGTTTTCTGGTGCTTTTTTTTTTTTTAAATTGTGATTGATTACATAATTTCCCAAATTTCACAGTATTGTGGAATAATGATGCTCATTTAAAGTCATAAGCTCACTCTAACTTTCCTGGAGCAAATTGTCTATCATGGTCTATAACATATAACGGTGTGCACATATACACCATACATGTGATCAGCAGCATGGGGATATTTAGTAGTGGTTCGACCAGATGAGTGGAAGTTCTTTGTTTCTTAAGTCCTGTTAATTTTGTCATATCACCTAACATTTTGGATTTAACATCCACTTATCAGGGAGACCATGTACCATTTGTCTCTTTGCTCTTGGCTTACCTAGCTCAACATGATTTCTTCTAGCTCCATCCATTTCCCTGCAAATGCCATTATTTTGTCATTTCTAATGGCTGCATAATATTCCATTGTGTATAGATACCACAATTTTTGGACAGTGCTGCACTAAACATGGAGGTGCATGTGTCCTTGTATATTGGCTCCTGTTGTTCAGGATAGATGCCTAGAAGTGGTATGACTGGGTCATAAGGGAGGTCAATCTTTAGCTTTCTGAGGACCCTCCAGACTGCTTTCCAAAGTGATTGTATAAGTGTACATTCCAACCAGCAGTGTAATAGGGTTCCTCTTTCTCCACATCCCCTCCAGCATTTGTCGTTGGCTGATTTGTGGATGTGGGACATTCTGACTGGGGTAAGGTGGTATCTCAGGGTTGTCTTTATTTGCATTTCCTTCACCACCAGGGATGATGAACATTTCCTCATGTGTTTCTTTGCCATTTTTATTTCTTCATTTGAGAAGTCCCTCTTTAGTTCCCTTGCCCATTTAGTAATTGGTTTGTTAGGTTTGGGAGAGATTAGTTTCTTGAGTTTCCTGTATATACAGGATGTTAACCCCTTGTCTGATATATTGCTGGTAAATATTTTTTCCCAATTAGTTGGTTGTCTTTCTAGCTTGGTTGCGATAGATTTAGCTGTTCAGAAGCTTTTTATTTTAAGGTAGTCCCATTTGTCGAGTCTCTCTCCAATTTGTTGTGACCCTGGGACTCTGTTCGGGAAGTTCCTTCCTGTGCCTATTAGTTCAAGTGTCTCTCCTACTCTGTCCTGCAGTAGTTTCAGAGATTCAGGTTTAATGTTAAGGTCTTTAATCCATTTTGAGTTGATGTTGGTGCATGGTGATAGGCTGGGGTCCACTTTTAGTTTTCTGCATGTGGCCGCTGATTCCTTTCTTTAGAATGTTGTGAAAAAAAATCGAGAGACTACAATGTGTTTGCCCACAAATAGTTTAGGTTCAAGAAATGTGGACACCATTTATTTTAGATGCAGATGAAAAAAAACTTAATGAAATGTCAGGAAAAAATTTAAAATGTGTATATGATACATCTCAAAATTTTAGGCAGAATCAGAGTGAAAAATAGGATATCATAATATATAATCTATAATACTATATTATTATTAGGATGAGTTTTGTGGAGGTGATCAATCAAGGGACCAGCAGGGTGAACAATCAGGGCATCAATAAGAGCCCAGACACAATCATATGACCAGAGTAACACTGGTCCTGAGACAGATACTGCTCTCTGCATTCAGGTAGCAACACTCCCCTTCCAGGTTTATTAGAAATGGTTTCTGAATTAGTGCCACAAAACAGATATGCTTTTGTGTGTTATGTCTAATTTCCAGATTCACTGTTTGACAAAGCTCTAAAATTCTATTGTTCCACCTCTAGTGAGAACCATGTGACACATTCAGCAAAAACAACCTGCCTGTTTTAATGAGTGCTCCCAGTGTATTCTTCTTAATGGTAGTTTTTAATTTGCTAGGTTGCCTTGTACTCTCCAATGCTACTTAGGTTATCCTCATTTTCCCAAGAAATACTTGAGTACAAACCATTACTTAAGTCCTAGCCCTAATGCTTGACTTAGAAGGTTTGCTTGTAAAACCAAAAGAGCAGAACTAATATAAAAAGCTTGGTGTATCTGGTTGCCTGGGCAAGATGACTTGCCTTGCATATGTGAAGATATTAAGTTCCTATCCAGTTAATTAAAAAGAGCTTCTTCATGTGTCAACAATGCAAGACCTATTCCATAAAGGAAGCATTAGGAGTTTACTCTTATTTCAGGAAACAGAATTGTCTCCAAGTTTCTCACACTTTTAAAATTGGTTTGATTTATAAAAGTGCCTATGTGGTCAGCTGTACATTTCTTGTTACCAGACTAAAAAAATTATTACAAATAAAGTCAATTTCGTTCTCTATAGATGTTTTCAGGGAAAGTAAGTGGTTGCTTTTCATTAGTTTATATCATATGGTTTTTCCTTTACTCTTATTTCAATCCTGAAGCTGTACCAATTTAATGTTAGATAGGCAAGGGATAATACGTTATAGAGAGGCAGTGTGGAATGAAAATGAAGAGCCCAGACACTGCTGTTTGACAAACACAGATAAAAGTCAGCTCCATTGCTTAGCAATTAGTCTTGGCCTTGAGAAATTAACTTTCTGAATCTCAATGAGCTAGTCACAAAGTTGGAGAAATAATTGTATATGCCTATGAGTTTGATGTCTACTTTGACACCTATAATTCAGTGTACTGTTTAGCATAGTGTCTGGTAAAGGCTCTGATAGTTGTTGTTGTTATTGTTTCTTCTTCTTCTTCTTCTTCTTCTTCTTCTTCTTCTTCTTCTTCTTCTTCTTCTTCTTCTTCTTCTTCTTCTTCTTCTTCTTCTTCTTCT
>NW_012267219.1:34743567-34757952 GCF_000151885.1 Dipodomys ordii | reverse complement strand
TTCTTCTTCTTCTTCTTCTTCTTCTTCTTCTTCTTCTTCTTCTTCTTCTTCTTCTTCTTCTTCTTCTTCTTCTTCTTCTTTCTTCTTCTTCCTCCTCCTCCTCTTCCTCCTCTCCTCCTCTTCTTCCTCCTTTCATCCTCCTCCTCCTCTTCCTCTTCCTTCTCCTCCTCCTCCTACTTCTGCTCTTTTTCCTCCTTCTCCTGAGGCAGATGGATAAATGAACATTTTGAATGTATTTGTGACATTATTGCATTTTATACATAAACGAGGGAAGGGAGGGGAGACCGCTCACAATGAACTGAACTCCTGACAAAAGACAACTCAGACATGGACATTTACTGCCTGCTTGTGTCAAAGTTTTTCCACTCTACAATAATTGATAGTTAAACAGAAGTCTGTATAAATGCTGAGCACTCTAAAATTTATAATTGTTTTATAAATAACCAGGTAGGACAGCAAACTGATTCCACGACAACACCTGTTGTTAAAATTCAATTCTGGTTCAGAGATTTCCAGACTCTAAAACAACATCTCTGAAGAGAATTTCAAGTTAAGTTCCAATGTTCAGGTCCACATGTTTCTGGTTTGGATTCCTTGACCTCTTCAGTTGGTGTGTTTTCCTATTATTATACCAAGACCACCACTTGAATTGCTTGCACTTTACTGAATCCCGATGTCTTGAAGACTGTGGACATCACCTAGCTTTTAAATTTTTCTTAGTCATTTGGTCTCTTGTGAAATTTGGGTTCAGCTTGTTGGTAGTACTTGAACCAACTTTATATAGAATTTACAGAATAAAATGAAAAGAACTAATGCTTCATCATTTGTATGACGTTTTATAACCTCTCCTCCATCAAAAACTTGCTCATTTTTAACTTCTGTGTTTTCCTGTGCATCATGTATTTTTATGTTATTTTCAAAGGTAGAAAAAAAGGTATAGAAACATACCTTTATCTTATATCCAGAACTTTGTTGAATCCTTATTGATATAGTTTGTTTATGTCTTCGACTACTGGGTCTAAATTAATGATTTTGCTTTCCTTTCAATGAGTATTTCTACATGAGCTGGTGGCTCATGCCTGTAATCCTACCTATTCAGGAGGCTGAGATCTGAGGATGGAGTTCAAAGCCAGTCTGGTCAGGAACTCAAAAAAAGCCAGAAATGGCTCAAGTGTCTTGAGCACAGATAAACTCAGGAATAGAGCCCTGGTCCTGAGTTCAAGCTCCATGATTGGCAAAAAGATAAATAAATAAGCAAATATTACACTATTATTCTGGCTTGGGATATTGGTACCTATATTGACTAGGAGGAGATGGAGCCTCTTTGACTTGCACCTGTCTTTAAATTTAATTATTCTTATTAAACATATTTGACACAGATATTTAGTACACGACCTATGTCTTCTCATCCTTGTTACTTTTTTTGCGGGGGAAGGGGAGGGTCCGGTCGTGGGGCCTGAACTTTTGGCCTGGGCGCTGTCCCTCAGCTCTTCAGCTCAAGGCTAGCACTCTACCACTTGAGCCACAGCACCATTTCCGGCTTTTTTCTTTTTGCTTATGTGGTGCTGAGGAATCGAACCCAGGGCCTCAGGCATGCAAGGCAAGCACTCTACCACTGAGCCACCTCCCCAGCCCTCTTATTATTTTTTTGTACTCAGTATTGTACTCAGGGCCTTAGCACTGTCCCTAATCCTCTTTTTCCTCAAGCCTAGTGGTCTACCATATGAGCCTCAGCTCCATTTCTGGCTTTCTGGTAGTTAATTGGAGATAAGAGTCTTAAGAACTTTCCTGCCCAGCCTGCCTTTGAACCATGCTCCTCAGATCTCAGCTTCCTGAATTGCTACATTTTTTTAAAAAAAGAAATCTACAATTTATCTCTTACATTCTATTCTCTCTCTTCTACTCAATAGGCATCTTCTGATTTCAGTTTAGTCTTTTTTTGCTGTTAACCCATATGACTTTATTCACTTTGCCCAGCTGTATCATGAGCATGGTAACGATTCTAGTGACATTGTGAAGGGTGTGCCTGCCTTGAGTCTTCTTTTTTTTTTAAATACATTTTTATTGTAAAAAATACTGTACAGAGGGGTTACAGTTACATGAGCAAGGTAATGAGTACATTTCCTATCGAGCATTGTTACCTCCTCCTTTTATTTTTGTTTCATTAATGTTTCTTTATTGTGAAAATACCGTACAGAGGGGTTACAATTACATGAGCAAGGTAATGAGTACATGTCTTTCAAGCATTGTTGCCTCCTCCATTGTTGCCTCCTCCTTTGTTTCCCCTTCCCATCCCTGCCCTCCCATCTCCCTCCTTACCCCCCCCCCCCCCCCCCCCCAAAGTTGTAAAGTTCGTTTTTCCACATAACGTCTTGTACATTTCATTGTTGCAATGGGTCCACCTGTATCTCCATTTAAGCAATTTGTTTTTTCCCTTCCACTCCACAAATTATACCAACATCAAATACAGTGAAAAGATGGGGGAGGGGCATACAAAGCAACAAAGAAATCCTCTTATAAATATGTGAGAAACAATAGCAAGAAAGAAAAACAATTTGAGTCCTTATCTTGGGGCTCATTTTGCCTAACATCAATTTGTCTGACCATTTCTGCTTGTCTCAGACATATACTAGTTATTGCAAATAAGGGAAACCATGGGACCTATGTTTCTTTGGGCCTGGCTTAATATAATTTTTTCAAGTCTTTCCATGTTCTAATAAATAGGACAGTGTCATTCTTTCTGATGGAGGTATAGAATTCCATTGTGTATATATACCACATTTTCTTGATCCATTCATCTACTGAGGGGCATCTGGGTTGGTTCCATATCTTAGCTATGGTAAATAATGCTGCAATAAATATAATTGTGCTGGTCGCTTTCGTAGAGTCTTGTTTGTGATCATTTGGTTAAGTGCCCAAAAGTGGGATTGCTGGGTCATAGGGGAGCTCTATGTGGAGTCTTTTGAGGAACCTCCATACTACTTTCCAAAGTGGTTGAACAAGTTATACTCCCACCAACAATGCAATAGGGTTCCCTTCTGTCCACATCCCCTCCAGCATCTGTTGCTATTAGAGTTCTTGATTATAGCCATTCTAACTGGGGTGAGGTGGTATCTCAGTGTTGTTGTGATTTGCATTTCTTTTATGGCTAGGGAGGTTGACCATTTCTTCATGTGTCTATTGGCCATCCTTCTTTCTTCTTCAGGGAAGTTTTCTTTAAGTCTTTAGTCCACTTATTTTTTGGGCAGTTGTTTCTTTGAGGATTTGTTGTTGGGGGACTTAATTTTTTGAGTTCTAGGTGTATTTTAGATATGAGACCCTTGTCTATGTATGGCTAGTGAAGATCTTCTCCCCATCCATGGGCTTTCTATTGATCTTGCTAGCTATGTCCTTTGCCATGCAGAAGCTCTGCAATTTCATGCAATCCCATTTGTCCAACCTTTCTTTGATTTGTTGTGTTTCTGGGTCTCTATTAAGAAAATTTTGGCCTGTGCCAAGGAGACTAGGGTTTCTCCTATTCCATCCTGTAATGTTTTCAGAGTATCTGCTTTGACTCAGAGGTCTTTGATCCATTTGGAGTTGATTCTGGTGCAGGGTGATATATAAGGATCTAACTTTAGTTTTCTACAAGTGATTAACAAATTTTGCCAGCACCATTTACTGAAGAGTCTGTCATTCTTCTGTTACCTCCTCCTTTGTTTTTCTCCTACCCTTCCTTCCTTCCCACCTCCACTACTACACTCCTCCCTTCTCCCCTCCCCCTCCCTACCTAAACTGTAAAGTTCCTTTTTCAACATAGTCTCATTGTTACAATGGGCCAACCTGTATCCCTATTTAAGCATTTTGTTTATTCCCTTCCCCTCCCCAAGCTAGAGAAGTGTATATACAAGATGCAGGACACCAACTTCAAATACGATGAAAACAGGGGCTATACCATGGGGGAGGAACATACAGAGAAACAAAAAAAAATCACATAGTACATTATAAATATGTTAGCCAGGCCCAAAGAAACATAGGTCCTATGGTTTCTTTTATTTGCAATAACTCGTACATGTCTGGGACAGCAGAAAAGGTCAAAAGCTATGTACATATGACCAGATAAGATGATATTAAGTGAAATGAACCCCAAGATAGGGACACAAGTGTTTTTTTCATTTTAGTCTTTTATTCACTTTGGTTTTCTGAAATTTATTGCCCAATATGCTCAAGAATAGATTACTGAAGTACTTACTCCATGATTATTTGCATGTTAATAATAGTTTACCTGTTCTCATATTTCCTAAATTCAGATTTAATTAACATGCAAACTTAGTTCATACTTTTTTCTCTTATATATTTTAATGATGTTTCTCAGTTTTTGTCTGCCATATTAGGTTATTGTTGACATGTTGGTTTCTTAAAAGTGTGAAAATGTTATTTATGTCAACCAACATTATGATGCTAACTATGCAGACATTGCTTGTCTACAGGGACTATTATAACCTGCATGAAAACTTCAGTGGGAGCAACAGAACTTATTCTGTGAATAGTAAGTAGCCCTGCTGAGTCAATGTTGACCTACAGAACGCTTTCCTGGAAGGTTAGAATATCTAAGGGCTGATTGGTTTGCTTATTCACCCTGGCTTTTGTTTCCTAACGAATGGGTAATATTAGTTTTTCAGTATGATAACAGAAAGCCAGCTGATTTGCATTACTTGGTATTGTCAGCTTTGTGTGTTTGCGTTTGTTCTATTTAATAGGGGCTGTACTGAATGAAACTGGGTACTGTTTGTTCAGTGGGTTCTTATGAGTGCCTGCTTCTCTGCTGGATTGAACTGGACCAGGGAAAACAGAGATATGGGACAACGTGAGAACAGCAGATTTTCTGAGTTATTGTGGATATTTCTAAGACTTTTAATCATCCCAATGACTTCTGATAGGTTCTAGGGTATCACCAGAAATCTAGCTACTCCAGACTAAGATAAGAGTTGATTTTAGTCTCTTCCATTTTGCTTATGTTGAAATTCTGGACCAGATGGTCTTAGTCTATAAGTATCATTTGCTACATGTATCTTTGGATAATGGTGACATATCATTTTCACCTTTTTTGATAGTTACAAAATTTGATAACTGTCATCTACAGACTGCAGTTTCATCACAGGAAAAGTGGGACTAGTTACATGTTCTTTGCAGGGTTATTAAGGTTTAACTAGAAAGCACAAGAAAAGAATGTGGCTCAGTGATAGAACACCTGCCTAGCCTGGTAGAAGTTCTAGGTTCAACTTTGGGTCCTGCAAAGACAAAACACTTTCGCCCACAATTATTCACAGATGTACTTTACCAGAGCAAACTCATTCCAAATCTCTGTCCCTTAAGACCCACCTTAAGCCCATCCTGCCAAAGAAAACACCTTCTGGAAGAGGGATAATCCTTACTCTGGACTAGCTCCTCCATCCACTCTGCCCTTAGCTCTGTGGCCACTCACCTTATATCAAGCTTTGTTTCCTGGGTTTCTAATAGTTTTCACCCACCAAACTGTGATTACAGAGGCAGCTGAATGTTATCTTAAAGCTCTATTCCTAAGGAATGATCCATGTGTGCAAGCAACACTAGTTGGGGGTTCCATAATTCTAGTAGCATCAAAAGTGCTCAGTAGTACCTAAGGTTCAAAAGTATCTAAAGTGTTAAAAGAAAGAAAAAAAACTGACATTAAAAAATGTCAACCATCTATTAAAAATGAAAGGCATTTTTTCTTATGCATCTACACTAATCCTTCTCATAATGCATGTAAAGAAAGAAAAATTAGGTGACAAACAGAATGAATGGTATATTCAAGGTCCCACAGCTAGAGGGTGTCAGATCAGAAACCTATTACAAATCTATTTGACTCCAAAAGGGCTACCTCAAAACCACTGAAATTCATTTATTTTGTGACTCCCTTAATCTTTGGAATTTTCTCAATCACTTATTTTTCCAAATTGAAAATGCTTTGCTCACATAGAGCCTTTCAGTGAATAATTCCTTAACTGGATTGTCTGAAGTATGGTCTATTTCTGAAGACTGCTGGAGACAGTTTAAATCAAATTATTCTGAGTACTTTATTATTGACTTACTGTAATATCAAGTTATGATATTTGAACTGTGAGTGTTAAACATGATGATGTTGGTGTTCATAGAGATAAAAAGAATATTGGTGGTGTGTGCTGGTAATTGTTTTTGCATAGTGACTACAAGCATTCGATAAGAAAATTTGATTTATTGTTTAAAGAAAAAAGTTTTCTTTTATTAAATCCTGCCAATAAATTCTTAATTTATATTCCATAGGAATTTTATGTATAAAATCTAGAATAAGATCCTTAAAAAAGAAATGCAGAAGTGTGGTTAAGGATCAGAAAAGTCAAAAAATGTAGATGAAAGTACTCTTTCTCTCTGTGCTAATTTCTTACTTCATGGCTTTGGGTATTTATCTTTTTTGAAGCCTCTGTTTCTTCATCTGTAAGATTGAAATGATAATATACACTTGGTAGAATTTCTGGGAGGATGTAATGACAGTCTAGGAAAAAGGATGGAACACAGTGCCTGGCCTCCTTTGAACACTTAATATCTATTGGCTAATGTTTCTCTTCATAACTGAGTCTTGATTGAGTTCCATATACTCATTTGAATATAAGTTTAAATTCCCACTTAGTATATAGTCAAGCCTAGTCATAAGGTGCATGCATATACATACATGTACATATATACATATACATAATACATATATACATATATCTCATATTTATGTATATATGTGTATATACACATATGCACATAGCAGTCAGGAAGTCTAGTTTGTTTAGACCAAGGGCAATCAGGAAAGCTCTTATAGAAGTAATTGGGTAAGGTGAATGCTAAAAGGAGGAAAATTCATTAGGAAGGAGGGTTCACATTGGGGTGTGTGGGGAGTGTAGTCTGGCCTAGGAATGCTCATCAACAGGAAGGTTAGCATTCCACTTGTATTAATTTGTTTCAACCTCATGGTATATAAACATTCTATCTCAAAATTGGAAGATTAGTTTTTGAAATTGTACAGCTAATGGCAATTTTATAAATAATATTCCCAACACATAAAATTGTATTCAACATAAATCTTAAGATTTCTTTTCAATAGTTTAAATTGTTTTATATGTCTAGGAAAATTATTTGGTATTGCTCTATTTTTTTTTAAAGTGGGAATGAGTCTGAGAAGCTGAAAAGCACTTTGCTGACTTAGATTGAACTACAATATTTACATTTCTAGTACATTTTTTCCAATATCATTTTGATTAAATATTAACTCAAAATATGAACATGAACACGATGAGACCATGGATAATTGTTTTTTTGAGAAAATGGTACTCGTTACAGTGAAAAGAAGCTTTCATATGGCCAAGTTAAAATTTTATGTTCTGGAAAATTCTTATCAAATATTGATTTTTGTGCTTGGTTCTGTCTTAAAGAACGTAAACCTGCAAAACATACTTTTGTAAAGATAAAATATTAAAAGGGCCTAAATAAATCATTACAAATAGAAAATGATCCTTATCTTACTTAGTTCTGTTTTTATACAATTAGCAATGCATATTGTAATTGAGGATGCTTACTAATAAACAATACAGGCTGTGAAAATGTACACCCAGCAGCTTCTGTGTTTTCTTCTACCCATAATAATGAACCTAAAGGATCATAGTGAGTAGGGAAGAAGTCTTTTAAAAACCCATATTCCAAGTAGTCACTCTAAGCTTGGCATTTTTATTCTCCTCTGCTTTCTCTTCCCAGGATCCAAAGCCTCCATCTGTTGGTCACAAAAGTGGATTGTTTACCCTGGCCATATGAACAGATAATCCTTTTCTACCAGGTCTATGTCTTTAAAAAGATATTAAATTTTCACACAGTTCAACTACTTTTATGACTTCATTTCCAATATTTTGAATGCTTAGGTTCCAAGGGTTATATCCACACAGTAGGCAAACAGTGACATCTCTTTTTTTTTCTAAATCAGTTTAATTAAATTTGATCACATATGGTATAGAGTCATCTGGCATAAGATCATTTAAATATATTGTGGTATTCTTCCAAATCCTGTAAATTCAGTGCTCTTAACACAGTTAATTGCTAAAGAAGCACATTAATGTATGGCAAACAAATGTTTGTCTAATGAAACTTCCCTTAGTAAAAGTCACTGGTTTGTAGATATGGTCTCTTAAAAAGGAATTGGACAAAACAATTGCATTGGTTTTGAGAGAATTGACATCTTCAACTCTGCTTCAACTTTTAAAAAATAATTTATTACAGTTCTATGGACTGTTTCTATGTTTTGGCTTCTAGTATACTAGTTTATTTTGGCTCGCTTTGACTGAATCTGCAAGCTAGAACCAAACAAGCATCTTTGGGATAACTCACAGTAACTAGTTGGCAATCTATTACTACTAATCACTGTGATAAGAGACAATGGCACTTGAAGGGAGCTCCATCCTTTATTTCAGGAATATTATTGGCTTATTCCCATCTGTCCTATCTGGATGTTCATCACTCACATTTTTATCCATCCATCTGGTTTAAGAGATACCCCTTCCCCCTAATTTCAGTATTATTCTAGCTAGAAACTCTTCTGCTGTACTGGTACTAAAACAAGTTGGGCAGCTATTAAGTACCTTGTAGCTCATATACTATCTGATTCAATAGTTATTTGTATATGTGTCTCGTGTTTCATCTAAATTATAACTATAAATTATAGGGCAATGTAATGTTGTATGTATTTATTTCTTTGTATTTCCCACATTGGCTTCCATATGTCAAAGTTCAATCAGTACTTACGGAACAAATTACAAATTTTGGAGCCCAGTATTTGGCTCCTACAATCATTAGTCTTGGCAGTAGCTCCCAATTTTATGAGAAATAACCATCAGTATCAATTATAAATTGCCTAGAAAGCTCCTGGCAGTTAATAGGTGGGCATTGCACTTGTTATCTGGGTTAATTGTTAAAAATAACTCTGCACTAGAGATTATCATTACTCTTTTTTTCCTCGTGAGAAATGGGATGCTCAGAAAACTTGCCTTGGCTTTGATATCTCAGCTAGCATTTAATGAGCAGAGTCATTCTGATTTTTAGCTTATGCTTCTGTGAAGCAACAATGTCTCTTAAGAATTCTTATTGTTCAACAAGTAAGAAAACTGCAACTGAGAGAGCTTCATAGCATAGCTTGAAAAAATTCATCACTGACATTTGGGTTTATCTTTTCTTCACTAGGTAAAATTTTCAATGCCTATTTCCAATTAATTTTTTCTTATCCCAATGTAAGAGAAATTAGGTATTTTTTGTACTGTTGGAATGGGACTTGAGTTTCTGTAAAGTGCATTGTTGACTATCCTCTGGGGTTGAAACCCTTATTGATTATACTCAACTCTGATGATTGAAGATAGGGCAAGAGCAATATCTCTTTTCTAGCATTCTTCTACTAAACTCCTTGCAATTGAGTATGTTATTGTAAAAGTTAAAATAAAACATTTGCTTTCAAATAATATCAAATACAGAGCTTTAGAGAGGTTTACTTGTTTTGTATCATATTTGGTCAGTCAGCAGAATATCTCAAGTTGAAAGGTGGTAGGTATATCGTGTTATACTGGATACATTTCTACAAAGAAAAGGCCAAGAATGTGAACAACATGGAAGAAGTGGGGCTGGAAGTGGGGGAAGAGAGTGAAGAGTATGTTGCACCTAAGCAGACCATAAATTAGATACAAGGATTTGGAGTCAAGTTTACTGAGGGATATTTTACCTATAGTTGTTTGTAGTACAGCTTTTTTTTTATTGTCGTTTGTGGGGCTTGAACTCTGGGCCTGAGTGCTTCCCTCAGCTCTTCAGCTCAAGGCGAGCGCTCTACCACTTGAGCTACAGCACCACTTCCAGTTTTCTGGTGGTTTATTGGAGATAAGAGTTTCACAAACTTTCCTGCCCGGGCTGGCTTTGAACTGTGATCCTCAAATCTCAGCCTCCTGAGTAGCTAGGATTACAGGGGTGAGCCACCGGCACCCAGTAGTATATACATATGCATGTGTATGTATACATATGTATGTATACACACATATATTTATATTTATACACACACATTCTACCTTGATCAGAATTCTACTTTGACATTGACTTAGAGATTTTTCAACTCTATTTTCTTTATTTCCCCCAAAGAATTCTGGGCACTGCTCAGGTGAAAAGAAGTATTTACAATGGACAGATAATTTTCTGAACAGGTTTTCATGGGCTGAGGTGAATGTGCAGGAAATTACCTGATATGCGTGGCATGGGAATAGATGCACAGACATTATCACGCACTTTCCTGAATCTAAACATGAGCCAGTAAGCAGGTGGACCGAACCATGAAGACCCTGCTGCTGGGTGGGGGATTGGAGAACACAATACTCATCTCAAGGGCATGCACTCTTCACTAGAGGACCCGCCTAGTTAGGATGACATCAGCCTAACACTCCAGCAGATCAGGAGGTGATGTCCTTACTTGTGATAGAACCACAACGTTCAGGTACAAAGATGCAGGTAGTGGAATGTTTTCTTTGGTGATAGCATTTCCTGTCAATGAGAAAAAATAAAAACAGAGATTAGATTTCTGTTTTCCTTTTGCCTGCCCCTACAGACCAAGTTCTAAACTATGACTGTAAATTGGAATAAATCTGGAATGCTTTAACAACGACAGATAACACAGCCATACTCACACTAGAGTCTGATTTAATGAGAATGATGGGAACTTACAGGAAGAATTTTAGAAGTTCTCAAGTAATTTATTTATTCATATATTTTTAAAAATACATTTATTTTTATTATCTTTAAATAGTCTTACAAAGGTTTGTGTGTGTGTGTGTGTGTTTTGGTCGTAGGGCCTGAACTCTGGGCCTGGGCATTGTCCCTCAGCTCTTCAGCTCAACTCTAGTGCTCTATCACTTGAGCCACAGCACCACTTCTGGCTTTTTCTGCTTATGTGGTGCTGAGGAATCGAACCCAGAACCTTATGCATGCAAGGTAAGCACTCTACCACTGAGCTACCTTCCCAGTCCTATAAAGGGGTTTTAATTCAACATGTCAATGTATGTCAATGCAACACTCATATTGATCAGTGTCACTCCTTCCAACAGACAATCACCATCTAGAGGTAGTGGTATAACATTAAATCTAGAGACTAATTACAAATCATTGTTAAGATTATTGTGAATATAGTTTTGCTGACCCAAAGAAGCATTTTCTACTTATGAAATCATTTAATGTATTACTATAATATTAATATATCTTTCGGGGAGATAGTTAGAGATGTACATGGAAGGACACTGAGTAAAATGGGGTATTTTCTGAATAGAAATTATTTTAATGACTACAAAAATACTGAGAGTTTTTTTTGTAGACACTGAAGCATGGGTATCATGGGGCCTTTGGCTAACTACTTTCCTTTTTAAAGATCTTATTTTCCTATTTTTACTTATTTTAAAATACATTGTATATTATGATTTTCCATAGTGTTCAAACACTCAACGATTTTTTCCCATAGAAATCAGAAAGTTTAATGATGACTTTGACAGGCGAATAGTAGTAGAGTAATGGTCTTGATAACAATGTTAGAGATCATGATTTCCATAATAAACAAGCCCCACCCAAATTGCATTTAAGTAGCTTTTGTATTAGCAAAGTGCTGGAAAAACTTAAATATAATTGTATTGTAAGTCATTTTGTAAAGTGAATGGTCACAATTATATTCTTTCTATAAATGTGGAGTTCCATATGTTGGATTTATTTTTCTTTCAAATTAATCACAATACTAATTTTTCCTTTATTCAAAATGGTTATTCATTCAGCTCAACTGGATTTCAGTCTACTTCTATTCCAAATGCTAGGGTGATAATGTCCCTGGAGTACACAGCTGATGCTTTTTTAGTGCAGATGGTTAGTGGGATACAATGACTGCTCAGGAGCTAGAGTTTTAGCCTTTTGTAACCTTTTAAGATTTTTTTGAAGCAGGAAAATGGAAAAATTTTAAACCTGTCATAAATAACATTTTTACACAGTATGAAGTGAGGCAATATATTAAAAATAGTATTTCAAAGACTGATGAAAACTTTTGTACAAACTACCATTGGTTTTAGCAATGCATACAACACAAGTTTTCTATTATTCTAAGAGTTTCTGTTTTAAGAATTATGAATAAATTGAAGTCTGGAGAAATATTTTATGCCACATCTAAAAGAAAAAAAATTAGGTCAAGCACAAATGCAATGTAGAGTGTCCTTAGTTTTTCCAGTCTTAAAACAGGTGGGTCTTAGGGTTGGGTTCCCATGCTGAATTTGGAAAGCTCCGACGAAGGTGAACAATTAGTTCCTTTGTGTTGGCTCACTGAAGGTAAGAGATTGAAAAGTCTGCTTCATGGACTCCATGAGTCAAATGAGACAAAATGAAGAAGGAAGCGGAAAAGATGTCTCTCGGCTATGGAGAAATGCTCCCCTCATATTTCATTTGTAGTTGTCCTTGGACATGCTTTCCAAGTTACTCAGAAATCACCAAGCATTTAACTGCATAAATGTACAGGCTCTAAATCTGTAGTGAAAACTGTTCTTTAAAAGAATAACATAAATCATCTTAACAAATGGCGAGAGCAAGGGTGTTTGAATGCAGTCATAATATTCAATGTTCATGTAAAAATGGAACCATGTAACTGGACGGGCTAGATGGGGCTGGGAGAGGAGGGGAAAATGATAAAAAGGGGTGACATTGACGAAAATACATTAAACCCATAAATATGTTGAATTAAAGACCTTTTGTATAACTACTTAGAGATAACTTAAAACATTTTAATATTATTTTATTGTTATTATTAAGGTGCTGTACAGAGGGGTTACCATTTCCTAATTCAGATGATGAGTACATTTCTTTTTTGGACAATGTCACCCTTTCCTTTGCTCCCCCCCTTCCTGTTCCTGTCCACAAGTTACATAATGCATTTTCTACATAGTGTATACTGAATACCATGACTGCATTCATTCGACCTTCCCCTCTTCCTTTCTGCACTCCCTTTGCCCCTCTAAAAGGACTTTTTAAAACCCAAAAGCAAAAACACTACTACCACCACCAATAATAACACCACCAAAAAAACCCACGTTTCCATTCCTTGGTATTAATTTCAATGAATAGTATTTTAAATGTTCGGAGGAGTTATGACACTGGGTTCCTCTCCTAAGACTAGCCTCCTTCAGTCTGGCTGTGTGGGAATGCCTAAAGTCCTGTATAGCTTATCATGTCCACTTATATTTTAGATCTAGCTTCCACATATGAGAGAAAGCATGTCCCATTTGCCTCTCTGCATTTGCCTCACCTCACTTCACATAATTTGTTTTACGTCTATATATTTCTCTGCAAAGGACATAATATTATTTTTTTAATGAGTGAGTAAAATTCCATTGTGTATATAAGTACCACATTAAAAATACATTCAAAAACAAGATTTTAGCACACATGGCTTCAAGACTTCCTTTTAATCTTGTGTCCATTCTATTCAGGTTAAATTCTGGGAGAGCAGAAATATAACTTCATTCCCAATTCCTAACAGTAAGATTGGCTCTTCCTCAAACTGGTCTTAAGTAGGCATTTAATAAAATAAATGGGTATAGAATTTTAATTTTGGCAAGGCATTTGGAGTTAATTGGGTCTAACTTACTTATTTTAAAGGCCAGACAAATGGGACCCAAAAAGAAAAGTGACCAGCCACTGGTTACACAGATCAAAGCTCTGGCTGTGAACCAGATTTCCTAACTCATATTCCAGTGCTCTTTCTACTCCACCTTTAAAAGGTAAATAGAGAAATTTGCCAGATATTTTTCAAATGGCCCATGGAGAGTGGTCTGAATGGCAGGTGCAGTCACCGGACATGGTTACTTGGTCTGTACAGTTGTATTTACTTTTACAATGTGTTTGCTTTTTGAACAAGAGAGGCCAGTTCCATTAGGTAACTGACTAATCCACTAAAATGGAATCTAAATAAATGGAGTGATATCTTAGTGCTGCATGCTGTTATGGGTTGGAGGAAGAGGAAGTCAGTGACAAGAGAAGGATTAAAGGAGGAAAACATACTTTTAAAAAAATCAGCTATGATGTTCATAGAGATGTTAATGCTATTGGGTATTTTAGAAACATATACGCTTTTTGTCCAAAAGCTTACTCTATTTTATTTATTACATACTTTTCCCAAAAGTATGAGTTAATTAAGGTCCTCCCTCCCTCCCTCCTTTCTTTCCTTCCCTCCCTCCCTTCCTTCCTTCCCTCCCTCCCTTCCTTCCCTCCCTCCCTCCCTCCCTCCCTCCTTCCTTCCTTCCTTCCTTCCTTCCTTCCTTCCTTCCT
>NW_012267219.1:34668954-34742787 GCF_000151885.1 Dipodomys ordii | reverse complement strand
CAATTACATGGGCAAGATAATGAGTACATTTCTTATCAAGCATTGTAGCCTCCTCCTTTGTTTCCCCTTCCCATCCCTTCCCATCCTCCCCCCCCCTGCGCCCTCACCCAATCCTCCCCCCCACCAAAGTTGTAAAGTTCATTTATCCACATAACGACTTGTACATCTCATTGTTGCAATGGATCCATCTGTACAAGTGTGACTCTTGAGAGCTGTGAAGTTCGTAGATGAGGATGTGCAGACTTTGTGACCAGACCGCCTACCTGGAAACGTTTGTCATTGTGACTTCCTTCCCCTTCCTGACTTAGTTTCTTCATTTATTTATGCTTGTAAAGGAGACATAACTTATAAAAGCTACATCTAGAGGTGATGTTAAATTCATGTATCCCTGGGTGGTTTTACCAGTGGTTTCTGAATGGAATCTGTTTAGATTTTGACCATGCATTCTCTGATGCAGATTGAAGATTATCCTGCCTGACTCATGAAATTCTTGTGAAGTCTTAGTCAAATACATGGGAATACCTTGTAAATACTGACTTTTGTAAGCATAATAGCAATAGTATGTTATACAGGAAGTGTTCCCGTGGTATTCAATACTTCCAAATGAAGAATCTCAATAAGGGTGTTTTTTTCACATGTTGAAAATTCTTTGTAGGCTTTGTAGGTTAAGCCTCTTGGTGTGAGAACTGTAGTAACTGGTTATATGACCTCCCCTTCTGATTTCAAATGATATCCAAGGCCTCTAGCTACCATCTAGTTTGGCGTTGCTCAAACTCTATTGTGTATGGTGTGGAAGGATCTTGCTGCGGTGCATATTCTGTTACCCTCCTCCAGACAATCTACCTTTCTTACCAGCTCTCAGTTGCTGTCATAGCTATTGACCTACAGATAACACTAGGGTGAAAAAACTCTACATTGAGAAGGCTATTTTCTCTAAAATATTGGTATATTTTAGGCTGCCAGTTACCTGTTTCATCCATTTTACAATGGCTCAATTGTATTCTCCTGTGAAAGCAATCACAGACAATATATAAACTAATGGATGTGATTGTGGTTCAATAGAATTTTATTAAAAACCAGTAGTAGCCTACTGTGTTCTACTGAGCAGATTTGGGTTTCTATAGCTAGAGCTGCAATCCATTACAGCCCTACTGTAGTATATTGATTGCACTCATAGTTCTAATAAATGACCTTCCTACATCTACCTCATTTGCCACATGTCTTTTCCTCATGCAGTAGAATCAATTTCTGTTTTACTTAAATCTAGGCTTTCCTTGTGAATTACTTGGGCCAATACAACCTAGCAGGAGTAATCTTGTGCTGATTATAAGCCCAGTCCTCAAGACCCCATGTCTCCATCTGCTCTCTTGGAGCTGTGCTTCCCTCAAAGGAACAAGCCTGCCCTGACCAGTGAAGGAAGAGGAAGCCCATGATAGGAGCCAACACAACCCAGCAGCTGTTGGTGGGTGCATGGAGAACTTAGCCAGGGCCAGAACTGCCAAGCTTAACCCAGTGTCTACTGCCAAATTTTGAATCCATGGATAAACTAAGTAATTTTTAATAGTATTTCAGCCATAGAATTTCAGTTGGTTTGTTATAGAGTCAAAGCTAATAGATGCACCTAATATGTGAAAAGCACATTCATTTCAAGAATCTTCTCCCCTGCCACAACAATTCTATATTATGTCCCTTTTATAGGCAAGGAGTAAAGGCCCAGCTATGAAGTTCTCCAAGATAGCATGATGGGTAAGTGACAGCCAGAATTCTGACTGCAGATGCTGAGGTTTTGTCATTGCTCCAACATTGTCTGGAACCGTTCAGTTTGAGCTCATCTCAGTTTGGTTTGATATTCACTCGTCATTTCTGTCCCTCAATCTGCACACATACACACCTATACTTACACATGCCCACAGTTATGTACACACTATTGAAGAGTACTTGACATTTGAAGTCCTAGCCAAACAGGAAAACAGCTAGCAATGATGCTGAGAGAGGGTTAGCTGTCTGATTTCTCCCAAGAAAGGTTATGTTATAAAGCATATACAATTTAATCTCAAACATAGTCACATCTGAAAGCTGAGAAGCTACCTAAGGAATATTGACATCAATGTATTAGTTGAGAACTTTTAAAACCAGTATCCAATAGTGTACCCTTTGTAGGGAATGGGCATTGGAATAGCGCCTGTTGTTTTCCTGACATTCTCTCTAGGACAAGATGCTGGATGTGCCAGGTCTACAGCCCATTTTATAAGCGTAATTATTGGTCTTACAGATTTAATGCAAGATTGATTCTCCTCCTTCCTGGATGAAGATAAGTCTCATGAAATATTGACTTAATTCACAACACAAAAGTATGACAGCCTCCCTTCTTAAAATTAAAAGAAGTCTCCTTCAAAAGAGGAAGGACGAAAGAGAAAAGAAATTTTTTTAAGAAAAGAAGAAGGTTAATTTACACTAATAGGCCACTTTGCTTTTTTTTTTTAAAAAAATGTATTTAAGCAATAGGACTTTGCTAATTCTCCCTAATAACAGAGGAAGCCCACTGTGGAAGAACTAATTTTACTGATTACTGAATCGTATAAAATATTCTGAGAAAGAAATGAAATCTTGGTCATTTAAGACCCTCCGTGTGTCTTGCTGAGAAATAGACACCCACTGTGTTAATTGAGAGAATAATCAGGTTTGCAGTTTAGTGAACTGAGATAAGCATAAATGTCACCCAACTGCACACCCATATTTTGGCTATTATTAAAGAAAGCATTTTCAGGTGATAAAACTAAGCAGCTCCAATGGGACAAATCAACAACTCATTGACTTCAGCGTAAGTGTATTTAGAGATGGGTTTAATCAAGCCATTAGGAGAACAAGATTTGCAATTGAAAGGGTTTATTCACCTGGCAAAAATTGGACCCAGGATTTTATTATATCAATGTACATTTAAAATCTCAGTATTAAAACACTGTTTTGACAGGTGAGGTCCAATCCATGCAAAATTTACTATCCCGGCAAAGGGTGACTCACAGTACCTGCCAAATATGCTTGTTCCAAAGATAAAGAAAAATAATAAAATGCTTACAAAATGCAAGCATTCATAAAGAGCATCATCAGGACATTTCAACAGTTGTTAAAGGTGGTGGATGTTGGCAAAGAAGTGGCATTGGGCTAGAAAGAGTACCTAATCTCATTTTTTTAAAGAGCCACTTGGAATATTTCTGATCTACTTTGCCAAATTAAGGCACCCCGAGCATTGTCAAAAAGCTTAAGTTATTGCAAAGTTAGCGAATGTATATGCTTTAAATTCACAATTCTTCATTGCTTTAATTAAAAAAAGACATGTATGTTCATTACAGTAGTGGAAAGTGTAATTCATGGATCTCTAAGCACAAACTTAGCATAACTAATAGCTACTTAACCATGCAAAGACATTGCTCAGATGTTTTACATATATGGACCATTTTAAAGCTTACGTAATCACTGTTGGACAAGTGTTGTTATAAAAAGTGACTTACAGATGAGGAAACTGAAACAAGAAGAAATTATGTTTATGGAACTCTGTGCTAATGCACAAGAACAGTTATGCACATTGGTCATATTATAAAATCCCAGAGGACATATTACCAGGTAATATTAATTTACCAAAGCAACTACATGCCCTCCTACCCTTTTACCCCTCATTCCCTTGCTCCCTGTCTTCCTGGTGCTGGCTGTTATGAACTTATCTTTTACAAAGGGACCTTGAAAGCAGAGTCTTTAACTGTCAGATCTCCAGATGGGAGCTCATCCCTAGCTAGTACCATAGTTATAGTCATGTGAGAACCTATCCAGAAGACATAGCTAAGTAGTTTCCTAGTTCCTGATCCACAGAAATTGTAGATAGTAGTTGTGGGTTTTTTAGCCACTTGAATGTGGTTGTTGGTTTCATCACTTCGAACACGAATATATTTTTCATAAACTCAAAGCATATTTTGTTGCCAGTCCTGGGGCTTGAACTCGGGGCACTGTCCCCTAGGCTTTTGTGCTCAAGGCTCTATTTTGTGCTCACAGCTCTATTTCTGGCATTTTGGATGATTAATTGGAGATAAGACTCTCATGAACTTTCCTATCTGAGCTGGTTTCCAACTGCAATTCTCAGATATCAGCCTCCTGAGAAGCTAGGGTTATAAGCATGGGCTACAGGCTCTCTGCTAAAAATTTTACCTACTTTTTAGGCCCGCAAACCTTTGCATGAACTCTAGCAAGTTTTGTGGGTGTATCTCAAACTCCTTATTTCATAGGGTCTTTGCAGACTCTTGACTTGAGTCCCTTGCAAGTATAAACATTTCTTGCAGTTCTAACATGAAGAGTCAAGAAGCAAGGCAGATGTAGAGAAATTAGGATGACATTAGAAAGCTGGGAAGGATGAAGTTGTGATGAAGGGAAAGGTCAGTCGTTTTTGTAGATTGCATGTAGCATGCGATATGTGGCTTAATAAATATCAGGAGTGGATAGAACCGAGTTGAGAATAATTGCAGGCTGGATGGGAGAAACCAATGAAAAGGAAGAGGCTGGAGATACAGCAAAGGAAAAAAAAAAGATGGAGCAAGATTCTTGAGTTAGAAACAGAGGAGATAAGACTCCTGAGGCTAACCTAGCCATTTTGTCTATGTTTCAATGGGGTGAACTCCATGTTGCATTTGTGATTTGAGGTGGAACACTCTGGTAGGAGAAGGGAGAAGATCCACACAGAGATGCAGGAACTTGTCCTTATAAGCAAAACAGATTCAGTGCCTGGGCAAGGTGTACATTTTCATTTGTACAGTAAACATTTCAAGATCTGCCAAAGGTGGCAGTGTTGTCTTCATTCTAGTTTTATTTCTACATCTTCATCGAGGAGCCTCTTATGGACATGGTACTGCAGTCATGTGTCCATATTTTTGAGTCTGCTGCCTGCCTCAAAAATACCATTGAAAATCTTTGGCCAGCCCTAGGTCTTTCCTATGGCCTATGGCCCAGATAATGTTGGAACCTACAAAGGGTGTTATTTTTTTTTTCCTGCTTCAGAGACTCTTGGCTTTGAGTGACTTTTTAAGTGTCAACTTCTTTCAACCTGACACTATTTTGACTGTGAAGACTCAATGAGAATCATCAAGGTGTTAAAAATCTGGAAGGAATCCCTAAGCCGTCCTGTTCAGTCTCCTTGCCCTGACATTAAGCAATCATAGTCATCTGGCACTAGAAAGGGTGATGGAAAGGGTCCTTTACTCATGTTATAAACTAGAAAAATTGGAACTATATTATACTTGAGAAAATATTATTATTTTATTTTATTATGTAATCATCATTAAATTGGAAACAAATGTTTTAAATTAAATTTGTCAGAAAGCCAGAGATCCATCAAGTAATGGAGCTGGCCAGGGCCAGAAAATAGAAGAAAGAGCTACAGCCCTTGATTACAAATCATTGCTTTCTCCAGTGTACAAGCTCCAAAGGAAGAGATGCTTTTGAGCAACTTCATTCATGGTTTGGGATGAAGGAATGGTCCTTCTTTTTAGGCTCTTAAGAGTAACAAGGAGTACTAGGTGGTTATATTGCCTTACTTCTTATGATTCAATGAAAAAATAGGACAAGGGTGAATGCAATAGAAATTCTTTAAAAAGGGAATTGGATTTCATTTTAGCTTCATCATCAGCACATAGTAGGTCATCAATTGCCGAATGTTATGAGGATGGTCAGCCAATCTTTAAAATGTATTTGGTGGAATCTCTTGCTAGAATTTGGGACTTAAAATAGACATTTCACGAGGATTTCTTTGCAGGAAAGGAGTTAGCTAAGATATTACACTATTCAGAATGATAGCATAAAAGCAAACATTGTTGATGCTTGTGTTAAAGCCTAGAATGTTCTACAATCCTCTTCATACGGTACTTTTTTCCTGACTTATACCAAACATTCGTACAGCTTTGGCCAAAATAACACAAATATTTTGTGAGTCATTTGACATTCAGCTGTTGCTGAAGATGTTAGAAGTACAAGCAAACCTGCTAATCATGGGCAACAAAGCAGCTTAATCCTGGCTGACTGGTGATTTGTTTTGCAGCCTTGAAGCAACAGAGAGATTCAAGTTTATAAAAAGAGGTAAATAGTGGGTTAGAGATTAGAGGCTGAAAAAAGGAAAAGACTTCTCCCCCCTTTTCCCCCTCCCCCCCAGACCACACACTGATAGGGGAATCTTCCTGGAGTAATTATTCCAGAACGTTTCATGTTTCTTTCTCCTCCCCTCCCCTGGCTTTTCCACTGCTCATTCCTCCCCCTCTAGGAGCCACAGAAGGCTTGATTGGCACTTGTCACCACTGATAGAGAAGAAGAAGCTTCAGGAAAAAGGGAGGGGCTGAGGAAGGCATCCTCCTCAAAAGCAGTGGGAGTCAAAAGATGATTCTGTCTTTCTGTGTTTTTGTTTTTTGTCTCTAAATTATTCCAATCTGGGTGGTATCTCGGGTAGCTGCCATTTGACACAGTGTAAGGGATTGTCTCACTAACACTGTAAAACTGTTTGACAAGAAACGTACTGATTTCCCTACTTATGTAACTGCGATCCCTTTGTATATCACCTTAACAATAAAATAAAATAAAATGTAAAAAGAGAGATCATTGGCATAACCTGACGGGGCTACAAACCAAAGGCAGTTTTATATTTAAAAAAAGCCTGAAATATTGTTGAACAATGATATCCATTTTTGACTCATTGTTTTGTTCCATCCATCTAAGAGCATCATCTTTATTTACTTTTTAAAAAAAAAGAAAAGTAAAAGCACTTAGTTGAATTTCTTGAAAGAATGGGAGTGATAACTTGGTGCATGTTGGTTGATGACAAGGCAGAGGTGGAGAAGAAAGATGTGGAAGTTTTCTAGACGTGAGAAATTTTGTTTGGTGAGAAATTCCTTGAGCCTGGGGTGTGGCAGGAACATTGGACTAGGTGTTCAGGGGACCTGGCTCTAGTCCCAAATACGCTCTTGTCAATCATGGGTCTTAGAACAATGACAGCATCTCTCTAGGGCATATTTTCTTCTGAACAGGTTTAAAGACTATGAAATTATTGAAGCTTATAATTCTTTAGTTTTATCATTTGGAAAGACTATTACCTGTCATACCTGTCATAGATCTTCATGGCTAGAGACTCAGTGGAATTTTCAAAACTTCATTTTGACTCAATAACCCTTCGTTTGTGCCTCTGCATCAGGCCGTGGGCTGGGTACCACGGGAGGTGGAATGAGGGCAATGAGTAGGAGAGAAGAAAGAGGTGTCTCCTGTTTCCTATTCCCAAGGACTTCATACTTTTCTCTTGTTGAAGGTCCTTCTTCCTTTTCTAGAATTGGATTTTATATGTCTATATACACTTTTATTTGCAAAACAGTAACATTTACAAATAGTGTGATGCAGAAGCAGGGTCTGATCGACATTATCATTAACATCAGCAACTGTCCAGTTTTAGATACAAAGAACTGCTAACTACTAAACATTAAAAGAATTAGAAATCCATATTTCATCATTCATGGTAGGCAACTCAGTGTCCTGTTGCCTCATTTTCTTATTTATTGTTAGTAAAATGGTCTGCATTCTCCTCCTTCCCATCTTCATACCTCTACCCTTCCCCTCATGCCCCCCACCTTGAATGTGTTGATTTTGATGGGCTTTGACCTAGTCTTTTGAAAAGATTATACTATTTGAGCTCTCTGTAGAGTGTATTATGCTTCACTTAATTCATTTGTAACCACTTGCATACTGCCCAACATGTTTATTATAGATTTATAGGTACGTTCTGTCTATCACAAGGCAAGGAAATGATGAAACTTTTGTTTTTTCTGGGTCTGGCTTTCTTCACTTAATACAATTTTTGCAAGTCTTCCCATTTCCTTACTAATGATATACTATCATTCTTTCTAATAAATGAATAAACTTCCATTCTGTATATATACCACATTTTCTTTATCTATTTGTCCATTAAGGGGCACCTGAGTTGACTCCATGTCTTGGCTATGGTGAATAGAACTGCAGTGAACCTGGTTGTGCTGATGGCTTTACTGTAACCTTGATTATAACCCATATTTTTTATGTATGTGAACTAAGTTTTTTATCTGATATCAAAGAGATCTGAGTTAAAAATCTCTCCTCCAAGCTGAATGCAGGTGGCTCACCCCTATAATCCTAGGTACTCAGGAGGCTGAGATCTGAGGATCACTGTTCAAAGCCAGTGTATGCAGAAAAGCTCCTGTGAGACTCTTATCTCCAATTAACCACTCAAAAACTGGAAGTGGAGCTGTGGGTCAATGTGGTAGAGTGCTAGACTTGAGCAAAAGAGCTCAAAGACAACATTCAGCCTTTGAGTTCAAAGCCCACAATTGACAAAAAAAAGGAAGAAAAAATCTCTACTACTAGCTGTGTGATCATTTAAAAGTTGTTTAATAATTATAAGATGAATAATGATGACAGTGCTATTGAAAGTTTATCTAGCACTTGCATGTATCAGATACTATTCCAAGCAATTGGTACATATTAAGTCACTTAATCTTAATCTAAGCCTCAATTTTCTCATCTAAAAATTACTGATGATAATAAAATGTTCCTTATTGGACTGCAGTGTGACTCTGATATGATAAAATTATGCCACCTCAATAGATGCCAGCTACCATTAATAACTCATAATGATAGACCCATTTCCTTTTTTAACTATATCTGCTTTGTGCCTTACCTATTAGTACTTTAAAATATTATAGAAAATCTTTCCATCCAGTATTCAGAACTGCACTGAAGGACTGAGCCATGATTTTAGTGGAAAATGGCAATTAAATAATATTATCTCTAGAAATTTTTCTTTTGCAATCCTCATTCTGTAAATTGGAAAGTTCAGTCTACTATGGAGATGACCAGAAAGTAAAACTTGCCTTTATAATTTTCCCTCTCATCCTTATCTTTCATGTATGCATGTAATAGACATGGCTGAGAATTATCTGCTTTGGACACAGAGACCTGAACCACCTGTCATAGTCCACAGCCTGATTTTGATCCAAATGAAAGGTAGACACCTCTGCCCATGTCTTATGTTGCTGGGTTGCACCAGAATTGTGTAGGACAGACTCAAGGGTCCATTAAAACACTTCCCAAAATACCAAGGCCTCTGGGATCTTTGATGATAAGGGGTGATGTCAGCAGAAACACTTTCATCCAGGTCCAGGAAAGCCATGTGTTTTTGTTGTTGTTGTTGTTGGTGGTGGTGGTGGTCATGGGGCTTGAACTCTGGGCCTGGGCACTATCCCTCAGCTCTTCAGCTCAAGGTGAGCTCTCTGCCACTTGAGCCACAGTGCCACTTCCGGTTTTCTAGTGGTTTATTAGAGATAAGAGTCTCACAGACTTTCCTGCTTGGGCTGACTCTGAGCCACGATCCTCAGATCTCAGCTTGCTGAGTAGCTAGGATTACATGCATGAGCCACTGGTGCCTGGCTGTATGTCATATTTTTTAAGAACCATCTTTCTGAATCCAATGGTCTGCTGCTACTGCAGAGTCTACAGAGCATTCATTGCATTGGAGAGAAGATTCTTAGGGAGAGGGTTGTGGTCTTGCAGATTTATTCCTGGGGAACATGGTATATATGACCCTCTGCAGAGAAAGAAGTGTTTCTTTAACCATTCTGGTGCCATTTGTTCTGGGAAAGACATGGTGGTCAAGGTGTCCAGTGGTGGCGGTGGCAGCATGATATGAATGTGAACTTCATTCTATGGGCCAACCTAACAGAGTAGGGAATCTATTAATGAGATCACAGGGGCTTTTCAGTAGTCTTTTTGGACTATGATTCCATGCAACAAAAAACAGTGGGTACATCCCATCTCAAGATATCCTGCCCTTCTTTTGGTTAATTTTGGTATGTTCTAATCTTAACATTGGGAATAACTTTTTCTATTAACAGCTCACTGGCTTAAGTTTATTAAATATAGTATGCCATTTCCTGAGCAAACCATACCTGTGTCAGGTGATCTGGGATTTTATCATTGAAATGAAGCTGGACCCAATCAGAGAAAACTAGATTTGTCAACAATGTGGAAAAGGAGATGTTCAGATTGTTGTTTGATGCATAATTTTTCTCCCTTCCAAATCTAAGTATCATATCACAAACTTTCATGAAGCACCTTTACTAACCTCCAAGTCATCCTCACAGAACAAAAGGAAAAAGTGAGAAATCATGAACCTGTCCTAGTTGATTGCATAATAAAGTCTTAGTCCATTTTCTGCTACTATAAAAGTGTCCCTCTGGCTGGTGAATTCATAAAATGAAGAAATTTGTTTTCCCCAGTTCTGAAGGCTGTAGAATCCCATAGCAATGTGTTTGCATCCGGTGAAGGCCTGTGTGCTCTGTGATCCCTTGACAGGAAGCAGAGAAAGAATTCATGACCTGGGCCCAAACCCTCTTTTTTTTTTTTTATAACTAAGCCATACCAGTGATAATGGCCTTAATCTATTATTAAGGGTGGTACCCAATCATTTATTTATCTTTTAAAGTTCCCACCTCTCAAAACTGTTGCACGGGGGTTTAAATTTTCGACACATGAACTTTAAGGGACATATTGAAATCACAGTATATGGAACTTTTCTGTTTGCGTTTTGTAATATCAGGGAGACTGATTTATTATTATTATTATTTTAATTCTAAGTCCCTAGTAATGGAACCCAAGGTGTAAGTTTTCTAGGTCAAGCTGAGTAGAACCAAGTTTAAGATTACAATTTACCAGGTGTACAACCTGATTCACTGGAATAATTGATGAAGTATTATTTATGAAGTGCTTAAAGTGGTATTGATTGCTGTAGAGAAGGGCTAATAAGGGATAGCCATCATAATTATTAATAAAGATCATTGTCCTTTTCTTTTCTCATTGGACAATAGGGCTGAAAAATAACTGGTCCACATTTTCTGAGTCTACATGATGTATATTAATCTTAGGCAGGAAGAATAGAAGTCTGAGGATGAGGACCTTGCAAACCAAAAGTTTCCAGGCAAGGAAAAACAGAAGCCATATTGAGAAGTGTGTGTGTGTGTGTGTGTGTATTGGGGAAGAATCATGAATATACAAATGTAGAAGATTATGCAAATGAAATTGAAATGATTTGGCTAAAGAGCAGGTTGGCCAAAGAGGAAAATATAATTACAGTTCTTGACTCAGCAAAGAACAGTATTTACCTATTACACATGTGGCATTGATTTAACTAAAAATCATGGGATAATGATAATTTGAAATAACAGAAGAGGGAAAGAAAATAGGCTTCAGGAGCCTATAATTGGCCATTTCTAACCTTTCCACAAAAGAAGACAGGAGAGAAAGGTTACCAAGGATATATCAGGAGAAGCAAATGCTTTAGAAATATGGGATAAAATAGCTAAGAGTCCAGGAGGAAGTGTCTTTAATGAGTGGGGCTTAGAACTGAGAGACAGGACACTGCTAGGTTTTGTTCTAATGTGATAATTCTATTTATCTTACTAAACTATGATCATTTGGGTCCTTGAATAAAGGAAAGATATAATTATGTAAGGAAAGAAATTTCTTGGAGTGAGGAAGTACTTCTTTCCACCCACATGTAGAAGGCAGTCACTAAGCTGAAAGTTCAAGCCAGATCTGAAGACTTACCAGCCTGACCATTTACAAAAGGGAAAAGCAAGAAGCTTGGATCACTAGGCAAGAAATGGAAGTTTGACATTCTGGAATTCACTGGGAGATAACTGCAGAAATGAGGGTTTCTCTAGACTTCTTTTAGCCCAATTCTGGCCTTTGTATGGTAATTCAGAAATGGATGACACTGATAGAATATTATTAACTTGCAAATCACTTTGGGGGTGGCACTAGTAACTGGGGCTTGAACTTAAGGCTTGGTGCTGTCATTTAGTTTTTTTTTACTCAAAGCTGGTGCTCTACCACTTGAGGCATACTTCCATTTCTGGCTTTTTGGTGGCTACTTGGAGATTAGAGTCTCACAGACTTTCCTGCCTGGGTTGGCTTTGAATCTCGATCCTCAGATCTCAGCCTCCTGAGTAGCTAGGCTTACAATCATGATTAATTGTATACCCTCAGAGTTGCATCCTGCATACTAACAAACTGAAACCAGAGAACACATTGTCTAGAAAGGGGTAAACGTACTTTAAAGGTCCAAGCTGGAGTATTCTTTTCTGGTGTGTCTCTTGGTCTCTGTTGCAAGGAGATACATGAATAAATATCTCACAGATTGAATACATTGGAAAGTCCTGACATTTTAGGGGATTACACAAAGATCACTTATTACACATCATTAAGTTACATCATCACATTAAGATACAGATGGCAAGAGTACATTCTGAAGAAAGTTGTTGTTTGAAAAAAATTGACATTTCACATCATAAGGAGTAACTGCTTACCAAATCACATTAATGCTCCAAAAAATTCATTATGTATTTGCTCTTAGTATTTATTATTATTTTACTCTACTTTTTTTTTAAAGATCAAACTTAAGCAATAGGACTGTGGAAGGGAGAGCTCATCTGGACTAAATTGAAACATTACCAGTCAATCCAGACTTGGGCAAGCAGAATTTTACTTTGTTTCTATGAAAATGGGATTAGAAAAGAAAAAGGATAATTCTTCCTCACTTTTAGAGCACTGGGCTTTTATAATGAGTAGCACTAAGCCCATTTTACATCACACAGAATTTGGCACTGCACCTGCTACAGTGTCAGCAAATTGAGCAAAAGTAATCAAACAGGAAAGGAAGAAGTTACTGAAAACCAGTCTTGCCAAAGATTAAAGGGGTGTGAGGGTGGAGAATCAGAACATTTTCTTCTGCCAATATGTAGGTGAAGAATGAAATTGTTGTTGTTCTGACTAGTAGACTTTTAAAGCGAATCTGACCAGAGTCTGTACAAATGTGTCTAAGATAAGGCCCCAAATTTAATCTCTGTGGGGGGAAAAATCAATCTTAATTCCTTTCATCCTAATTTGATCCTTTCCTCTGTTAAGTTTTGCTTTAGTCAAGAAATTTCTTGTTGATCTACTCTTTTTTTTGGTAGGATAGAAAAACACTTTGGGTTTCTATAAATGTAATGGTTCTTGAGATAACCATTTCATGGTACATTGCACATCAAAACAAGCAACCTGTGTTCTCCATACAAGAGGGTGGGTGGGTGGGGAGACCCAACGCGGGAGGGGAGTGGGGATCCATAGGCCCCAGAAGTAATCAGATAAAGCTAGTGGCTTGGTATTAGTGTGTTAGCTTTGTCTAAGTCCTGGCATCATCAATAGGCCAGCCTCCTCTTCATTTGTCACCCCAGCGCACCTTTTGTGAGAACCATTTCCCATTGGTATTACCCAGAGCTTAGAGTCGATAGCCGACTAGCCTCTTCACTTGTACCATTATTTCCAGCAAGCTTGCTACATCTGCAATAAATCCTGGAGGATTTTGGGGGGGGGGCGGGGCAGGCAGCGGAATTATGAGTGACAGGATGAAGTGATAAGACCTAAATTCAGCTGCAACAAAAGCCTTGCCTGGCTTGATGTGGCCTAAACCATAGCACACCAAGATTTGATTTGATCAAGATTTTTGCCAGCTGTCACAGAGAGTGTGTGCAAGTTAAAAATGAAGCCAGGAACATTTTCCTCATACTCTGTGAAGCCCCCTCCTGATTTCCAGTGGTGAAAACTCTCTTTTCTTCACCTCTTCATGTGGTGATGGAGGGAAGCTGAGGATATTCAAGAAAAGGTGTTAAATGAGTCTTCTCCTCCCCCCCCCCCACTGCCTTGCACTCTGGAGCTCTTTCAGTGATAAGCTCAGGAGAAAACTCAAGCTCTGGCTTTGTACAGCAGTCAGACAATTTTCAGGTGTGAGAGCAAGAAATGTGGTTTAATCAAAATTTCTCAGCTTGGTTGCAAAGGGGCTGTGATGAGCTCTTCAAAGCAGAGTTGCTTTCCAGCAAGATGAAATCCATGGCTGTTTTGTTTTATTTTTTAATCTAATTTTTGTTCTCCTTTTGGGTTTTAATTTTTGCTTTCAGCCAGAAATCCTGAAGTTAGGAGTGATGTTTGCTTATCAGTAAGGGCACATGATGTGTGTGTGTGTGTGTGTGTGTGTGTGTGTGTGTGTGTGTGTGTGTTCCATCATTGAAATGAAGGGAGACAGTTCAACTGCTGAAAAACAGTATAATCTGCACAGTTGATTGGAGATTTGTTTTCATGAGATGTTCAGTATTTCAGGATACCCTGCTAGGACTCTGTGCCAGCTAGAAAAATCTGCATTATGTCTTAATAACAAAAAATTCTAAATTTTCAACAGCTCACAACAGATGTGAATCTGTTTGTCATCTCTAGGATGCAAGTGAATGGAGAAACTTTACCTGTATGTTGCTTGTCTCATGATGGAGAAAGAATAATGACAAGTCATGTGATGACTCAGAAATCACATTCAAAAGCACCTGTCATTTCTACTCATAAGTCCTTGACCAAAACATGTCCCAGAGAAAGCCTTTCTATCGTGAAATTCTAGAGAAAAGAATTCTATGTGAGGGAAGCAGGGCTACTCGGAAGCACGGACATAATGTCTGACAGGCCATGGTTTCCATGTTTATAGTAATAAGTTGGGCATGTCTAATGCTATCTGTTAGCAATATAAGGCAGCAATTCTAGCTATGAAAAGTCCCCAGTGAAGAATATCATCTAATAAGGCTAATGAATGCAAGTCTCACCTCAGCTGCTAAAAGATATATATATATAGAGAGAGAGAGAGAGAGAGAGATAAAGTATCTATATAATGAATGTATATAGTACAATATGCATATACAACATACATGTTTATATTGTACATACAAATGTGTATATATGTATATATACATAGATCACAGTACAGAAGAACGTGAAAAATAAGTAAAAAGGCAAAGAAACCAGGAGAAACTATTTTCTTTATTTTATTTTTTTAATTTATTGTGAAAATACTGTACATAGAGGTTACAATTGCATAGGCAAGATAATGAGTACATTTCTTATCAAGCATTGTAGCTTCCTCCTTTGTTTCCCCTTCCCATCCCTTCCAATCCTCTCCCCTGCCCCCCTCCCAATCCTCCTCTCCCCCTACCCCCCAACCCCAAAGTTATAAAGTACTTTTTTCCACATAACCACTTGTACAACTCATTGTTGCAATGGATCCACCTGTATCCCTATTTAAACGATTTGTTTTTTCCCTTCCCCTCCAAAAATTAAACCTACCTCAAATACAGTGAAAGCAGGGGTTATACCATGGGGGAGGAACATACAAAGCAACAAAGAAATAATCTTATAAATGTGTTAGAAACAATCACCTGAAAGAAAAAAAACATTTGAATGCATATCTTAGGGTTCATTTCCCTAACATCAACTTATCTGACCTTTTCTGCTTGACTCAGACATATACTACTTATTGCAAATAAGGGAAACCATGGGACCTATGTTTCTTTGGGCCTGGCTTACTTCACTTAATATAATTTTTTCCAAGTCTTTCCATTTCCTAACAAATGGGGCAATGTCATTCTTTCTGATGGAGGCATAGAATTCCATTGTGTATATATACCACATTTTCTTGATCCATTCATCTACTGAGGGGCATCTGGGTTGGTTCCATATCTTAGCTATGGTACATAACGCTGCAATAAACATAGTTGTGCTGATAGCTTTAGTGTGGCCTTGTTTTTGATCATTTGGGTAAATGCCCAAAAGTGGGATTGCTGGGTCATAGGGGAGCTCTATCTGGAGTCTTTTGAGGACCCTCCATACTACTTTCCAAAGTGGTTGAACAAGTTTACACTCCCACCAACAATGCAGTAGGGTTCCCTTGTGTCCACATCCCCTCCAGCATCTGTTGCTATTAGAGTTCTTGATTTTGGCCTTTTTACTTGGGTTGGGTTGTTTTTTCATTTTGTTTTGATTTGCATTTCTTTTATGGCTGGGGAGGTTGAGCATTTCTTCATGTGTCTATTGGCCATCCTTCTTTCCTCTTCAGAGAAGTTTCTCTTTAAGTCTTTAGCCCACTTATCTATTGGGCAGTTGTTTCTTTGAAGATTTGTTGTTGGGGGATTTAATTTTTTGAGTTCCAGGTATATTTTAGATATGAGACCCTTGTCTGTTGTAAGGCTAGTGAAGATCTTTTCCCACTCCGTGGGCTTTCTATTAATCTTGCTAGCTATGTCCTTTGCCATGCAGAAGCTCTGCAATTTCATGCAATCCCATTTTTCCAACCTTTCTGTGATTTGTTGTGTTGCTGGGTCTCTATTAAGAAAATGCGACCTGTGCCAAGGAGTCCTAGGGTTGGAGAAACTATTTTCAAGTATACTTTATTTCATATAAAACTAAAAAGGTTATTGCCTCCATTAGCAATAATAGAAGTAACTTTTCAGTCCTTTTCATGGTCTGTGAAATATAATGCTTATGAGAGCTGAAAAGATGACTGTATTATAGAAATAATGTCTATGCAATTACCAATCAGCTAAAAACCCCACATAGAACAATAGCAATATCTTCAAAGTCCCTCATATGGCCTTTTCCTGAGGTTTCCTTTTCCTGTCTTTCTTTCAAAGATAGCAAGGTTGTGTTAGAGTTTCCCATGTATAGATTCCAAAGTGGAATATTGCAAGTGGTAAGTTTACTGGGGGTATTGTCTGCAGATACATGTGGTGGGAAATCAGGATGACAGTTGAATAGAAAGAGGAGCTGGACTACACTATGCTTTGCTGCAATCCTAGCCAGCTCTCCCCGGGATGAGGATAGGCTAACCATCCTGTACTCGCTCTAATAGGAAGCAGGTAAGATGGGACTTTATGTTCCCATATCAACCTATACTAGACACTAGTCATTGGCATGAGTATCACCTCAGGAAGGTATGTAGCTTGGGATGAAGCAGTTCCCTGTAGTTCAGAGTCATTCTCAGTGAGCTGTCAGCAGAAAATATTTTCATCAGTGAGAATAAAGCAGGACTTGTGTTTCCATTGCTTCACAATCCTATCCATGTTGAATATGCTATTCACTGTTGCTTTTATTATAGCCATCTGGTGGATGTCAAGCCATGTCTCCTTGTGGTCTTATTTTCTATTTTCCTGATGTTTATAAGCAATCAGAGAACCTTTCCATGGGATTTCATATTCCTTTATTTCTATGATGTTACCTTTCTCTTATTGATTCAAAATCTTCAGATTTGTATGTTGTAGAAGTATACAAATTAGATAAGTAATGCTTTTATGTTTTTTTGTGACTGTCCTTTAGTCCTCTTTTTAATGTCTCAGAAGATCTTCATTTTAAAAGTAATCAGTTTAACACTTTTATTTGGTTAGTGAATTTGTGTCTGTGTGTCCAGTATATTGTCCTTATGTGTGCATAATTAGTCAAGAGTCAGATATCTTGGAAAAAATACTGTCTCGGGAAGTTCTGTAATGAGAAAGATCTTGTGATATTCTTTCCTTAAAAGAATCCACTCAGCATCTAGAAAGAGAAGTAATTTTCCTAGCAAGAAAAAAAAATTACCTTCTTTTGCATTCTAAGTTCTTTTTGCTGTGACCATTGATCTATAAGAAGACAAACTAGTTATGTAACTAAACAGAGAACTCTACTGTTCAAGGCTGTACAAATGCTAAGTATATTTAGCTAATGTCTCAAAGTTGCAATGTTTTGTCAGTAGACACAATCATTGCAATAATTTAAAGAAAAATCAATTAGCTCTTAGCAGGAAACAGCAAAGAAAATCTTGCTAGGTATAAGTTGGAAAAACGAAGAGATTCAAACGGTTTCAGTGAGTTCATGGATTGATGGCTTTATAATGGGATTATTTAAAGAAGGTTAGAGTTTGGGGGCCTGTTCATAACCCTTTAAGAGCTATGTTATTTGGGGCAGTGACTCCTACCAGTTCCTTAAAGCCATCTCATTGGACATAATTAGTAAGGCTGTTTGACCCAAACATATTCAAACTGCTAATTCCCCAAAGCATTTCCCAGGGCCAAGAAGGTAGGCACCGATTTAAGGCAATAAAGCTGTGCCTGCAGGATGGAGCTGGGACCTTTGCATCTTGTTAGGTTTTGCCAGTTGGACAAGAAATTTGTCCTCAGTGATGTTATAACTTGTTGAGGAAAGGCAATCGGATCCAGATGCTGTGCTCCTCCCCTAAGAAAAGTTTTCTTCCAAAAAATAAGTTCTAGCCAGTTGCTGGTGGCTCAACCCTACAATTCTAACTACTCAGAAGGCTGACATCTGAGGATCATGATTGGAAGTCAGCATAGGCAGAAAAGTTCTCGAGACACCTATGCCCAATTCACCAGCAAAAAGTCAGAAATGGAGCTATGGTTCAAGTGGTAGAGTGCTAACCTTCAATAAATGGCTCAGGAATGGCGCCTAGGCCCTGAGTTCAAACCCCAGGCCTGGCTTTGCTATTTGGTGGCCTAAAAGGTTAAGTGCTCATCTTCCCTAGTGATTCAATCTCGGTTTTTCATTGACACTGGGTTACGGAAATCAGCTAAGGATCACTGGGATCCAGTAACCACACTTTTCCTTTTGTTGCTAAACTGAGACCTGGCAATACTTTGCAACTGACTACAGTAGAAGGATATCTATGTTAGAATGGCTAGCAGAAGGATATTTATGCTAGTACAGTTGGGAAATCTAATCAGTCATTTTACTGTAGTACAGTATTGCTATTGGTGATTTCTCATCTTTGTGTCCTTGTCCCAGGAAGGGATCCCACCAGATAGCAAAGCAAAGTTTTCTTGAGTAAAATTCTTGCTTTAAAATGGAGCATATGAACAGATGTAAAAAAAAGATTCTAATTAAGATCCGAGAGAACCAGATCTCCCTTTACTTGACTTGATTCTTGCCAGCCTTAGAGATGCTTGGGGATTATGGCTGGATACTTCCCAGGTTGCCACGGGAAATCATTGTTCTAGAGACCAGAAATATTTCCCTGGATAAATCCAAGAGTTCAGAAAGAAGAAATGCTAGGGTCTGTCATTCTATATCTGGTAGAGTTATGATTATTATTGTTATTTTGCTGGTACTGAAGCTTGAACTCAGGGCCTGGGAGCTGTCCCTTAGCTTTTTCATTCAAAGCTATTGTTCTTGAGTGACAGCTCCACTTCTAAGATTTTGCCATTTAATCGGAAATAACAGTCTCGTGCTCTTTCCTTTCTACCCTAGCCAGCTTCAAACTACAAACTTAAGATCTTAGCCTCCTGAGTAGCTAGGATTACAGATGTGAGTCACCAGTGCCCACACTCAGTTACTTTTACTAAAGTGCATTTGGATAGGAAAACAAAACAGGCACGAAAAACTTTTACTTCTGTTTTACTGAGATGTTATTTACAACACTAAATTTAAAATTCAACATTCTTTTTATTTAATTTTTAGCATAAAAAGGATGTGTATAATTAGAACATAGATTTGATAAGTTTGGAAGTAATTAAAGAGCTCTGAAACCATCTCTAATTCTATACTGTAAACTTACCCAGCACCTCCAAAAATTTCCTCGTGTGTGTGTATGTGTGTGTGTGCGTGTGTGTGTGTATGTGTGTGTGTGATGAGAACACAATATCTACCCTCTTAGTACATTTTAAGTTTACAATAACATACGCTGTACTATATAGATTTCTGAAACTCAGTATGTTGAGTAATTAAAACTGTGATATTCTAGTACTTCCTTGTCTCCTTTTCGGTCTTTGCTTCTGTGAGTTTGACAGTTTAGACTTGTCATATAAATGGAGACATATAGTATTTGTTTTACTGTGTCTGGCTTATTTCACTCAGTGTCTTCCAACTTCATCTAGGCTATTTTGAATGGTGGAATTCCTTCCTTTGAAGCTGAATAATATGCCATTACATCTATATACCACATTTTACTTATCCATCCCTCAACCAGTGGGCATTGGATTTGCTACTGGAATTTTTAATCACCATTTCGTTGAAGCTGTAGATTGCTTGGAATAATATGGACATTTAAATAATATCAGTTCCACTGGAACCATCTGTACTCACTACTACAAATTTCTTTATGATTTCCATAAGATGTGCACAATATTTTTGTTCATTACTATCTTGAACTGGTGATTTCAGTCACAATAGAAAACAATATTTTTACCAATACCCATATTTTGTATTTATGATGTCTCAATTCACTTCTTTTTATATGGCATTTCCATCCTTGAACAGCCTTTTGTAAAATTATATCTATTTTTAGTACCTTTGTCTTTTAATTTTCATATCAGAGTTAAAAGTGGTTATACCTTTACAACTTCACATTATTTTGTGTTTGCCTATGCGTTTAGATTTACTCTTGAGATTTATACTTTCATGAGTGTTTGGGAAGACCTTATGTGATTGACACCATGCCGTAGACTTGAGTCCCAGATAGAATAAAAGGGGAAGAAGAAAGAATGAACCCTGATAGCACACCCATTCCCCCCCTCTGTCTCTGTCTCTGTCTCTCTGTCTCTGTCTGTCTGTCTGTCTGTCTCTCTCTCTCTCTCTCTCACACACACACACACACATCTGCCATAGGTGGGTAATTTTCCTCCTCCATGCCCTTGAACCTGGAATGTTCTGCATCACCATAGCCTTAGAAACATGGAATCAGCTTAACCTGGATTGAAACCTCTGAGACTGTGTGCCAAAATAAATCCTCCTCCCTTTAAGTTTGATCTCTATCAATTATATTTCCTAGTTGTCATAAGAATGTACAAATTTGACTAACACTATAAAATTGTATACAACTCAGTGTACACACAGACTCACATACGTGTGAAAAAGGAAATTTTAATGAATGGATTGAATGAACACTGAGTTGATAAGTTATTTTACAAAATGTCACCATTGAAGGAAAAGGGATAACAATTATAGAGTATTTCTCCATAATATGACTTATAACTTCATTGCAATCTGTAATTCTCTGCATAAAAATAGGAAGCAGAGTTGAAGGTGGTAGTGAAACCTGCCAGTAGTCAGTGTACCACTAATGAAACAATTATTAACCATCTTTTCAATCCTGCTCCCATCCTTGGCCACTCGCACATGAATTATAAACATGGTTCTGTGGCTCTAACTACTCCCGCTCTGCTCGTCTTTAGATTTTGCCTTTTGATACCTGTGTCTTCATAGCTTGTCTTGAACAAGTGTAGGTCCATCAGATAACTAATCCCTGCTCAGCTGTAACTTCCAGATAACATAATCATCTACAAGTTCCTAAAGATGCTTAAATGTAGATGCTCTGGCCTATTATTTCAGGACATAGAAGTAAAACTGAGAGCAATGAAAGCACACATAGAATTGAAATCCTGCTTCTGATTTTTTTTGTCTATCATGGGGCTTGAAGTCTGGGCCTGGGTGCTGTCCCTCAGCTCTTCAGCTCAAGGCTACCACTCAACCACTTGAGTCACAGCGCCACGTCTGGTGGTTTATTGGAGATAAGTGTCTCACGGACTTTCCTGCCTGGGTTGCCTTTGAACTGTGATCCTCAGATCTCAGCCTCCTGAGTAGCTAGGATTATAGGTGTGAGCCACCAGTGCCCTGCTAAATTTTAAATTATTTTTTTTCTTTTTTGTTGGTCATGGGGCTTGAAGTCTGGGCCTGGGTGCTGTCCCTCAGCTCTTCAACTCAAGGCTAGCACTCTACCACTTGAGCCACAACACCACTTCTGGCTTTTTCTGTTTATGTGGTTCTGAGGAATCGAACCTAGGGCCTCATGCAGGTGAGGCAAGCACTCTATCACTGAGCCACCTTCCCAGCCCTGGCTTTTGAATTTTTGAACAACCTAAATGAGGAGAGAAAAGATCAGTGTCCATAAGATAAAAATTAAAAAAGAAATTAGCAACAGAAGAGGAACAGATTCATGTCATAAACCATCCAACAGGAATAACCAAAGGAGTTAGGTATTGTGAAATATACCTGTAATGCCAGTAGCTGGGAGCTTAGATAGAAAGAGAACAAGTTCAAGTTCAACCTGGTGAGACTCTGTTTCAGAAAAATAACAAAACACGACACAAAAACAAAAAAACCCAAACATCAAAAGAAACAATCGCTAGAAGAATATTCTGGGCAACATAATAAACACACCCAGTAGCATTCTTACAATGGGCATGTGACAAAATGCGAAGTATCTTTCTCTACAAGAAATTCTATGTATGCTTATGGCATTTTCCCAAGGTCCATTTAGCATTTTATTAAATGTGTCTTAATTCTCCAGTCCTTTGAGCAATGCAAGCAGAGGAGGGTTTCATGGGAAGGTATATAAGTGGAGTAATTACGTACATTTTAAGCACTCTCTGTAAATGCTATTTCTTTGATAAATCTGATTACTATGATGAGCTTAGGTAGTACAGGTACAGAGTAGTGTTTGCTGGTGAAAGAAGATTACTGTACAGGTGCTTTTATAGTTAATGTAGAATTAACATAAACTATGGGTTCCCATGAACCTGTTTCTGATGGATTATCTTCTCCTTTTCAACTCACACAAACTTCTGCTGTTCCCAGCTGAAATAGCAACAATGCCACAGCTCTACCACCTCTGCCTTTCCCCCCTCTATAGAATGAAATCTTTTTCTTTATAAGGCTCACAACAAGATCCTGCATGGCTAAGGGTCACTCATATGACATTGGTGTTTTTGTACTGCTTTCTTTCTTTAATTTCATATCCACCTCTAGGAGAGTGCTCCATAATTCAATCTCAGTTACCCATCAGCATTTTTTCAATAGGTTAGGATAGGGCATAGATACAAATAGTTAACATATTTTGAATGCAAATCCCTGGGTTCTACTCACCGGGAGTTCTGAGCCAGTACAAGAGGGAGAGAATTCTAGAATTTGCATTTTGGTAAACAAATTGTATGGTCTTGACTGAAGACAGCTGTCATTATCTTTATTCAGGGGCTTTTCCTCAGATTCAAATTCTACTCAGAACTCCATTTTAGCCAATTGAGCCTGTTCCTTTTCTACTTTCAATACTCAACAATAAAACCATGTGTCAAATCAGCATTTCTCTACCTCTAGATCATTATTGCTTTTTTAAATTTTCTTCTTACTTTCTAGCTACCTTCTTTCTTCCTCGTCATGAAAATTTGCTGCCACTATAGATATATTTACTAAAATGGCCTGTGGAAGAGCCACCGACTATTGTAATGCTCATTTCCCACTGTACCCACCAATAATTCATTTTCACCTCCTTAGAGAGTATGTGGACTCCACTAGAAACGCATGGTTTAAATCAAGGGCTTTCAGTCTTCCTCATCCGCTCTTTCAGTGAGCCCCCAGAATTCTCTGCTGCTTAGATGATCTTCCACCTCCTCCTTCAAGCCTTCCTGGAGGCCCTCTGTTGGCCAACAGCACTGCTCCCTAAGCTAGAAATTTGAGAATTATCCTCGCCTCTCCCCTCCCCCAGACCTGCTCATTTTCTCTCTTATTAGCCTTAACTAACATGAATTTCACTCCTCATTTCAACCCCTAAGTCTTTCATTCTGAATTCTGATTCTTTTCTTCCCTGAGTGGCTGTAGCCATCTACTAGCCATTGTCCCATTACTAGTGTTCAAGTCTTGTTTCTGCCAAGACCCAACTGCATGTAGATCTGATCTCCTCCTACCCTGCTTTGGTCTTCAATGGCTTCCTTTTGCCCAGGCGGTGAAGTACAGATGCTTTAAGTTGGGAGCCAGATGTTCCTAGATTTAGTGCCTTATTGTGTTTCTCCGTTTCATCTCCCCTTTTTCTGTTCTCACTTTTGTGGTGGGGTTATATGAAATAATTACTCTTGGACCACTTAACCCTTTCATCACGTCACTGCTATTCCTTGGAAGTTCCTTCTCACTTTGTTACCTGGCTTATGCCTCCATATTCTTCCAAATTCAGCCCAGTCTTCACCCCCTTAGGAAACCATCTCTGAGAGCCCTAAACTCTACTAAAGTCTCCTTCCTGCTAGTACTAAGCCACTCTGAGCTTCTCCTGTTGCACTCCTATTAAATCCCAAACCTTACTCATTGGTAACCACAGTCGCTTCTGTTTATCTCTCTAACAGAAGCTAACAGAGTGGTTGGCCCATGACAAATGTTCGATAAAATATTTGTTGAATGAAACTTGACTGGCCTTCCCAAGGTTGAGGATACTAATTAGTATTAAAATGCACGCAAAAGCAGGTGTCCAGGAAGGAAATAGAAAATACAGGCCTTGAGAATCCACCAATGAGCCAATTGCTTCTAAATAATTCAGATGGGACCAGAGTTGTTCCTGAAAGAAGGCAAAACAACTGGTCAGTTCATTGGAAAAACCAGCCAGTTGGCATGGTAGAGACCAAAAACATTGAACTAGTCATTTCAATGGACTTGGAGCTTTGCAGCAGGTGCACGCAGTCTGCGATGGGCAAAGTTACTGATCATTCTTTGTTTCTTTCTACTTTTTCCTCTTCCTTTTTCCCCTCATGTACCTCACAACTTACGCTGACGTTTTAACAGTTGTATAAAAACACAAACAGCGAAAAGCATTTGTGTGTTGAGCAAACTCTCCAATTTCCATAGAAAACAAATATTGCCTACATGGAAAATCTCACATGTGAAGACAGGTTGAACCAAGAGACTCGAAAGCACTATTTTAGGTTTGGGACACGTGGCCTCTTGGCTGAATGGACAGAAACTCTGAATGTGCAAGTGCAGCTAACAAGACGACCAAACAAGACGTCCATTCTCACTGCCCACAGACCACCACTCAGAGTCTTGCTCTCCTACGGGTTCTACATGCTAAATAACTCCCATTATTCCTTTGCATTGACTTGGTGGCTCGAGCCAGGTGAAGAGACAATTGACCCAAACAGCCAAACCGAACTGCAAACTTCCCTAACGAGGTGGTTTATTTTCCAATCTCAGTCAGCATTGTAAGGCCTTCCGTGAGTGCTACTTTCTCAAACTGTGTCTTTTATGTAAAAGAAAAAAAAATTATTAAAGAAAGGTGGGGGTAGGCAGCAAAGGGGTCCTTTAATGGACTGCTTTCTACTTTTTGTGGTGTTGTAGGCTTTCTTACAGGCGACTTTTTGGCAAATACTGAATCTTCAGCCAGGAGAAGTTGGCTGAGTACAAAAGGGCTTTTGAAGCAGGGAGTGTAAATTCAGACTCCTTTTCTTTCTTCCTTCCTTCCTTTCTTTGCCTTCTCTCTTCTCTTCTGTCTGGAGTCTGCTTAGTAGAAATAATAAGCACCAATTGCTTGCAGTGCACGTCTGAATTACTCAAACATCAAATGTAGCTTTAGAAAGGAGACACGCTGTATTCTTTTCTACAGAAGCTTCCTTAACTATTCCTTATCTACATGTTATCATGAGGCTGAGCGATGTACAGCTAGTCAGAGCACACACATGCATGCGTACCCATGCCCCCCCCACAAGGCCATTAAACAAATTAAAAGGGATGGGGATGACTAATACAGTACCCTTGGAATCCTCAATTTGATTAGTGTGAGTTTAATACACAAAAGCAGCGCCGGAGAAGGAGGGGAGGCAAACTGCTCTTTAATAACTGGTACAATTAAATTATGGTGATGAATTTAAGTATTCCGGGCTTCTTAAAGGAGTCTTATTATCTGATTACTTATAAAAGAAGGCCAGCTTTGAGCAGAGTTTCTGGGAATGCCCCTGGAAGATTCACAGAGACAGTTCTATGTTTTTAGCTGATATTTCTTTTCTCTTTCTGAACTTGCTTCTGTGTTTCTCAAGATTCCTCTCCACAAATGATTGAATTTTAGCTTTTTGTGAGTCTCTGCCTTTCTTTAGCTTTCAGGAAGCCTGGAGTCAGACAATGAAGTAAAGGTGTTAAAGACCAGTTTCTTCTTCAGTGGTTATCTGGGTACATTGGACTTTACTGTACTTTAGGTATGGAGAGCCATCTTGTTTTTTTTTTCCTTTATGGAAGCCAGTTTTGCCTCAAGAATTGACATACTATATTAAACATGAATGGATGAATACTAATAATGACAGAGAAGAGGAAGGAAACTTGTTTCATGGAAGACATTGGTATGAGAGAAATGACAGCAATGTAAAGGGTAATGAAAATTACAAAGTCTTCTGCTATAAAGGTCTAAGTCACAGGAGAATGGCAAAAGCCAGTAGTGTAAAGCACCAAACTGGACTGGAAAAGCATAGCAAGGATTCCATAAGCCATTGGACAGAGGCTTGCAGATGCCTAGTTTTCTACCAGAAATCATGATTCAGTGAGTTCAGCATTAGTGAGAAGCAGATTTTCTTGACACGTGAACTCTACTTGGAAAACTGTACTTAGGACCGTCTCTATAAAATTGCTGAGTTGAGAATTCAGCTTTTTTACTGGCTCCCAAAATGAACTCCAGCTTATCACTTAGACTCTCTGAGCCTCTGTGTCCTCATTTACAAAATGAGAGTATTAAATTATACTTTTGATTTGATATATAGATCACAAAAATACCATAAAAATGCGTACCAAATAATGTGGATTTAATTAAGTGTTCTACCAGCTCTGGGACCTTGAACAAATCACCAAACTCTTGGATACCTTATGTTTGATCAGTAATTGAGGGACCTATAGTGGCTTATCTCTACCAGCCCCTGTGACACTAGTTCCTAAATGACCCATTTCATTCCTGGAGAGAGGAGGACACACTTCCAAATCATGTTGTTTAAGACAAACTCTGTCTTTGGCGTTTAATAATTGGGCAATCCAAACTAACACACCCATGGAAGTTATGTGATGAAAATTTTAATTATTAACCATAGGGTAATGAGTTCAAGAGCTACCTTGATGAAATTCACATGATAAACACAAAAGAGGTTAATGTTAGCTTTAGGACTGAGTGATTGCACCATGTTCTTCTTCTGAAAAAAAATTCTAGGAGAAAAATATCCAAAACTGTTCAGAAGATATTATAGAATAGAAATATCTTTGAAAGAAGTCAGACAGTCAAAGGTAGGGATGAGGGTTGAGGGGAGCTTTAAGAGGGAATCATTTATCTGGGATTCATCCAATTCAAGACAAGATACAGCTTAGATAAGATGACCAGCATATAAATCAGGGACCAGAAATTAATGATCTGAGCCAAAGTAGATGAGATTATTTAGGAAAAGCTTTGATTTGAAGAAACACAAAATACTCCAGTGTATCTTTAGTCACATGATAGTCTATGTTTAGAATAGTAAAGTTAACTGTATTTATGTCTTATAAGTGACAATAAATTCCTTGCAGGTGTTTTCTTTATTTTATTTTTCTGTAAAGATGCTATACTGAGAGGTTATAGTTACATCAGTAAGGTAATGAGTACATTTCTTGTCGAGCATTATTACCCCCTCCTTTGTTTTTTCTTACACTTATCCCTTCCTTCCCCTTCCTCCCTCATTCCTCCCCCCCCTCAAAGTTGCAAAGTTGTAAACTTCATTTCCAACATAGTGTCTTGTGTCATTGTTGCAATGGGCAATGCTGAAACAGGACATAGGTTTTTATTTTTTAATCTTTTGTTCTGTTTGGAAAGGAATTTCTGTGGTCCTGATTTGAGCTTGCAGGACCTTGATACCTGGAGTTTGACCAAATTGGGAAAAGCTAGACTACAAAAGTGAGACTATAGAAGTAGGGAAGGCTATGATTGAACACACCAAATAGGGCTGTCAGAGTCATAGGGCCTACCATCAGAAATACAGTGTATGAACAAGGCCACATCTATTGGGAAGTACAACCATCTTTTAAAGTATGAACAGCTGGACAAAGTTAAGGAGAAACTTATTTCAAAACTAAGAATATCAAAATGTTCTCAAGCAGATGTTTTAAAAGACTTGGGACAGATAATGACCATTCTCTGAGTAATTTGGTTTCCTGCGTTGTTAATAAGCACTAAGCACTTATCCTAGAATAAGTTAAATAAAAAGAATCAATGTACAACAATTTTGTACCAAGAAATCAATCTGCAGGATAAGAATTGAAAATGTACTCATTTCAAAAACAGTTACCCAGAACAGGTATGAACAGCTAGAGAGTAGTGGGGATTCAAGAAGAAAAGAATAAATAGTAAAGCAAGCCACTTTACTCAGTCCAGGTAAGGATTTAAAAGGTGGACAGATTGGTTTATTGCCTTTGATGGGAAAGAGTTATACAATCATGAATAGTTAAGAAAGCATGACTTTGGGGTACAAATAAATCTGCATTCAACTTCTGACTCTATTGATTATGTGATCACAAAATTACGTTACTTTAAATAACTGATTCTTTGTATTTATGTTGACAAAATGAGAATAATAATATGTTCTTTACCAGGATGTTGTGACAGTCAAAAACAATGAGCTAAAATATTCAGAGTATTTATTGGAATGTCTCATTATTGAAGCATAGGGCATCCCCTTTCTTTATTCACAATACTTTCCAATATTCATTAAGTATTTATCATTGAATGGGAACTTTCCTGAGTTCTTCCTATATAATATTTCACTACATATGCAGAATAACCACCTTATGTGCTCCTTTAAATTGCTGAGGAATCTGAAGAACAGAGACATGTAGATCACTAACATAGGGACATAATATAACAAAAGGTGTCTCAAGTTCAGACGCACATAGTGAAGGTGATGTTAGGCCCAAGCTCCCACCCATAGTGCTGTTTGATCTCCCTACAGGCACTGTGGTTTCTGCTGATGGTAAGCTCCATGAGGGCAGAGGTCTTGCCTGGTTTTATCATTGCTGTTTCCACAGCATTTGCTCTGACTTATGATGTATTCTATGACTCCAAATTCTCACAACTCTGAGCAAATGTTCTACTCTCCTAATACTCTGCACCAGAGAATGTTGAAGTAATCATATGTTACCTGTCAATTAATTTTGTCTCTCTTATTGCATCAGTAATTTAATTTAGTAGAACCAAAATGCAGGCCCATTCTTATGCATGGTGTTGTCCTGAGTAAACTCCCCCCCCAAAAAAAATGTTCATTGTGGTTCACACTCTCTGAGAACTTTGAATCTACATGGAGGAAAAAAAGTCAAAAGTTACCTACAGAAGAATGCCAGCCTAAAAATATGACTGCCAATTTCTTCAGGACAATATCCTCTTATACTGGTGTTCTCTAGGCTAGACAAAAATTATACACACAATGCCTAGTTCTTCCATGGGAAGTAAAATAGTATAATAATTTATTCAGTCACCCAGCATCTGTTGGTTTAGAACCTACCATCAAAATTTTAGGTACTGTGTATTAAATGCAGGAAATTCAAACATAATTTGGCTAAGACTTGTTTTCGAAGGATCTGCTGCCCAAAGAAGAAAGACTCACATAATATGTAATCTCCTTGAAATGGGAGTTGCGATTCCAGACATATATTCAAATAGCTGCGGGGGGAGGGGTGTCGTCACAAAACCAGGACTGGTTACTGAAACTTCCTAAGACTCAAAACCTGATGGCATGGAGTTCTGTAGAGACAGTAATAGGGTTGCCATTGCCTAAAACAACCAAGTTTCTCTTGAAAACCCTTATTCTCCTTATAATCAGCACCAAACTTAATGTTCATCACCAGGACTGCTTCTGAGAAAGCAATGGCATGTTTGGTTTCCTTTATCTTTCTTTACAGATCTTACCCCTGAGCATATAGGACAGAGCATATAATCACTGCTTAGGATTGCTGTAACATGATGTGAGATAAGACGCTTGAGGTTTGGTATCCAGTAAACCTAAGTCTGAATTCCCCCCACTTAGTAATTTATTGGTGGTGAGATCTGGGACATGCTGCTCTCTTTTCTGTCGAAAGATCCTCTCTCCTCTAATGACAATAACCATTATGCAGCGTCCTCTTTGGAGAATTATCACATTTTAGTTCTCTTGATGGGACTGTGAGGTACAGACTCCCACAAACCCCATTTTACAGTTGAGAAAATGGAGACTCAGGGTGGGCTAAGGTGACTTATCCCAGATTATACAGCTCAACACTGGGATCTTGGGTGCCCACCAAGGTTAGCTGACTTTCCAGGTCTTCATTATGACAAATTATTTTGTGAAACATCTACCTCAGGAGTAGCAGGAGCACAGGAGATTCTCTGTTATTAGCTTTCAAGTGAATGGTGGTAGAGAGTCAAACACAGAATTGACAAGTTGTGTCCAGATAAAAGATATAACATCTAGATCAGATTTCTCTGACTCGTCCTTTTAGAAATCACTGCCATCTGTACTCTGCTCAGAAGCAAGGACAATCCTGAAACAGAAGAGTACTGTGCATTGGTGTTGGGGGGTAATAATAACAATGTAAAGGAGAGGTTGTTTTTTGGCCTTTGAAGCCTGATGCTATCCCAGAACAAGTGGGCTGCCTGATTCCATCCCCTCATTGCAGATCACACTTCAATCTGCCATTAATTGGACCTAGATGAGACATCGCTTCCACAGAGCAGGATCAATTTAGCCAATTTGTCTGACTTAGATGCTGCTGAGATCAGTTCCTTGAAGTCAGGGATTGGCAAAGGGCAAACTTCTTTATGCATTTATGTATTTAATCGAATGGTACCATATTCGATCAAATTAGTAAAATCCTTCCTCTAGCTGCCAGACACTTATGTAAGCAAAAAGTGACATCTGATGTTGGACAATGGATGTTAAATAGTGTTGCCAGGCAAATAGAACAGTCTCTGGGTGTGCGGACCAGAGGCAGGGGAGCAAGGGAAGAATAGAATTCTCCTCCACCCTTTATAGAAATGGATTTCAAATATAATTTGCTGATTCTACTTGGCGAAAGGGCATCTCTCCCCATGAATCCACAGGATGCTGAGGGGACCATGATTTCTTTCCAGAAAGTCATGTTTCAAATTAACTTGTTCAGATGCTAAGCAGAGAAGCAGCCGTGCTGATAGGAAGAACAATTATGTTGCCTGGGTTGCCTACATTGCATGCTGGTTTGTTCAGCTCACTGTCTGTTCCAAACTTTGGCTGGATGTGGGATGATGGTTCAATACTGTAGGAGCTCTGAGGTTTTATTTCAGCCAAATAGGTGACACAAAGGATGACAGCCTGGGGAGGACTCTTGTGATGTGCCAGGTCTATGCAACCTGTCTTTGGAGTGTGGCAGGCTGACTCTGAGAGGATTGATGGGGAGCAGGGGGTGGTTTTTGATTGGTTTTCTCCTTAGGAGTACTCAGAAGGGCTTGTATACACACACACACACACACACACAGGGGTATATCCGGCTATCTGTGTATTCTCTCTCAGTGGTCACTAAAGGCAGCTTTGTATGGGGGTGTCATTTCAGCCATAGCTCTCAGCTTCCTTCTGGCCTAATTTGTAACAGAATGTCCCAGGGGAGTTTTGATCCAAACACTCTTTCATGACATCACTTGGTACTGAGTTCAAACTAGTGGTGAGTGACCTCTGTGTGCCTGCTCCACACCATCACTGTCACTATAAATGGCCCAGAAGCTGTTGCTTTTTTACTGAGTGTTGCTGATGCCAGCTCACTCTTGGGGGCTAGAGGTGGGGCGTGGGATAGGACAAAGGGACACATTGGCAAGGAGTGCATTGGATGTGCTCCTTTTAGAATGAAGATACTCAATCTTCCCCTATGTATAAGGGAGAGCTGAGGTCGAGATAGGGCAATAAACCCCACCAGCTGCTCCATGGCATCGCAAGAGAACCAAGAGCGAAGAGCTGGGGAAATAGATGATTTATTCCCTTCCCTAAACGTGTGGGAACTGATTCTCTAGTACATAAAGATGACATAAGAAGAGAAAATGTATTGGGGGTAAGATAGAATTCAAGGCCACTTTTATAAAGGAAACACTTTTTATGTGAAAAATCAAATTTAGGCTGAAGCTGTTTTTACTTAGTACCTCTATACAGGTTTTCTTTTCTTCTCCTCCCCTCTTTTCTTTTTTCTATCTTTTATTTGTGCCAGTCCTATGCTTGAACTCAGGGCCTAAGTGCTGTCCTTGAGTTCTTTTTGCTCAAGGCTAGTACTCTACCACTTGAACTAGAGCTCCACTTCTTGCTTTTTGGGGGTACTTCATTGAAATTTTTTATCGAAAATCAACCTCATGGACTTTCCTGCTTGAGGTAACTTCAAACTGTGATCCTCAGATCTCAGCCTTCTGAATAGATAGGATTATAGGTATGAGCCTCCAATGCTGGGACATAAAGTTTTTCATAAGCAAACTGGTTATCAGTGTGTATGTGAACCCTTGTTACTATGCCGATCAGCAAGACCTCTGATATTTGGCCAGGTAAGATCATTGACCAAAGGAAAATTCAGCTGTGTTCAACTGTTCCTAGAGAACATTTTTAAGCTATTTTTCCGAAAATGTGGTAAAATAAAATGTTGAGTGTTTCTAAAAGTATAATTTTTATTGTCCCTGACACATTCCTTGATTTTTTACCTTTTCCCAAGAACATACATTCTGAGATATTAGAAAGACTGTCTGTGTTAAGACAGACATGTGAGATGGAGCCATTTAGGTTTCCATCCTCATGACCAGAGACTTAACATGTGTCCATGTCTATGAGAATCTCTAAGCAAGGGAAAATGGTAGATTGTCCTTGCCAAATTTATTTGATGTCAGGAGACTTTTCTCCATGCATGCATTGTGGTCAACTAGTGTTGGCCGCAGAACATGATTTGGGACATACTAGCCCGAAACCTGTACTCTAGGACTTCCCCTTTCAGTTCATAACTATGTGGTGGTCCTAAGATTCTCTGGTTTGAGATTCAAATTTAAGAGGTGAAGGATTTTCACAAGACTTGGGAATCTTGCAAAATTATTTTGTGACTTAAAGTCCGTGTAGTGGAAGAATGGGGTAAATAGCAATGGATCCAGTCTTCTACTGCTCCAGATGTTGCATTCAAGTTATCTAACTTAGTCTTTGATGTAGCTCAATGAGGGCTGGCAACCACCATCCTACAGCTAACGGCATGGGAGTTCAGCCCTTTATCCCACAAGGTAATTGTGTGGCGCATGGTGGAGCCAAGATTCAAACAAACCCAGACAGTATGCCGGGAACAAAATGAGGCAATCTGACTTTTAGCCATTACCTTGTGTTGACACATCTAGATACCAAACCATGTCTGGGGTCACAGTTTAGCCGAGTCCCTGAACTTTATTTTCTCATAAAAGTGGAAATTGTCTGAGATCTGAAGAGTAGCCTGGTTGGAGTGTGCCTGTGGAAAACATGGGCTGGGATTCAGTGAGAGTTGGGGTGTTCAGGTGTTAAGTGGAGAATTTGTGTTTATAGTAACCTTGATGGTTCATTCTTCTTTGATGAATCTGTCCCACAGCTTATAAATGGTAAACCTCAAGTCCCATCTCTGCTTTGTTGTTGTTGTTGTGCTTTAGGATGAACTGTATTTGGGAACAAAGGAAAGTTAGTCTGAGTAGATTGCACTCTCCTGCTCTAATTTCTAAAAACCAGACATCTTGCTATGCTAGACAAGGAAGGGTGGAAATGGAAGCGCACTGGATAGTTTTGCTCCTAATAATTCTCACGTATCTAGGAATTCTTGCGCTCTATTTTATTTCAGAACTTCAGACTTTTTTGGGGGGGCCCCGGTCATGGGGCCTGAACTCTGGGCCTGGGCACTGTCCCTCAGCTCTTCAGCTCAAGGCTAGCCCTCTACCACTTGCGCCACAGTGCCACTTCCGGCTTTTTTCTTTTTGCTTATGTGGTGCTGAGGAATCAAACCCAGGGCCTCAGACATGCAAGGCAAGCACTCTACCACTGAGCCACCTTCCCAGCCCCATCTTCAGACTTTTTTTTTATATCAGCACAGTTATTATTTGGGAATAAGCAAAAATTTGCATTTTTATCGGACACTTTCTGACTTTCTTTTAAATGGAACTGACTTTAACAAGGGAAGCTTAATACTTATCAGATGGTCTTAGAAAACTCTTAGCATCTGATAATAAACTGTATACCATTAAGTATACACAAGTTGGATCATGTCTTTGTCTTTTTACATCACATGTGGTCATCTCAGAGAGTCATTTCTATCTAGATTAGCCAATCTGGTTCATAATATGAGTCACATGGTCAATTAAGCCAGTTGATCAACAATGCTTCTCAAGCTGAATTGACTGTAAAACCTCACTCTGAATAAGACATTCTAAAATATACAAACTAAAAGTCAGGAGTCTGGTTGGGGAGATAACATATGTGCCCATATTCATCTTACTAGGATATAAATGGAAGATATTATGAGCATATGGGTCAATCCAAACTACAAACATGAATATAAAGGAGAAGATTAAATGGATGCCAAGTGGTGTTGGTTGTGTTGAGTGGAAGTATCAGAGCATAATCCAACCCAGACGGCTTGACCTAAGTCAAAAAAAACAGTGGCTGAAAGTAATTTAAGTATTTCTTTTAGTTCTCAGGTGGTTTTGAAGACACTCAGCCCCAACCCTATTAATGATAAGACTAGAAACTTCTCAGGGGCAGGAATACTTTCTGACTTACCATTGTAGGTATGGCATCCAGTCCATAGCAAATCTGGGATTCAGCTAGTGTATTTTTTTGATAAAGGACTGAATTAAGCCATGTCATTTTTACCTATTGTCCCGAAATTGCATGTGGAGATATGAGCCTCTGGACTCAGGTAGAAGTGACCTTAATGGACAAGTGGTAAGGAAAAGCAACAAGAAAATCAAGAGAAGTGTGACTATAAGACAATTATATACATATAATGTTGTCTTTGCATACAATTTTCCTTAAAATTTCAGTGTATTGGGTTTTATTTTTTTATCTTCTTATGAGGAGACAAACAAAATTTCTTCTTTTCTTCTCCCCCAGGGAGGCCTAAAATAAAGCTCTACTGGAGCATTCCAATGAGAGTCACAGAGGTTCTATATTCCTTGCTTTGTATCTTGATTACTTTTTTCCTCCTAACTTAGCAAGTCAAAACTATTACCTACTTCCCCTAGCCCATATACTAGAACTTCATTTGCCAAACTTAGTTAAAAAGAAACCTTTTAAGATATCTTGTGCACAAATCCATTTTTAAAAGTTTCTAAAAAAGCAAGAGCTGAAACTGAAATGCTCACAGGCTGCCACGGCCCTCCAAGCTGTGTCTGTGTATGATGAAGATTGACTTAGGAAGATAAGACTAGAAAAGTAAACAAAGAAAAGTTCATAGCCCAACAATTCTCTGGGACATGGATATGGAAACCAGTGGTCCCCAGTCTGTCGACTAGAGATGAGGGTTATTGGATACGCTGTTCTCATGACATATTTCACCACGCTAACATGGTCCCTGTAAGCATAGTGGCATGGCACAAAAAGAATAAGTTTGGGAATATAACCAATCTGACTTTTGGGTTGCCTTTGACAAATTGATGAAGGTTTCTGAGCTTCCATTACCCCAACTGCAAATAGGAATAATGAAGTTCATCTTGCCAGATGCTAGGAATCTCAGAGACCACGCAAGCCATGCTTGCGGGGTCAGCATGCATAGACATGAGCTGCCAATTTTACAGCTTACATCCTTGACACCAGCAGGAGAAAGTCTTTTTCCTTGTTTCTTCATATTCTTTCTGGATCATAATAGGGTGAATCTTAAAACAAGACACACACACACACACACACACACACACACACACCCCAAATATCTCTTAGTACAAGTGAATGAGTAAACAAGTAAAATACAAAGCTATGAAAATACAATTCTAAATTTTCATATCATTTAAGATGTAGGATAATTTTTGTGTGAATCCTTGGCCAGGCAAGTGTTTGAACAAATTGCTCTTTAAAATGTTTACATAGGGTATAGGAATATACAACAAGTGCACACGGACATACAACTCAGTAGAGTTTTCCACTCAGATGCAATCAGCAAGCCCATGCAGAAGTCCTGTCCCCACCCCTTCATTCCACTTGCCTGCAACTACCACCCCCAAATGTGACTGCCATTCTGACTTACAACATCAGAGATTAGTCTGGTTGATGTTTACACTTACTTAGATGGGAATGTTTTGTGACTGGGTTGAGCAAGTTATGTTTAAACACATAGAGACAAGTTATGTGTCTAAACCTAACTTACCCTGACCATCAAAACTGGTTTGGAAGTGTGGATGAAGTGGTTCTACTTACCATGAGGACCTGAGTTCAAATCTAAGCACTGCCAAAAAGGAAAACCATCTCTGTTCCTTGCAACATTATTTACCCTAGCTAAGATATGGAACCAACCCAGATCCCCTTCCATAGATGAATGGATCAAGAAAATGTGACATATATATATATATATATATATATATATATATATATATATATATAATGGAATTCTGTACTTCCGTCAGAAAGAATGACATTGCCCCATTTGTAAGGAAATGGAAAGACTTGGAAGAAATTCTAATAAGTGAAGTAAGCCAGACCCAAAGAAACATAGGCTCTATGGTTTTCCTCATTTGTAATGATTAGTATATGTCTAGGATAGTAGCTCAATAGCTATGTACAAATGACCATAAAAATGATGCTTATTGCAATGAAGTCTAAGATATGGAAACAAGAAGTGTTTGTTTGTTTGTTTTTAGTGCACTGTGTGAAGTCATTTCTTTTATCTTTCATTTTCCCCCCTTTGGCTTATCCCCTGTTGTCACTGTTTTGTTGTTGTTGTTGTTGTTTTGGTCCCCTGTGTCTTGTATATCTGTTGATCTGATTTGGGGAATGGAAGGGGTCTAAAAAAATGGTGAGACAAAGGACAAAGGGTGAACCAGTACAACAGTGATTCTCATAAGCCACTCTGTTGGAAATGAACTTTATCACTTGGAGATGGGGGCAGTCGGGAGGAAGGGAAAGTGGGAGAAAATAAGGAAGGGGGAAACAATGTTTGACAAGAAAAGTACTCATTTCCCTAACTATGTAACTGTAACTCCTCTGTTCATTGCCCTTACAATAAAATAAAATTGAAAACAAAACAAAACAAACCCCAAAACTATTCAACCTGATTTAGAAAGGATAAGTTTTCAGATCTGACCTGTTCCCAAAGGCATAAAGCGCTATTGAGTGAAGAAATAAATAATGTAAATCCAAGTTATAATACTACTTGAGCAAACTGGTATCTTGAATGGTTATTAAACTAAAATACATGACTAATAGTCATTTGAAGAATATGTTCTATGAATTGAAAGGTTAAATGTGAGATGGAGAGAGAAGGCAAAGGCGGCAATGTGTTTCAAATACACTTGAGTATATGTGAAATCTGCTAGCAAACAATCTTAATAAATCCTTCTGAAATGATGCGCATGAACCATCTAAGCCTCCCATGGTGATCTCCAGGAGGACAAATTCTCTGCCAGAGAAGGAGCAGCAGCTGCAATGTGCCCCTACTGTTTTCTTCCTACACAACCCACTAGGACTTGTTCACAAAATCAGCTCACCATTCTGAGTGATGAGAAAAGCCTTTGTCTTTAGTGACTTTATGCTTCATGCAGATAATATAGTGGAGGGCCCAAATGACAGATCTATGACAAGATTCTACCTTTTGCCATTAAACAACAGCATATTCATGACATTCCCTGTAGCCCGAGGTCCCATACCAGTGGGACATGCTTATATCCTAGAGTTCTAAAGAACACTTAGAAATCAATGAAAAAAGGTAGATAGTTCAATAGAATAAGTCACGTATTTTTTAACAAATACTTTATACAGGATGATATTGAATGGCTAAACTTATAAAAACCTGCCATAAGAAGTAAAAACCACTATCAAGAAAATAATATGATTTTAAGGTCTTGAACTGAGATAAAAGTAGCAAGAACACACATAGAAGGCTGGCATATTCAGATATAAGCATCTCCAGCTAAATTCCTGGTTCCTTGAAAATTTCTACAGTAAAATACAGAGGGTTTTTGTTTGTTTGTTTGTTTTTTTGTCGGTCGTGGGGCTTGAACTCGGGGCCTGGGCGCTGTCCCTCAGCTCTTCAGCTCAAGGCGAGCACTCTACCACTTGAACTACAGTGCCACTTCCAATACAGAGGGTTTTTATGTTGACTTAGGATAATGAAGAGAGAAAGACTCAGCCAGCTTTGGATGCCAATTTACTAACAAAATCCTGGGCAAGGTATTGTGGTTTTTTTTTTTTCAGGTAGAGATGATAAGTTCTATTTCAGACATGTGAAATTTAAAGTACAGCCCAAAGGATATTAACAGTTACAAATATATAACTATAAATCCAATTCACTTCTTAAGTGGAAAATTATTTTAGTTGTGAGAAAATATCATCATTTTTCCTTTGCTTTGTTTGAGCTTTAAAGTTACACCCTTGTGTGTGTGGGGGGGATTGATTTTGTCCCTTTTTACTTTATTGAAAGTAATCTAAACAAGCATGGTAGCACATTACTTGTACTCTCAGTTCTTAGAGGCTGAGGCAGGAAGGCCAGGATTTCCAGACCAGTCAGGGTTATAGGGAGAGAATCGTAGGAAACAAATACAAACAAAAATCCTCACTACCATAAAGTATCTTTGACATAGAAAACTTGAACACTGTAAGTTGAAAGAAGAAAGGAAGTCTCTGAGTTCAAGTTTCATAACCAAAATGAAAAGAATCGAAACTTATAAAAGAAGAAAGGAAGCATCTACATCCACCTTCTTACATGTGAAATAGTTTTTATTATTATTCTGGTATATTGCTTCCAATTCCATAGACCTTTTAAAGTATTTCTTGTAATGTTGATAGTTCTTCACTTAATTTGTATTTCTGTTAATTATGCTGAAACTTTTTTTTCACATTTTTTTTGTTTCTCCAAACAAGTTTTGGTAGAGTATAAAACTCGGATGGATCCTGTCACCCAGTCTGAAACTGCTGGAACCTCATGATGCCGGAAAGTACCTGGCGTGTCCGTAAGGTGATTTAAAAATATTATTTGCTTGTTTTTAAATGATACTTTTAAACCAAAGTGCACAATATCTTTAGAAAAGTGTTTTATGCCATGGTTATATAGCTTGACACATTTTTACAAACTAGATCTAGCGGAATAACCAAGCATTTAGGTTAAGAAATAGAATATTATTAGCACCCCAGAAACTCACTCCACCCTCAGCGTCCCTCATTCCATCCACTGGCCTCTACAAGGAAACCACCCACCATCTCAAGCCTCTTAGTAACCTTTTCCTCTTTTGTACTTGTAACACAGACAGGATTGTACAGACTGAAATCATGTGTTTGAATTCTTTTATCAGTGTCACTGCTTTTCTTCCATTTACCCACAATCTTAAATGTTCATTTAGACTGGCTATTATCACTGTCCCTTACAAGCATACTGTGTATCTACATGCTACAATTTTCCGATCTATTCTGCCTTCAACAGAGATGTTGACTTTCCAGCTTTTTTTTTATTGATGAGTAATGGTGTTAAGAAATATTCTACTATTAGTGTTCTGCTGAATTTATTTGAGTTTCTTTTGGGTATATACCTTGGAGTTGAACTACTGAGTCTGGGAATATGTATATATTTGGGAGTATAGATACTTACAAATAGTTTTACAAAATGGTGGTACCATTTCACTATCCTACTAATGTATTAAGATTCCAAATGTTACACATCCTTATCAATATTTGGTGTTTAGGTATTTTTCATTTTAGTTTTTCTGGTTGGTGTCCAGTAGTTTTAATTTGAATTTCTCTAATGAGAAATTAATTTGAGAAGGTTCTCATAAATTTATTATTCTCTCAATTATCATCTTTTATAAGGAATTTGTTAAAAAATGTAATCTAATTTTCTATTGAAACTTTTTTCTATTGATTTGTGAGAATTTGTTCCTGCTCAGTTTGATTTAACAATACATATATTTTAGATTTCTGTTTTCTGTATCAAGTGTTAAAAACAATCTTTGCCAAACAAGACAGAAGTTTTCTAGCCATTTTCTATCCTGGAGTCTTTATTGAGTTTAATTTTGAATCCAGGGTAAGATTGGAGTTCAGAAATACATTTAAAAATGATAATCAGCCGACCCAGTACTCTCATAGGTGACAATAACTTTTCTTTGATCTTTCTTAGACCTTTACATTTTCATAAGATTTTTAGAAAGTTTTATCCAATAAAGCAAAACCACTGGAATTTATATCAGGCTGATTAGTTATGTAGATTAACTTGGTGGACTTGATATCTAAATGATATTGAACCAATTCATGAACATGGTATGCCTCTCCATTTATATTGATCTCCTTTAGTTTACATCAACAATATTTTGTAGATATTACTATAAATTTTGTATAAATGTCTCTTAGGTGTTTGGTTTTTTTGATGCTATCACAAATGATACTTAAAATTGCAAATTCTCTACTTTGTGTTGCTTCCTAGCCACAAAATCATCTATTACAGAAGCACTATGATTCATTTAGGTTACAAATTAGCCCAGATTAGCACAGTAGGTACCTTTAAGGAACACTTAAAAGCTTACTTTAAAGAAACTACACGTAATCATACTTCTGCCACTATGATGATCCCTACTAATTTATAGTCAAAGCACTGCGACTAACCTTGGACTGAAATCTCTAAAATCCTAGGCCAAAATAAATATTTTCTCCACTCAGTTGTTTGTACCAGTGACTCTTACAGTGATGAAAAAACTAACACAAGCCTTTATTAGTTAGCAAAGCCCTTTAGTTTTGAGAGCCCAAAATAATTGGATTTCTAGCACACTCACACATAAACCTGACTATGTCTCATGGTTTAAAGATCCGCATGTACAAACCTGCATTGTTTTGCTTCTATTGAATGCAGCAAATCCATTTTTCCATTGGTGGTACACAGAAAAAGAACTGCTTCTACCATCTGTGCTTGTCCTTTTAAAATTCAATGGTTCACTCTTGATGACTAACAAAAAAGGGAAGAGATGCCACTGTCATTTATTTTTCTCATCATTCCCCACAGGTTTTGTCCTGTGATTTCTACTTAAGGAAAGTTAAATCGCAAAGTTGGCCAGGCTGTTTTGGCTGCTGGTCTAAGAGTCTCGAGTAAACAGACTTTCTGAGATCTTCGCCTCCATTTTCTAGGGCATTGTGTCCTGCCTTGTAATAGTTGAACAAAGTTATTTTTCTTGTAGTCAATATAGAATGGGGGCCAATGACCTAAACATGATGACACGTACTGGGCCAACATTCCAGGCGAACACCAGCCTCTTATGATTGTGGCTTTTCAGAGCTCACGATGTAGTAGTTATTGTTATAAACTGGGGAAAAGAGAAGAAACTCACAGCCTAGACCATTGGGTGTCATTCAATTTTGAGAAACAAAGACAACTGGCAGGAAAAAGAAGGAGTAGGGGGGGGGAGTGGGAGAAAGTTTCATTAGAAAGAAAAATTAACCTTCGCATTGCCCTTGGGTCATAGCATGGATTTCTGTATAGAAAATGATTCATTCATTGCAAAGGCCCTAACTTTAATTTGGCATAATGCAAGTTCTTCATTTTACAAAGTGTCTTTCATCATACAGACCTGAAACAACTTCTTGGGCATCTGCATGCAAAAAAATAATTGTTTAGGAAAATGAAAGCTAGAAGCAGAAGTAAAAGGAAACGAAGCAGGCCAAATTGCTTTCCTTCTTTGAGACTAATTTTGACCACATTACAGAGATAAATGCATGAATACTTGCTCTCCTGCCTCTTTTATGGTCCTCCTTGCTTGCAGAAATTACCAGGAGGGTTTTTTAAAGTCTAAAATGTATCCTGAGTTGCTTTAGTGCCCTCTGAAGTATGTACCATGAACCAACCTTGTCTATCTAGAAGTCAGGGCTTCTACCTTGTTGCTTGCTACTCTATTGAGCTAATATTTAACCCATGCCTGAATGGCCTTTAGGCTAAAGCATTCTGTGTGATGTGGTGGGCTTTCTGTTCATTTGGGATGAGATTTCTCATCTCTGACACTTGGCAAGTAGGACTCAGTGTCTCTTGCTACCTTGTAGTAAATGTTATAAATAATTGGTTGTAACATTTGAAAAAATCTACACCAGACTCCCAATATGAACAGAGCTAGAAGTTCTGATCTTCTCTGTCTGAAATATATAAGGACGTTTTCAATGATGTGAAGAGGGAGTTTTTTTTTTCCTTACAAAGTACAACAGACACAAGGCACAGTACAGTTTTGTGGCGTAAACTCAGCACCTCAACCTCTTGCTTGGCTTTTTCATTCGAGGCTAGGGCTCTACCACTTGAGTGATACCTCCAGTTCTAGCCTTTTTTTCTGTTTAATTGGAGATAAGAGTCTCTTGGATTTTGTCTGCTCAGGTTGGCTTTAAATCTTGATTCTCAAGTTTCAGCCTCCTGAGTAGCAAAGATTATTGCCTGAGCTACTGACACTCAGCCACATTTTCTAAAATAGCATGTGACACAGGCCTGGCCTTGGTAAATCTATTTATATTAGCCTGTATGTTCTTAACATAAAAACTCTATAAATCACTTTTTATTATGCTTTCATTACATATGTAATACATACAGATAAAAATATCAGGACCTGGAGATATAACTTGGTGGTAGAGTGCCTGCTTAGTCAGTTGGAGACTCAAGATTTAACACTTGGCCCCATTTTAAAAAAAGTAAAAATGGCTGGGCACTGGTGGTTCATGCCTGTAATTCTAGCTACTAAGAAAGCTGAGATGGTGAGATGGGGGATCAGTTTGAAGCCAGCCCAAGCAGAAAAGCTTGTGAGACTCTTATCTCCGATTAACCACCAAAAAGCTGGAAGTAGAGCTATGTCTCAAGTGGTTGAGTTCCTATAGCCCTGGGCAAAAAAACTCAGGGACAATGCCCAGTTCAAGCCCCAGAGCGAACACACACACACACACACACACACACACACACACACACACACACACAGCACAAATAACATTGAAATCTGCTGTAATTTCTCTCTGGAATTTTGTTGTGTAGTTTATTTGATTTTTTTTTATCCCTTTCTCTTTAGATGTATTGGAGACTAATATAAACCATTTGCATTTTAGGTCAAGTTTTCATAAAATACTCATATTTGTTTTTGCAGTTTCAACAACCTATCATAAACTTCATAAAATTTGAACAAACACAATCCCTTACAGTGTCAATACAACCTGAAGGTTATATCCTAAAAATCAGCCAATTCACATTTGCTGAATATTTTATGATTCCTAGTGTTGTTTTTACAATCAAATAAAGTGGTGTTATATAATTGTACAAAATGCATGTAATGTACCTTAATTTTTCTTTTATATAAATTATTAGAAGTGGGGTTTCTATGTCAGAGGGTATGGGCATTGCAAAATTTTTGATACATAGCAGTAAAATTTTCATTTTTGTACCATTTACTCGTCTGCCAATAACATAGGATTGTTCCTGGTTTGCTATACTCTTGTAGCCTTGGTTATTATTCTATTTGTATGCTGGTCATCTTCACAGACAAAATAATAATTCAAGTCCTACTCTCTCAAAGCAATAAAGGTGAGCCAGATTGTAGTATCTGTCATGACTATGAGTATTTCTTTCTTTTCTCTTTAAGGCCTCAGACATTAACAAAGATCTAGATTTATTGGATTGGGATGAGAGAAGTCAGAACTTCCAAAATTACCCTTGACGAGATAGAATAAGAATTTTTAATTCCAAAAGAATTGAATTCTTATTGCAAAACACAATAACTAAGATTTAAAGGACTAGAATTTAATTCTATTTTTTTATATTTTGGAATGTCCTGCATAGAAATGCCTTTCTCTTTTTTCACTATACAGCACTAAATCTTCAGAGCATCCTGATTGCTTTTCTGAATAAGTCTCTAATGATTTACAGTTCTGGAAAGTCATAATATTCACTACAGAGGGTAGATCACATGATTAAGCTACTTGGAAGGCTAAGATCTGAGGATCACAGTAGAAAGACAGCCTGGACAGGAAAGACAGACTCATTCTTATGTCTAAGTAAGGGCCCAAAAGCCAGAAGTAGAAGTGTGGCTCAAGTGGGAGAGCTCTAGCCTTGAGCACAAAAGCTCGAGAACAACAGCCAAGCCCTTAGTTCAAGTCCCAGGAAAAGAGAGTTGGTGGGGGGAGCTTTGCCAATCTTATTTACTGTTCTTTCATTCTTGTTTTTTCTGAATCTCGAGGGAATGGTTGTCAATCACCTACCGTGAACAGCAATGCCCTATTTCTTACTGTTTAGCCTTATCCCGTAGTTTTTATACATTCTAAGTCAGATTTTTCCCAAGCAGTCTCTGCATCTTTCTGAAAAAAATTACCTTTGGCTAAAGTCCCTCAAGTCAGTTTCTCTTGCTTAATCAAAAGCTGTAATTACATAAAAACATATCATGTGATTTGGAGTTTTTTTTTCAGAATTGGGGCATGAATTCAAGGTCCCCTGCTTGTTGGGTAGTGATCTACTACATAAGCCATACCCCCTTCCTCTCCTGCCCCCCCCCATATAGGGTTTCATATTTTTACCAGTGACAGGCCTGGCAATCATCCTAACTATTGCTCCTATGTAGTTGGGATGGTAGTGTGAACTGCCATATCCCGAAATATGATTTCTTTTTAAGCTTTATAAATGCCAAGTAATTTTCTTTCACTCATTAGCATTGAATAAAAGGTTTCTTTTTTTCCTTGTGAGAAGTCTGTGTTTCAACCCTCAAATGTAATTTATCTACTTTGAAAGACTTTTTATCATTGCCTTGCAATGAAGAAAGCAACTGAATATCTATAGCTACTTTCCTTAGCGCATCACCAGCACTCTCAGTGATATCTCACTTTTCATTAAGGGACTTACCTTATATTCTTCAAATATGGCCTACAGATCAGAAAATACCATGGGACTTTCCTTGGTCTTGCTAAGGTGAATGCAAATAGCCACAGATATCTGAAGAGGAAAAGCTTTGCATACGGAGCCAAAATCACCAACAAATGTTCTTTATCCTCTCACATCACTTTCTTCTCATCTTCTTCTGTTAATAGGATGAAACCAAAGCACTTTGTTCTAGTTTTTCTTCTTCTTTTTTTTTTTCCCAAGCTGAGGACTGAACTCAGGGCCTTGCACTTTCCAGGGAAGTGCTCTTCCACTGAGCTAAATCCCCAACCCCTAAAACCAAAGTTTTTGTTTGTTGGTTTGTTTGTTTTGTATTTTTTGGTCGGTCGTGCAGCCTGAACTCTGGGCCTGGGTGCTGTTCCTCAGCTCTTCAGCTCAAGGCTAGTGCTCTACCACTTGAGCCACATGGCCACTTCCAGCTTTTTTCTGCTTATATGGTGCTGAGGAATCGAACCCAGGGCCTCATGCATGCAATGCAAGCACTCTACCACTGAGCAACCTTCCTAGCCCAACCAAAGTATTTTAAATCAAGCTCCAAAAACACATGTCCAAGACACTAACTGTACGTCCTGCAAATAAATGTGGATCTTCAAAATTTATGTTTTTTTCTGATCTGGAATTTAATAATGATGGTGACACAGTAATTACGTTCTTAAGCGCTTAGATCTGTTATAACATTGCTTCTGCTATCTTTAGATGATCTCATTTGATCCTTAACTATGATTATCAGATCATGATGATAAGAAAATAAAGATAATTGTGGCAGAGTCTTAACTGGCTCTTAACCACTCACTTGTTTTGTTTGTGTTTGTGGAACTTCAAGAATATAAAATGTCCCCAAACATTCCATTGATTTCCTGAGATTCTTCCAAGCCCTTTTTTCCTATTAGAGCATTGCTTTGCAGATACTATTTGGAACTACAGGTCTTTAGAGGCTCTTGTTAGGAAATCCAAGGTGAATTTTCATTGTGCATATAGATTAGTGGAGATTTGAAAGCCTACATTGAGTCTGCAGAAACAATCTAGCAACTAGGAGCAAGTTTCTGCCACTCATCCCAGAGCAGTCTTTTCAAGTTCCTGGCTCTGACAGGTGCCTAGTGGCTTGTGTTCCTGGTACACACCGGCTTCTCAGGACCGAAGTGTGTGTGATCCAAACCAGGGCAGTGACAAAGACTAGTAATGGCAAAAAAGGTAAAGCAGCAGGGAGTTTGGTCTCCTCTAGAGCCTCTGCTTATTTTGCTCTTACAAATGGTATACACACCTACCTAGTGATGTTCCAATTCTAGATTCTCAAAAACAATTACTCAGAGCACTGAACTTCCAGTATTTCCTTTTCATGAGTCAGTCCATCAAAGGCTTGGAGAAGAATGCATCCCTACCCTGTCTGCTATTCTGTGCTTGTTTATTCAAAGAAAGTTACCCAAATACTTTGACAGATTTTTCACCTTTTTTGCTTCTGGAGTGAAAACTTGCAGACAAGAACCTTTTGGCCTCTTTTATTTCCAGTTGAAAAGGTATCATTCACAAACAGTTAACTTTGAAATAATCAGTGTCTCTAACCTTGCTTACTTGCATGTTTTCCTGTTCTGAGCTGAGGGGTTTCATTTTCTATGTTAAATGGAATCCCATTTGTCTTCACTTGAAACTCCATGCCTGTGTTTGATCAAGAATATATTAGGTGGATTGATTATATATATGATTGAATATATATATATATTTGCTGCAAGTTATTAATTCAGAAGGTTGTATGTGCTGAATTAGATGTGAAGTGCTCCAAACTTGGGGATAAAGACACAAACACAAACGCATGGTTTATATCTACTTTAACAGTTGCTGCTATCCTCTGCTTTTCCTTTTCCTTTCTGCATTTCCCCATTATTGAATCCAAACCAGCATTCCATTATTTGTTTCAAAGTGATGGGTAAAATGAAGTTTTCAGAAATAAGAATTCTGTCTCTGTTTCTGTCTGCCTCTGTTTCTGTCTCTTTCGTGAGCATGCACACACACGCACACACACAGACACAGACACACACAAAAAAGTCAAACATTTATAGCCAGTCCCTCAATGGAAAATAAATCTTCCAAGGTGTGCAAGAACAATAAGCCAGATGTAATTACTTTAACTGGGATGAAATTTGGCAAAAGAATTCTCAATTACCACCTAGAAATGATGGAAGTTTAAATAGATTTTGGTTTTATTTTGAAATGAAAGTGGTTTGGGTTTGGCTTTGTTTTTCCTATCAGAGGAAAAACTTGTGTGAGAAAATAAGCATTTGTATTTTTCATCTAAGAGTCCACTTAGGAGATGGTAAAATCTATTTTGGAGCAAGTAGTATGACCTTTAGTAATGTCATCTTAACAGCAACAAGAGAGTACCAACAATGAAATAATACCATCAGTCCAGGAACCAAGTGCTCACTCCTGGAATCCTTGCTACTCAGGAGGCTGAGAACAGAGTCAGAGTTTAAATCCAGCCTGGGCAGAAAAGTCTGAATCTATCTCTAATTTAACCAGCAAAAATGATGGACTGACGATGTGGCTAAAATGATAGAGTTCCAAATGTGAGTGGAAAAGTTGAGGGAAAGCATGAGACCTGGAGATCAAGCCAGAGTACTAGCACAAAAAGGAAAGAAAACAAGGTAAGGGAAAGGGAAAGCATCAGTAAAACTAGTCACTCAAACTTGGTAATCACAGTCTTTAACACATTTCTGTCATTTCTTCACTGAGGTGCATATTTGGAAATGGTGTCCTGGGAATGGAAAATGAAAATTAAAGACATATATAGTTAGATATTTAGAGGTATTTAATTTTTTTAAAAAATTAGTATTCATTCTTTTTTTTAAATTATTTTCAGTCACAATGTGTGTGTGTGTCTTTTCTAGTACTTGATGATAGAATTTTTCAAAATATAGACAAATTGAAAGAATTGGATAGTGCATTTTCTATTGCCAGACCTATATTTTGCAACTAACATAGACTCATATTCATTTTATTATAAACCAGTCCATTAGTGCATCCTGCTGTCTATTTGTGGTCTATTTTTTCAGAGCATTTCAAAGTCAGTCAGTTGCTGATACAATCTTACAATCTGTGCTTCATTAAGGAGAGTTCTATAGTTTTGTTTTTTTTTTTTGCTTCACTATTTTTCTACGTATTGAGATTCTTTGATGACAGTATGTCTTCCCAGGGGATAATTTCTGTCTACCTTCCTCTATTTTCTTGTCTTTTCTCCTTATTTCCTGTTACCTCAGGTTTCATTTCTCTTCTCCACTGTCCTCAGGTTAAATGCTACAGGTCACTGCTTTAAACTTGCTGTGCCTAGTTAAGATTACAAAATCTATTGGCAGCTAAATCAGGGAACTTTCTGAATGGGAGACAAATCTACAAAAGAGGCCCCAGAATCTTCTCACTCTGAGATGAAAGGTTTGCCTGGTAGATGGATTCAGCAAAAGTGCTTTTTCCCAGGTCTCCAAGATTTGAAATTCAACTACAGGCTTGTGTTTAGCTTTTGAATCCAGCAGCAATTTTTCAGTGGTGTCTCTCATTTGTCACTAATGTGATGCGTGCGTGTCTGCGTGCAACGCGGACATTGTGTGCTGTTTGTGTGTATCGCATTTAGGGCCCCTGTGACCTACAATTCAGCATGGGGTTTGTCACCAAGCCTCTTTGGACTGTCAGCATTTTTTAAAGTTTGTTTTGTTCCCTATGCTAATAAAGCTTGTCTCCGCTTCAATCAAAGCATATTATCTCTCTCTCTTTTTTTTTCTCGTGTAAGCAAGGCAGCAATCTGTTCTGCTTAAATACCTCATCATCTCTGCGCCCGTAGATTTTCGAGATTGTTGACTATTATGTAACAGATGGCCCAACAGACCTCCAACTCTTTGCGGTGTTGGCCAGCTTGGCTTTGAAAAAAAAAATAGCAGCACTGGAGTTAAGTATTCCCAGGCTTGGGATGCTCATGAATTTTAACTCCTCTGCAACAAAGGAATTCAAAGGGGGTAAGAGCCAATCTATCAGGAGTCCAAGCAATTAAAAAAAAAGCCAAAACAAAACCCACCATAGGTTGGCATTCTGTTGGAGAGGATTCCCTTCTTGGGTTCTGCATATTTAGATGAGATTAAATCAGACTGGCTTCCATTCTTTTCTGGCTTGCCACAAGGTAGCAAAACAATGCAATGACTCCAAAAACAGAAGGCAGCGAGAGTCTTTAGCTTTTAATGACAAAATGTTTGTATTGGTGTAGAAGACTACTGGGGGGTAGCAGGGACAGAGAAGCTACAGAAATGACTGTGCTTGATCTTCCTCAAAACAACTCCAGGAGTCACCAGATTGAAGCATCTTTCTGGCTTGACTTCTCTATCTATGGTATCTGTTCTTAGTGCTTGAAGGTTGGGTTCAGAGCTCGGGTTTGCTCACATTTTGGTGCTCTTTTTTTTTTCCTTGAGTATGAAAATAGACCTTTAGAGCAACGAGATGCAGCAATACATATTTATGTATTTGCCCTTTAACTTGGAAAGTACAGAAATGGAAACAAGAAAATATATTTCATATTCCTACCATTATAAAATGTTTTCAGTATAGTCTCCTCCTGCTTGCCCTTAAAAAAACAACTCTGTTTATGTTTTAGTTGAAATTGTGTACATATATGATTGCATCCTCTTTTAAACACTTAGAAGCTTCATAAATGTAGAGCCCAAACTCTTCCAGTGTGGCGTATCTCTATTTTCAGAACTCTTTGGAGCTCAAAGTCAGACCATGTTCACTTGAGTTTTCTGTATGTTCTTTGTTTCCTTCTTTCTCTTTATCAATTTTCTTTCTTTCCTTCATCCTTCTCTTTCCCTCTTCATCCCTCCCTTTCTCCCAACATTTCTTTCAAAGAAAGAGAGTTGCCCATAGTAATTTATTTGATCACTGGAAGTCTCCCTTTTTTTGCTTTTGTTTTTGAAGTCAGATGTATGTCTATTTATAATTTGAAATGCTTGTTCACACCTTTTTTCTCAAGTATAGAAGAGAGTGGAAATAGTTCTGTATGTTTCCAAGGCATGACCTAAAACATCTAGAATAAGAATTCTAACGTTATTGCTTAGCCTGAAATAAGAAAAGGTGAATTCAAACCGATTTTAATACATGAGAGGACATTACCAACAGCTACTTGGGAAATAGTGTATGCTCAATAAGGTACTTCTTTGATGAAGAAACTGAAGGCCAAAGAAGTAAGTAAAGAGCTAAAATAATTCAATGGATGAGAGGCAGAGCTAAGGCTAGCAGATGTCCCATGTCCTGTTCGTTCTTTGTGTGTTATAATAAAGTGGGATACTCAATGAAGTTCCTACTGAGCTACGAACACTATAGGACTACAAAGAAAGTACAAGACAAAGGCACTGTTTTTGCAGAGGTAAAAATCTAACTGGGAAATCCAGCTCACGTGGTATCACTGAAGAACGATGCACATACAGTGCCACACTGTTGAGTATTGATGATGTTGGGTATAAGAAAGATAGAGGATTAGTGGCATAGACCAGTTGAGATTTGGGCTGAAACTTGAAGGATGAATTGCAACATGGTGGAGCATGCAATAGGATAAGCAAAGTAACAATGGAAAGCCAGAGATGGGCTCAAGGGATGAGCTGTAGCACTGGCTGAGCATAAATGCAGGCAGTGGGGAGAGTAATGATCTCATTTCTCATTTATGGAGTAGTTTCTTTCTGACTTATTTTTTTTAATAGGGACTTAGTTTGCCTGGAAAGAATGTTGAATGAGCACTTTAGAAAACATTTTATTCACTATTATTCACCCTGATTCTGGCTGAGATTTTTAAGGAGCAGGACAGGGAACAAATATACGTAACCCGTATTTAGCTGCTTGTTGACAGGTTGACTGAAGTGTGATTTGTCTCAATGGTGTGAATTCCTTCCATTACCATCGTCAACTTCACTCCCTGCCACCAGCAGCGATAACACATCATTATTCACTACCACCACAAACAACATCCCCCCTAACACCAGCATCTTCTTACCACCAACAGTACCATAGCAACACCACTTCCTTACTACCAATACCATCACAACCAGTATCACCAACATTGCTTTCTTACCACAAACTACATCTCTACCACAAGTAGCATCACCACCACCAACATCACCAACATCACCTCCTTATTCCCATAATACCATCTACAATGTCATTGCTACCCATACCAACAACACCACGAATGATATCACTACCACCACTACCAGTACCACCATCAACAACAGCATCACTTCCTTACCATTGCTATCACCACTAACAGCAACAACATCATCTCTCTATCATGATCACTGAGAGCAAAACATTGTCTGTCAACATCACCCCCATGGATTCATCATGAGGAAGGATAATAATAGCTCCCTTGTATCAGCATCATGTCCAGCAACACATCCTCCATCTCCACCAAGATCATCCACCGCCATCATCACTCCCACTACCAACATCATCAATGTATCTCTCAGCATCATCCAACATTACACCATCAGCAGCTGCTCTCCATGCTCAATCTTCCTTCCCATTGGCAAAAATCAACTTCTTCTTCTTCAGCATCCCAAACAATACTTGACAGTAAACCCTACCCAAAAGATTATTTAAGAAAATTATAAGATTATAATTCTCTGAGAAAACAAAAAGAAATCTCTAGAGGGAAGCAATTATCTGAGTTGAATTTCTACGAAGAATAAAGATTTTGACGTAATTTCAAACAGTTCAAAGAATCTTAAAAATTCAAGTTTAACTCAGTTGAGTTTAGCGCCACTAAAGATGACCTGATTGAAATCCATCAAGGGGAAAATCTGACAGGCTCTACTGTATAGCTTTTCTACTGGACTGTAATTTTCATGGAGAAAAACAAGAGCTTTAAAAGCAACTTTCACTGGAAAAATACAGTGCATTTACAACTTTAACAAGTTTATAAAAATGGGACTATTTCTGAATCAGGTTTTGTATTCATTCTCTAAAAAAATCAGAAGCCTCATACTTATTTTAAATTCATAAAATTTTATTTTCCTCAAGCAATAGATGGGGTCCTATAGGATAGGTTCCACTTTTACTATACCTACATCAAACACTTTCATTAGCATGCCTACCCACAGCTACTTTGGGTACTTAGGTAGGTAGTAAATGGTAACTACAATTTATTGGATTCTGATTTTTTTTCAGACTGAATTTTTTCAGGGAGTACTATATCTATACATGAAAGAGCAATGATCAAATGTCAGATGGCCCCAAGTTTCCAGAAATGAATATTTCAAAGCTCCAGAGGACAGATACTTTCTCCGTGGAGGACAGTGCAAAACATCCAGGATTCTAGCCAGCTTGCATCCTCAGTATCTCCCGAGGTTTTCCTGGGACCTAAAGAGGAGAGAGATCTGGACAGGAAGGGGCCTAAACAAATATTAAAGACAGGACCAAGAGGGAGCAGAGTCAGAGAGAAGCAGTTGGAAACAGATGTCCCTAGGAGATGAGCCAAAGATCTATTTGGACCACAGTGAACTGGAAAGTCCCAGTTAGTGTCAGACTTCAAACTCTTGGGAATACCAATTTTTAATCAGCAGGGTCATTTGAACTACACTTCATAACTGACAAATACCGAGTGTGAAAGAGTGTATGCACAGGTTCCTCTAGTACCTATGGGACAATGACAGGATGGTCTCCAGGGGAAACCACCTAATGTTGGCCTCTTAAGACAGATAAATCTCTGTTTTCCCTTCAGGTGACCCATCCCAGGTATTCCTCACTGGACAGATGGCTCAAAATTGTACAGATTAGGTCATTGCAACTTGATGCACCCTTAAGTATCCTTGCATTCATAGAAATTCCAAGGATGCAGCCTTCAACATTCCTTTGGATACTGACTTTGCCAAAGACAGTGATGCCAAATTCTAAGACCACACAAGGGCCTGCTCACTTGGGCCACATTCACTCCTGGGTCCTTTTCATAATCCTTTGCCTTCTATCTTTGGCACAAAACCATCTCTAGCTACTTTTTAAAATGGGAATTAAGCTTTTATTTGCATGATTCACTTCAGGAAGAGATCATTTTCACTTCTTTGAAGCATTATTTGTTCTGATCTCTGCCTAAATAAGATGCAAGACAACATATTCCATTTTCAATGCTATGATGTACTTTTACCATTCCAAACTCCCACTCTGTAGAGATAGTGCATCCTGGAAATTATTTGAAAATAGGATTTGAATAAATTGCTCTTCCAAAGTTGTTGAATTTTCAATACAGTACTAAATATGTAACCTACTAACTTCTGAAACATTAATATTGGACCGTGGTTTGTGATGTAAAATATTGGTATTGAAAAGCCATCATTCACCTGTTTTGTCCATCTTTGGACAGTCTACTACCATCTTCAAATCCAAGCTTCCTTTAAGAAATAATGTATTAATCATGATCACAATGCTATAGACATTAGTATGCTATTTCATAAAATGATTGCTATTTAATAATTATTTAGTCATAAGAAATAATTATGATCATTATTTCTATTAGAGTGATAATACATAATACAGTAACAATTATTATTGTAATAATCGTAATAATACAAGAATAGCTGCCATTCATCTGATTCTATTCTCAGAATGATCCTTGAGATCAATGGTTTTGTTGTCCCCCATTTTATTGATAAAAAAAAAGGCCTTCGTAGAAATGGAATTCCTTCCCTTAAGTCAAACAACTGTGATATTAAGGCACTGGAATCTTCATTCCCTTTTGACCCCTGTCGATGAGGATTTAAGCATTCTTACCTCCGGACTGCTCTTGGCCTTGTTCCCCACTGCTATTGCTGTTTATCCCATCCCTCCGGAAATGATGAGCTCCTTACCTATGCAAAGGTCCTTTCTGCTTGTTCTTTCTGCAGATGTGTTCTTCATGCTCCATTCAAGGTACCCCTCCTCCTGGAGGCCTCTCATAAGGAAGTCTCACTGCAGGGTGAGACCCCTCTTCTCTGGGGCCCCTGCCGCATTTGTACTGTCTCTATCACTGAACAATCACACCACCCCAGGAACATGTAGCTTGTCTCTCTCTGGCACTCAAGTTTCCGTTAAGGACCTTGTCCTAGTCAGCTTTTACACTATAAGTGTTCTAAATGATTTTTTCAAAATTAACCGTCACACAAAAATAGCCCTTCCATGGCTTGTAAGCATCCTTCCCATCCTTTTGACCTAGAATTCTAGTGCTTAGGGCACTCAGTTGATAATTCAATGAGCTGGCCGAATTTCCTCAGAAGCAAAAAAAAAAAGCAAACAAACCAGGGTTATGCCACCATACCACTGATCATCAACCAACAAGGCCAAAGGCCAAGTTTGGATTAAGCTGGCAAAATCAATTGCCTATCTCTTGACACCAAGAAGGGTGGTGCTGGTTTGAAGGTGAAAGACCAGGAATGGTGGCTCCATGCTCTTGCATACACCCACATGTATATGGTGCCATTCCCTCTAGCCCCGTTTACCTAGCCTCCCACTGCGCTCTGTATTCCACATGTAAGTCTGGGTGAAGAAGACAATTGTTTTCAAGGCGATTAAAAGAAAGTCAGTTATAGCCCCTACAGACAAAAAAACTTCATGGCTTTACTGGCGGATAGATGGGTATTAGATAACAATTCCATTTTCTGAAAAGTTATGTAGATCTTGCAGATCACAGATCCTCATCAGTTGTAGATTAGTGATAAACATACATACATTTTTTCCTCTGCTATCATGGTCTCTGTTCTGGACTAGGGCCCCAAATGGCCAGATACCTTTGTCCAGGGCTGTGCCTTTACTCAGCAAGAAAAAGAGAAGTGAGAAAATTGCATTCAGAGCTAATGTCCAAATGTCTGTTGTATGATTACTTCACTCTAGGCCTATGCCTCTCTTTCTCATATATTAGCTCATTTAACTATCAGAGAGCCCACTGAAGTAGATATTATTATTAATTTTATCCTAATAACAGTTATTAATAACATTCAGAAAGGCTAAACAATTTGCTCAAAAAGGCATGGCTAGTAAATGAATCTTTGCTTTGAAACTATGAAATGAAAGCAAACTTTCATTTATGAGCAATATAAATGAAAATGAAATCCAGTAATAAAATCCAGGCCGTGAGATTCCAAAACTTTTACACTCATAAATGGTCCAATATCATTTGCAAAAAAATCCCATACCCTTTGTCTGATATTTACATGCTCATTATCTTCCCTCAGGAGCCACTCAAGGTAGAAGGAAAACTAATATATAGAAAACGAGGCTTGAAGTTCAGTATTTCTATTTACTTAACTCGGAGTGCTAGTTTTCTCTTCTGCAGATGCATATAGAACAAGGAAGGGTTGCAATCAATTGTGAGGTTGGTACCAGGCAATCTATGCGAAAGCCTTCACTGTGTCTGGCAAATAGTGAGTGATCTGTACATGATTGGCAGCCATTGTCTAAACCCTGAGAAAAAGCTTCAATGTGGAGTTATTCGGAGCCCACCACTACACGGAATCAGTATTTCCTGTTGACAATTCTCATGCCCACTAGGAGGCAACTGCATGGTAAAGCAAGATAGTGTGAAGAGTTAGGCACACTTGGCATTGCCTGCAGTCTCTCTGACTTGTACTAGCCATGTGATCTTTAGCAACACACGTCATTGCCTTTTCCAATGTCGATATTCCCAAGTATGAAATGAGATGAAAAGTTATCTTCCCACCAATGAAGACAACACTAGATAAATAAAGAACCTCAGGGGGTGTTGGCAAGGATGGAGACCGGTGCTGACATGTGCGTCATTAAATCTCCCATCTATGTCCAAACGCTTCTCCAGAGCAAATACTTATTAGATGTGAAAGACAACTAACTACTCAGTGAATCAGCACTATTTTTATTAATACACTTCCTTGGTATTGGAGATCTTGGGACCAAGGTAAGGAAAGGCACATTACAAATGCAGGTAAAAAACAGTGCTTCTCTAGAAATACCTTTACGATGCTGACAAATGCAAGTACTCTGTCTCCCTGACTTTGAATGTCATGGGAGGTAAAGGACAATTTTGTCAGCACCCCCATTTTGGCAGTAAAATTTGCTCTGTGTCCCTGTCCTTATCAGCTAGTGCAAGGATATGCCCACAGATTAATCGATTGTTCCACAAATGTTCTTTTAGTACCCAAATACCAAGAGCACCCCTGGCTCTTGACTGGCTCCCTGTTGATGTTGCTCTAAGCTACCTAGACAAAACAAATAGATATATCGTTTTTTGCAAAACCTGTCCATGTGGTCATGATTTCTACAAGCAAATCCTATCATACTTTCCAGGAAGGTCCAAACACAGTGGAGAGAATTGTGAGAAATCCTTCTCTATTCATACAATCAAAGTCAGGTCTTGAAGTAACTATTGGTGATAGATGTATGTTTTAAAATAACTACTTACTATATGTTAACAATGACATTGAATTCTTTACCTGTCTTAATAAATTCTCAAAGCATTATGGGGTGGTAGGCAAAGGGATTGTTCTTGTATGGATGGTTCAGGGAGCAGAACTAATTGTAAACAATTGACCAGCTTTCCTTCATGCTGTAAACAAAAATCACTCTTACAATGTTTTCACTTTGGTATCCATTGCAACTTTCTTAGATGTATTTGTGGCATTGTATGACAGAGGAAATAAACTAGCTTGTAACTTTTAACTTCTGGTGTACAGAGGTTTTGCACAGTTGTCATTCAAGAGGGGAGAGGTGGCATGAACGCTTTCATAATATCTTGTGGAATCTTCAACTAGGACACAGAAAAAACATGGGATGATTTTATGGCATAATGAAGGATAATTCAATAGTTGTTGACTGTTCCAAATTCAATTCCACAATTTGCATTATTCTGAGAGCATTTGTTCCATGGCACATTAGTAATGAAGAAGGCCAGAGAAAGATTGATTTAGAAATTACCAGTTTAGAGATTAATATTAAGATACATCCTCCTTTTCTCTACTTTCTTTTTCCTTCTTCCTTCCTTCCTTCCTTCCTTTCTACCTTCCTTCCTGCTTTCCTCTTTCCTTCCTTCTTCCTTTCTTCCTTCTCTCTTCTTTTTTCTCCATCTTTATTACCTTCTTTCCTTCTCTCTCCTTTCAAGACTCCCTTCTTTCTTTCTCTCTCTCTTTCCCCCTCCCTCCCTTCCTCTCTCCCTCCCTCCCTCCCTTCCTTCCTTCCATCTATCCATCATTCCTTTCTTCCTTCTCTCTTCCTTTTTTCCTCCATCTTTCATACCTTCTCTCTCCTTTCCTCTCTCCTTTTTTCTCTCTTTCTTTCCCCCTCCTTCCATCCCTTTCTCCCTTCCTTCCTTCCTTTTTCCCCTTTTCTCTCTTTCATGCCTTCTTTCCTTCTCTCTCCTTTCCTCCCTCATTTTTTCTCTCTCCTTTTCCCCTCCCTCCCTCCCTCCCTTCCTCCTTCCTTCCTTCCTTCCTTCCTTCCTTCCTTCCTTCCTTCCTTCCTTCCTTCCTACCTTTCTTCATTCCTTCCTTCCTTTTCAAGGTGATAAGTGACTAATGAGAACCAAATGCCATCTCCCAGTGTGTTTTTTAGTGTTTGGACTTTATCTGTGAAACTGAAGTTCAGTTTACAATTTGTTATCAACAGACACCAAGTGCATTGACATACAATTATGCCAGGATGCAAACACTCATTAAATGTTTGGGGGTATCTTGTTTTTTGCAAGGCTTGCAGGTTTTCTTGCTTACCCGGTAAACATTGGGTCATTTCTACAAACCCTGATTGGTAAATGGCCTGAACCATCTGTCCTGAGGTGGACGTCTCCACTTTGGGGATAATGGGAAAAGTTAAGTGTAGACTTGAAAGCAAGGGCCAGGCCTTCTGCCCTCTACAACCTAGATTCTGATTTGCTGTGGATTAATAATATTGTATTATGTTTCATATACAAGTCTCCTTTTGCTTTATCCAAGGAAACAAACATACAAAGAAACTAAGAGTCAGAGAAGGGAAGTGACTTGCTCAAGTGCTATGTTAAAGTAAAGAGTTCTGGTCTATGGTTCTAAGATTTGCTTGCTGAGCTCCATCCCCAGAATAAATCCAAGTATAGGTAGGGCTGGGCAAGACGTCAGGACTTACAGATCCCTAGGTGATATTCGTGTTCTAGCAACCACACTTTGAGGACTACCAGAGGAAGAGGAAGGCCTTCTAATCCTTAGTCCAGGCTCTTCTTTCTAGATCACACTCCCCAGAGGACTCTGCATGGCCCCAGCCCCAGCACCAGCCCACCTTCTCTGCCTACCATTAAAATTGATCTGCTTTTAAAATGGAAAATGAACCTTGTTAACCTCTGTAGAGGAGTGTTTTCCACCTTATGGAAACATTGTCATAAACTAGAAAACATTTTCCTTTATTATAATAGGAAAGAACAAATACTAATCAGGTTGCTAAAGGCTATTTAGCCTTAAACTGACTTAAGAAAATTTAAACAATTGAATCCATTATAGCATTCATGCAAATAGCCTCATTTACTGAAAAAAAAGAATAAATAAAAGAAATAGATAAAACAGAAGTGCAATCTGGTTGGAATTGGTAGTCTTATGCCCTGAAGCCCCGGTCACCACTCACAAAATGAAGGCAATAGACACTCATTTTATATTTAGTATATAGTATTTCATTAAAAAAATGGCCTATTCCAAATTTCTAATATTAAATTTCCCTTACATGAAACCAGGGACCTTTCAAACTTAGCTTTATTGACATTTGAAGCTGAGACTACTGCTGGGGGAGGGGGTAGTTCTTTAAGCTTGGCAGGAAATTATTAAACCACCATCACTGGGATCTAGAAGATGCCAAAAGCAACCCCTTGCATTCTGATCAACAAAATTGTCTCCAGACAAGGAAATAGAGGTTGAGAACCAAGGCTCTAAGAGAACTCAAGTTAGATGAGCTTTGACTAAAACCTCAGGGTCAGTGGGGTATTTAGTGTGACCAATGGGTTACCTAATTTAATATGAATTAAGAGACGCTAGGATGGGCTCAACTCCCAGATACTTTCTCTTCTTGGCTGCTATGCCTGAAATCCCACCAAATATTTGTTTTCTTTGGTGTTTCTTCCTTTCCAGGAAAGGAGATTCCATTCATTCCCATGACGTTATTTAAAGGTGTAGGGCCTCTCTCATCCATTCATCCCTCAGTATGACTGTTTCAGGAATAGTAGTAGGTAAGATGCTAAAAGGGTCCAGGCAAAGCGGTACAAGGAGATGCAGGTAAGAAGCACTGAACAAGCAGCATCGGCTCTATCTTTTCTATAGCCACTCTCCCAACAAAAAGACTAAGTCAAATTCCCCAAATGGAGCTATCTCCATTTTCCTAGTGGTTTCAAACCTGTTATTTCACAGCCTGGGGACTCTGCAGGTTTGAATATCTTTAGGTTGTCACTTGTTCAGTCATTAATTCAGTCACTGCACCAGAAAAGAGAGGACTTGGAAATGATGAAGCCCTCAGAGGTAAGCAAGATATGGAGCACTACATGGTGAGTGCTGTGTAGAAGCATGTGATGGGCACCACAGAACTATAGAAGAGATGTGTGGACCCCAGCTGAGAAGATCTGAGACTTCTTGGAAGAGGGGCTGGCTGAACTGTGTCATAAAGGCTGGCTGCTGGTTTCTCCAATGAGGATATTTCAAACAACAGAGTGTGGCACAGCAGGGAGAGATGAATTTGATGTCCTCTAGTTCTACACATTTACTTTCTCCATCCATTAAAGAATTGCAAGGCAGGAAAGTGTGTAAAGCAGACAAGAGTAAGCTTATTTGACTGTGAAAGGAAAGCAGCAAAGGCAAAGTAGGGACATGCTCTGAATAGAGGAGCCCCAAAGAGAAGTCCAGTGTGCATTCTTATAATATATGGTTTGTCCTCTAGTTCCTCTCCTGGGCTTTATGCTGGTTGTGTAATGGCTTGTACATGCACCATTCTGGCCCTTTTCATTGGTTGAGCGGGCACCCAGGGCATTATGGGCAGAGAAGGCACTATGATGTGCTGTGTCTGCCATTTTTATCCCAATCTACCTAACAGAGAAGGCCAAACTCACCCTCAAATCACTGCTGTATATGCAAGATGATGTGGGTGCAACCCCAGGACTCAGTGGTGTGTATTTCATTCAGAATCATAAGGGAATGGATGAAATGTTTTAATTAAGAAATAATCTAAGCAGCTATCTAAATGAATGAGGCAAAAGGTAAAAGAGAAAGATGCAGAAGACATATTTGGTGCCTTGCTGTACTAAATTCTTGTAGACATCTAGCCCTTTCTTTTATGTCCCAAGACTGCTCTGCCTAATCCACCTTGATCAGGTCTCATTCGTACCCATCCTATATCCACAAGGCCAGAAAACATGCCTGACTTCTTTCCAGAGATGACTATGAATGTCACTGATTAATTTCAGTTGGATATCACTAATAAGAAGATGGTGGCAAATTTGTTTTCAGTAATTTGATTGGCAGATAAGACAGCAGTCTAATTTTCATTCACTTCAAACCAGAATGTGGGATTTTCCTCAGACTGCCAAAGTTTTCCAAAAGTATAAAATTTGAGTTTCCTGGCAGCCAAAGCAAACAGGGTATGATTAAAACCATGAAAGAAAAAAGTGCTACCTAGTGCTATCTGGTGGGAAGCATGATGTTGAACAATGACCAAGTTGTCCATCTGGTATCACCCACTTAAAATCTATTTGCATATCATTATTAATGGCTACCAATTAGTGCTTTGTCTGTAAATAAGACCCTTGCCAAAAATCTCTCTTCCCAAGTGTACAAAACAAGTGCTGGTGGCTCATGCCTGTAATCCTAGCTACTCAAGAGGCTGAGATCTGAGGATTACCGTTCAAAGCCAGCCCCGCAGGAAAGGCCATGAAACTCTTATCTCCAATAAACCACCAAAAAACCAGATGTGGCGCTGTGGCTCAAGTGGTAGAGCGCTAGCCTTGAGCTGAAGAGCTGAGGGACAGTACCCAGGCCCAGAGTTCAAGCCTCACAACTGACAAAAAAAAGAAAAGAAAAGAAAAGAAAAGGAAAAAGTACCAAGCTATTCCTTTTCTATTTTGGAATGATGACTCAACAGAGACTTTCAGTAACTTTATTCGCTATTTGCACTAGTCAGAAACCTTGTATGAAGTTTTCAATTTTATTTTAATTGCATTTCAAGCACAAAAAACTGTCAACAATAATAAATCAGACACGTTTGTATTTCCTGTGTCAATTTAACAAAACACTTAGCCAATTTTCATAATGTATAAAGATTACTTTTCGTTGAAGTATTTAAAGTTTCACATTTCACATCATTATGTCTGTATAAATCATAAGATTGAGATTTAATCTGATTTCTTTCTATATGGCAAACCAGAACCATATAGTACATATGACTCTTGACCAAGTTCCCACTCTGTTGCTCATATACCAACTTCATATACACGCATACACACACATGCGAGTGCACGCATGCGTATGGGTTTGTTTCTTTCTGAGCTCTCTATTCTGTTTTGTTGACCTGTTTGTTCAAACCTATGTCAGTATCACCTTGCTTTCCATGAAGCTGGTTTTATACTGATTAGTGCACATTAGATCTCAGTAATGAGAGAATGAAGCATATTTAAGATTTTGTCTTAGCATACTGGGGTAGGGAAAACATGCAAGACAGTGAGCTGTTGTTTCTCCTGACCAAGATGAAACAAACTTCCATGTTAACGGAGAGAACCCTATGGCAGGAAGAACAGAGGCCTTTAAAGCTGAGAGTGGCCCTTAAATTGATTGCTGGTGTGAATGCAAGGATCTCAGTCATACAATAAAAAAAAATTAAAATCTTCTAATAGTCTTCTAAGTTTGGGGAAATACCTTGGGCTTGAGAAAGAAACATAGCCCAGCTGCTCCCTCAGTTTCAGCCTTGTGAGGCCTTGAACAGAGAATTCAGCTAACATATACCTAAGCTTCTGGTCTACAGAAACCGAAATAGTGTAAGGGAGTTTGTATTTATTTGTTTATTTATTTTGTGTCAATACCAAGTCTTGAACCTTGTACTCTCACATGGCTTTGTTGCTCATCGCTAGCATGATCTCACTTGAGCCATGCCTTCAGTCTGTCGATTTTATGGCTAATTTGAGATTCCTGCAATTGCATGGATTTTTCTATCAGAGCTGACCTTGAAACACTATCATCCAGGTCTCAGTTTCCTGATTCAGTAGGATTACAGGTGTCCAGCATAGGAGGGGTTTCATAAGCTACTTCATTTATGGTAATTTTTAACATAGTTATAGAAAACTAATACAGAACTTAATGCTGTAGACAGAAAGACTAGTCAGGTTTGTGTAATGGTACAATCCAAAAGAATCTAGTCTGTTTACATAAAACCATGAAAATATTGAATAAAGATCTATGAAGAGGTATACATAGACTTAACTCCTACCAAATTTCAGTGTGGAACATTCCAGGGTGACTTTAAGATTTTTGTGATCTGGATGTTTTAACCGAATTGGTTAAAAAGCTTTTACTAGGAAGGGAATGAGTTCAGTTTGTGACAAGTTTTGGGATAGCTAGGTATTGATTCTTTCTATGCATCCATATTGCTAAGTAATGTTAGTAATGAGATTTTGAAGCCTAACGTAAAGAAGTAGAATTTATTCCACTCCTCCTCTATCACTCCTGAATCAGACAGGCCTTGAACCTCATTTTGGTTGATAGAATGAAGAAGTCATGGTGTGCCAGTTCTAAGCCTAGACCTCAAGAGGTTTTGGATGTTTCTACCCTTTCTCTTGGTACCATGACCCCTCTCCCCCCAGTCTGAAAAACACTGAGGCTAGTCTACTTTAGTATTGAAAGCTCATGGAACAGAAACAAGCCATATGGACTGTATCTATTCTCTCTATCTCTCTTTGTCTGTGTGTGTGTGTGTGTACACCAGTCCTGGGACTTGAACTCAGGTCATGGACACTATCCCTGAGCTTGTTTTTGCTCAAGACTCTATCACTTTGAACCATAGCACCATTTCTGGGTTTTTCATAGTGGAAATAAGTCTCATGGATTTCACTGCCCAGGCAGGCTTTGCACCATGATCCTCAGATTTCAGTCACCTGAGTAGCTGGGATTACAGGCATCAGCCACTGATGCCCAGCTTGGATCTGTTCTTAAACCAACTAAAGTCCTCATCAGGAAGCTGACCACAGACACATGACTATAGCAAGAGCCCAGCCTGAATCCTGAGTTACCAGCTCACATAATAAGACAATGAGTTAATATTTGCTATTTTGAGTAAACAGTTGTAGAGCAATATATTAGACAACAAAATCTAGCTACTGCTCCCCTCACCAATTCTAATCACTATATTGCATTGAGCTTCTTTTTACACCTTATCTCCAAAGACAGTTTTTCCAAGCAAATTGTTTCCTTTATAAAAGTCTGTTTATGCATTCCATCACTAAGTGCATTTTCATGTAACATTCATTCATAGTAAGAGAACTGCACGGTTGAGAGTACAAAAGTAGAATATATTCAGAACTATTGGCAGTTCCAATGATGTTTTTGTAGAAATAGTTCTTATAAGTGAAAGCATTTGTAAGAGAGTCATGCCCCATTTAACGAAACATCAATAATTGATGAAATAACACAGGCAACTTCTGTTTTTCTTCCTATTGCTTTGTGTGGGGTCATTTAGTTATGGTTTCATTGTAAGTAAAAACTCTGCATTCTAGACCTGGTATCAGATAGTGCACTAAGAAAGCCCTTCCAGCTACTTCCTACAGCAACATTCACTGAACTCTGTTTATCAAGTAGCTTCTTTAACAAGAATACACTCTTGGTTTTTATGCAATGTCTTCTTAAGTGGCATCTTCTTAAAAACTTCACTTTCAGCTGGGCCTCAGTGGCTCACGTCTATAATCCTAGCTACTCAGGAGGCTGAGATCTGAGGATCGCAGTTCAAAGCCAGCCAGGACAGGAAAGTCGGTGAGACTCTTATCTCCAATAAACCACTAGGAAAAAAATGGAAGTGACGCTGTGGCTCAAGCAGTAGAGTGCTTGCCTTGAGCTGAAGAGCTGAGGGATAGCACTCAAGCCCTACGACCAACAAAAAACAAACAAAAAACAAAAAAAAAACACAAAAACTTCACTTTTGTCAGCGGCTGTTGCCAATAATGAGCATTTCAAAGTATACTAATATAGTTCTCTGTATTACAATTACTTGTAGTTTTATTGATTACATCAATAGTTGTGGAAGTAATAGTATCTTTGGGAAGCTTTTCTGGACTACTTAGATAAATAAATGTATTTAAAAATCTAACTTTTACAGAATTAGTAGATTACCTTACCTGATGTATATATATCCATGCATAAGTTTTTTGCTCAAAAGTGATAAATACATCAATGTGACATCTAAAATCTTCCGTTTATATCCTCATCTTAAACCTATGAGGTTGATATTAGGATTATTCCCACCTTAATGGTAGAGAAATAAAGACTCCTTAGTCTGTTATGATGCTCAAGGTGACCCAACATGCCTGGGTTTTCTGACTTAAAGTCTGCGATACTTCTCATCATAGAACCAAATCTCAGAGAGCATTTGCATATGTATTTGATTTAGTTCCCAACAGTATCGTGTGATTACTTACAAACTCCCTATGTTTTATAAAATTTCTTTTTTTCATCTTTCCCAGTATAATTTTCTACAGGTTCGTATAACTGTCTAAAATCTTAGTCTGGGAGTTGTTTGGCTTTTTTTTTGTTTTTGTTTTTGTCTCAAGTGGTAGATTGTTTGCCTAGAATACTTGAGATCCTGGGGTTGATTCCTAATACTGAAAAAAAATATAGTAAATAAGTTTAAAAATTCCAAATAAGATTTCCTGGATATCTCTCACACTGCCTCAGAAATAGGGCAGCCTGAGCTATGCTTCTAAATGAGTCACGCCAGCCTATCTTTTCATTAGAAATGGCTCTGAGTCTTTATCTAGCTACAACTCTAATTAATGATCATCTAACTGTACTGTCAAGTTTGTTTAAATTTGAGTAACACCAGTTGTTTCTTCCTTGGGTCAGCCAATAGCAACAGGGGAAGGCAGTCATGCATGCTATTGTCCGGGTGGTTCTGGACCTATAGTAGCCCAGTTTAATGGGCATTCAGAGCTCATTAGTGAGGAGCCACATGAGGAGTGACCGCTCTGCCGCCACACGTTGCAACTAATAGCCCTGCTGAACAGAATCGTTTCTGTTTCTGCTCACTTGTTGTGAAATTCTTTCAACGTCAACAAGTGGTTGTGTCGACGGGAGCCCGCCATCCTGCCCAGCAGTTTTATCCGTTGCTCTCCTGAGCCAGACTTATGTCCTTCTTCATTGTCCAGTTCCACAAAAGAGCCTGAGCAATCACAAAGCCTTCACAGCCATTCATCATCAGCTCACTGAGTCTATGGGCAAGTTTGCCCACCAGAGTTTGAGTCCATCCAATAGATGTGGCATGAGAGGCTGTGAAGGTGGAGTATCAGACATGTGCCCCCTGCCTTAGAGATTGGAACAGCACAGACACACAAGATTTGATGTCCTCCTCCAAGAGAAAACCTAAGCTACAGGTAATATAGAGACTTAGGCTAAGAATGTATTTCAATCATAAGGGGAAGAGTAGGTGTGAGATGATTGGGCAAGTTATTTCACCAGTCAACAAGTGTCCTTTAGTTAGGAAGAGAGAAGCAACTATAATTAAAGGGCAGGGAGGGGAGATTGTAGCAAGTGTTAGCACTAGGTTTATCTACCCATGGCCTGCATGGTCTTTTATTGCCATGATGAACTTGCTATCTTTGCCCAATCCATAGAAATGAGAGGTGTCTATAAAATTCCATGCATGTCATGAAGACTTTCTAAATTATATCCTTTTTCTCTTTAGAAATAAGGGCAGTGCTTCTGTTTGCACAGTGTTTCTGTAACCAGGTTATTGAGAATTGGCTGTATTTGCTTGAAATACAGGCAGATTAAAAATAGTTTCCCAAGTATAGCATTTTATATCCATATGGCAATTGTTTTATGGCCAAAAATGTTGGTATTTCTTCATGTATCTGTTAGCCATTTATATTTCTTCTTCTGAGAACCGTCTGTTCAATTCAATTTGCCCATTTGTTAATTGGATTGTCTTGCTACTTGTATTATTGAGCTCTTCATATATTAATCTAGAATATACAGTAGCTATTAGTGAATAGATGTTGAAAAATTTTCTCTCTCAGTAGCTTGTCTCTTAGTTCAGGTAATTGTTTCTTTTTCTGTGCAAAACCTCTTTAATTTGATGTAGTCCTTTTATGCTACTTGCCCTTATTTTCTGGACAATTGGGGTCCTTTCAAGGAATACTTTCATGTGCCTATATGTGCCAGAGTCTTCTTTATGTTTTTCTGTATTAATTTCAAAGTTTCAGGTCTTATATCCATCTGGAGTTACTTTTTTTTTAATAGAATGAAAGATAGGGAATTAGTTTTTGTTTCTTGCATGTAGCTAATCAGCTCCCTAGCACCATGTGTTAACTAAGGCTTTGCTTCCTCCAGTGTGTGTTTTTGGCTCTTTTGTCAAAAATTAGGTGGCTATAGCTGTACAGTTTAATTTCTGGGTCTTCTGTTCTGTTGGTTTCTATTCTTATGATATCTCTAGCATTGTTCTTTCTACTTAGGATTACATAATCAATTTGGTTTCATTTCAGGGATGCAAGGATGGTTTGATAGGCATAAGCCAATAAATATATTGCATAAGCAAAATTATGGACAAAAATCACCATGGTAATCTCTGATACAGAATAAGGGCTTTGACAAAATTCAACATCCTTTTATAATATAGGCTCTAAAGGATCTATGAATAGAGGGAATGAACCTCAACACTGTAAAGCCTATATATAACAAAACTATCGCCAACATTATATTAACGAAGGAAAAACTTAATTTCTTCTAAAGTCAGGAACAAGTAAAGAATGTCCAATCTGCCCACTTTTTTAATTTTAATTTTTTAAATTTTTAATTGTTAAAATACCATACAGAGGGGTTACAATTACATGGGCAAGGTAATGAGTACATTTCTTATCAAGCATTATTGCCTCCTCCTTTGTTTTCCCTTCCCATCCCTTCCTATCCCTCCCTGCCTGGCGCTGCTCCTCCACCCCCCCCTCCGGCCCACTTCCCTGCACCAAAGTTGTAAAGTTCGTTTTTGGACATAATGTCTTGTACATCTCATGGTTGCAATGGGCCCACCTATATCCCTATTTAAACAATTTGTTTTTTCCCTTCCTCTCCACAAATTATACCAATATCAAATACAGTGAAAACAGGGGTTATACCATGGGGGAGGGACATACAAAGCAACAAAGAAATCATTTTATAAATATGTTAGAAACAATCTCTGCTCACTCTTATTTCAATTTAGATCTGGAATTTCTATCCAGAGCAATAAAGCAAGAGAAGGAAATATAATGCAGGAAATAAAGATATTAAAATATTATTATTTGTGGACAATATGATCCTATACTTAAAAGACCACAATAGGGGCTAGGAAGGTGGCTCAGTGGTAGAGTGCTTGCCTTGCATGCATGAGGCCCTGGGTTTGATTCCTTAGCAACACATAAGCAGAAAAAGCTATAAGTGGTGTTGTGGCTTAAGTGATAGAGCATTAGCCTTGAGCTGAAGAGCTGAGGGACAGTGCCCAGGCCCAGAGTTCAAGCCCCATGACCCACCAAAAAAAAAAAAAAAGACACAATAATTCTGCCTCTTCCCCCAAATCCTCCTAGATAGCTAGCTGAGCACCTGTAATCCTAGCTACTTAGGTGACTGAAGTGCAGTTTGAAGCCAGCCTGGGCAAGAAAGCTTATGAAACTCTTATCTGCAATTGGTTACCAGAAACCTGCAAGTAGACCTGTGCTCAAATAGTAGAATGCTAGATTTGAGCACAAAAGCTCAAAGACAACACTCAATGCTTGAGTTCCAGCCCCAGGACTGGAACAGAAAAAAGAAAGAATGAAGAAAGAAATTGAAGATTAAAAATGAAAAGCCTTCCCATGTTTATGGATTTGCAGAATTCATATTGTGAAAATAGCCATATTGTCCAAAGTAATTTACAAAATCAATGCAATGTCCACCAAAGTTCCAGTTTCATTCTTTTCAAAACCAGAAAATTCAATTATAAAATGTATATGGAAGCATTAAAAGAAACCCTGAATAGAAAAAAAACTTGAGTAGAAAGATTTCTTTTTTTTTTTGGTTAGTTGTGGGGCTTGAACTCTGGGCCTGGGCGCTGTCCCTCAGCTCTTCAACTCAAGGTTAGTGCTCTACCACTTGAGCCACAGCGCCACTTCTGAGCAGAAAGAATAATGCTGATGGCCTCCCCAAATTCTTTTTGTTTTTCATTCTTCTTTTTTCTAGTTAATGTAATTTTTAAATTATCTTTACATAGTTGTACAAAGGAGTTGTCATTCAACAAAGTAACTTATGAATATAATGTGTCTTGATTCATGTCATTTCTGTTCAACATACTCACCCATCCCTCCCAACACGTCCCCTCCCCTTGCTTTTCTTAATTTTTGTAGGATATACATTAAATTTTTACTTCACTCAATCTTCTCTTCAATTGTTTTTTCCTTAATGTGTGATTTCTTGATGTCAATTGTTATACTCAGAGCTCCAACCAGCTTCTAATAATTGAGCATGTACTGTGCCATTGGGTATAACTGATAACTCTAATCTCTACTCAGTCAAATGCTTATGTAATGCCACAAGTATGCAGAGAGCACACCATTGCAACCCTTCAGTGCATTGTTATAGAAGAAACTCTCTTCATAGCCTGTATTTATAAAAGATTCTTGAAATACTTCTAAGGGTGTCCTGATTTTGTGTGTGTGTGTGTGTGTGTGTGTGTGTGTGTGTGTGTGTTTGTCGGTCATAGGGCCTGAACTCTGGGCCTGGGTGCTGTCCCTCAGCTCTTCAGCTCAAGGCTAGCACTTTGCCACTTGAGCCACAGTGTTACTTCTGGCTTTTTCTGCTTATATGGTGCTGAGGAATTGAACCCAGGGCCTCATGCATGTATGGAAGGTAAGAACTCTACCACTGAACCACCTTCCCAGCCCTGGGTGTCCTGTTTTGAATACTGAAAAGATACGAAAGGGACTTTCTATTTCTCAAAGGGCCTCTCTGGTTCATTTTTTGGTGTTTATGTATCACTTTTAAAAAGACTCTGATTTACACATGGAATTTACCCTCCTGGATAAAACTACATATTTCCAGGAGAAGATGACCCTTGTATCTTTTTAGGACGAGAACTATTCATTGGTTTTCAAAGGAAGTGCCCAGGTGAGAGTTAAAACTCAACCCTTATGTTGTCACATACTCCATATATAAAATAATGTAGTACTGTTACAGTTTGAATATCAATGTCCCCAACAGTTCTATTGGTCCCCAGCTGGTGATGCTGTTTTGCAAGGTGGTAGAAATATTAAGGATTTGGCCCTGCATGGAGAAAGTAGATCAGTAGGACATACCTTTGATCTGGTTCCCGCTCTTGTGTTGTTTTTGCTCCCTAGCCGTCATGAGGTGAGTAGCCCTCTCCACTTTACAATCCTAGACCATGATGCTCTGCTTCACCTCAACCTCAAAACAATGGATCTAGACAGCTTGTACTGAATGTTCTAAAACTCTGAGCCCAAAGAAATTTTTGTTAAATTCATTCTCCCACAAGTTTATCACAGTAATGAAAAAAGTAGACTAATACAAGTGTTTGTGTTTAGTCTATACATACTCCCCTGCATACTTTAAACTATCTCTACATTACCTATAATATCTAATACACTATGAATGTAAATAGTGTATTATTAGGGAATGATGGCAAAAAATGTCTCTGCATGCTCAGTACAGACTTTATTTTCAAATGTTTTTAGTCCATGATGGTTAGAATCCACAGACATGGAGCTGATGGCTGTGGTTGGCCAACTGTATCTGTCTCTACTGGGCTTTGTTCAGAGGCTATGGCTGAATTTCAACTTTACCTTGCATCCTTTCATAGTTGTATATGGGATGTTTATAAGTGTCTTTTGTATTCCTGACCCGCTTTAACAATATTGTCCCAGTATTTCTAGCAGGATGCTGTACAAAAGAAGCCCTTTCTGTAACAACTTCCTTGTTCCTGTTTGTAAAGTTATATAAAACCTTACTCCAAGAACATATACCTTTGTTGTCTTATCATTGCTAACATTTCACATTTGGGGGGGTTGGTTTTGTTCTAGTTTTGCAATCCCCAGAACATCTTGCAGAGTGAGTGCTAGCAAACTGATTCTATGAACAGTTTTTGTGTCCTATCCACATGGGTTAGGGATGGAGTGCTTGGCAGTACATTTCTTTGGGGGACTTGAAAACACATAATTGAATTGTTTAAATCACATTTGGGGGCCTCTGTCACAAATCATTACCTGTCTTTCCTCCATCTTCTTGCTCTTCAAATTAATGACACATACCATACACTGACCTCCATTAGCTTAATTTGGTTGAGACATTTTCCAGCTCATATCATCAAGCTGAGAAAGAAAATTATGTTGGCCAGGGGACCATCTGTGGAGTGAAAATGTTAAAGAAGCAGGCATTATTTTTTAGGGTTCTTTGGGGGATTTTTTGTTTTGAAGCTACTCTCTATATGTGATACTTACAGCTACTAACCTGAGACGTTTGTCAGATTAGTAATTTGGATTTGATAAATGAGATTGCTAGGATAAAATTAAAAATATTCCCAACATCAAATCCTAACTCATAACCTACATAGAAAGTGATTTAAAAAAAAAAAAGGTCTGGCTTCTTAATCAAATGTTTCCCTTAGTGGAGAAGTTGTATATAGCTCTCTGGTGCTATATTCTCTCTCAAATTTCACAAGAGGTTCTGGGGAATAAATTAAAAATTTCCCAGCATAGCAACTCTTAATCAATTGTTCTTATTAGCATTAATTAATTTACAAGAGTGGGGGTGTCCATTTATATGTGCAATGCCTCTTAATCAGTCACTCCCTGTCATTCTTCCTCCCCAAACCCATCACATCAAGTTTTCTTGTTCTATTTTCATTCATGTACATAATACCTACAATTTAGACAAGATATATATCAACTTCCTTATGTTCATTTTTGTTAAATTGAATGTTATTTAAAGAGGTCATAGATAGATAGATAGATAGATAGATAGGTAGGTAGATAGAAAGATAGATATAGGTATTTGCATATAAATATAGATACAGATATATAGACATACATATGGATATATAAATGTCCAAAAGTAGTATTGCTGGATCCTAAGGTAACACTATTTTTAGTTTTCTGAGAAACCTTCATACTGATTTCCATGGTGGTTACACTAGTTTATAGTCTCACCAATAGTGTAATAGGATTCTTCCTGCCCCACATCTTCATTAATACTGGTTGCACTCTCAATTATGGCCATTCTGAATGGAGTAAGGTGATCTGTATTTCCTTTATGACTGGGGATAGTAAACATTTTGTGCATTTTTTTGGACATTGGAACTTCTTTTGAGAAGTGTCTGTACAGTTCATTCAGCATTTTATTAATTGAATTGGTTATTCTTTGGGAGTTTAATTTTTTAAGCTTCTTGAATATTCTAGTTTTTAGTCCAATGTTAAACATACAGCTAAATGAGATTTTTCTTCTATACTGTAGACCATCTACACTCATTGCCGGACAGAAGCTTTTTAAGCTTAATTCAATTCCATCTATCAATGCTTCTTCTATTTGCTGAGCTTTTGGGGTTTTATTCAGGAAGTTATTATGCATGGCAATAAGTTCTGTTTTCTCTCTTCTTTCATATAGTAGTTGCAAATTTCCAGGTTTTGCATTAAGACATTGGTCCACTTTTAATTGATATCAATGTAAGGTGAGCAATATAGACCCAGTTTGAGTCTTCTGCATGTGGATATTCAGTTTTCCAGCACCATTTGTTTCTCTAACATACATGTTAGGCTCCTTTGTCAAAATCAGATGGCTGTGTGGATTTATTTCTGGGATTCTCATTGTTTATTTGGGTCTCTTTTTGTGTACTCTGCTAGTTTTGTTACTATGGCTCTGCAGTACAGATTGGAATTGTAATATCTCCAGCATCGATGTTTCTGTTCACAATTGATTTTGTCTGAGGCCTTTTGTGCTTTCATATGAATTTTAGGATTGACTTTTCTATCTCTGTAAAGAATGGCATTGTGATTTTGGTGAGTAATATACTGAATTTATGGATCATTTTTGAACACAGGCAGTCTTTCCATCTTTTGGTGTCTTCTTCGATATGTTCTTCAAGGTTTGATACTTTTCATTGTAAAGATCCTCTGCTTCCTTGGTTAGGTTTATTCCTACATATATTTTCTGTGGATAGAACTGTTCTATTTTCTCCTCTACCATTCTGTTTATTGTTGATAAATTATATAGTACTCTTTGAGGGTCTTCTTTGTTGGTCATGGGGCTTGAACTCAGGGCCTGGACACAATCCCTGAGCTTTTTCACTCAAGGCTAGTGCTCTAAAACTTTGAACTACAGTGCCATTTCTGGTTTTCTGATGGTTAATCAGAGATAAGAATTTCATAGACTTTTCTGCCTGGCTTGGCTTCAAACTGTGACCCTCAGATCTCAGCCTCTGACTATCTGAGATTATAGGCATGAGTCATCATCACCAGCTGTATAATATTCATTGTAGAGCTGGCAATTTCAATGAGTTTATATCTATATTTATATCTGTCTGTCTGTCTATCTCCATAAACTCCACACCAACATAAGGAAAAAGTTCAGTGAAGTATACTGGCAAAGGAACAAGAAGTTAGTAAAAAAAAAAAAAAAAAGAATTCTTCCCTAATCAGCTGATTATGATTATATAGTCAATCTTTCCAGGTCTAACCTCCATCCTGAATTAAAATAGGGCCTTAGGTATAATCTCAACAAATGATCAACAAATCATTTTTAAAAAAATTTTAGGATTGACTTTTCTATCCTCTGTAAAGAATGGCATTGTGATTTTGGTGAGTATTATACTGAATTTATGGATCATTTTTGAACACAGGCAGTCTTTCCATCTTTTGGTGTCTTAAAATTTTATTTATGCCAGGTGCCAGTGGCTCATGCCTGTAATCCAAGCTACTCAGGAGGCTGAGATCTGAGGATCATGGTTCAAAGCCAGCCAGGGCAGGAAAGTCCACGAGACTCTTACCTCCAATAAACCATTCAGAAAACCAGAAGTGGTGCTCAAGTGGTAGAGTGCTAGCTTTGAGCTGAAGAGCTGAGGGACAGAGCCAAGCCCAGAGTTCAAGCCCTATGATTGACAAAAAATTATTTATTATTATTACAATTTAACATGTCCACATGTATACAGCACATCTTGGTCACAGGCACCCAATCCATTATTCTCCCTGACTCTGTCAAGGTTCCTAGTTCCATTTTCACATATGTATACTGAGTATTATGACTACATTTGCCTGCCAGATCCCTCTTATTCCCATCCCCAGATAAGACATTTTCAGCTTTCTGATATTCATTTTAGTAAACTGTTTATTGTTCACAGAGGTTACATCATGGAATCCAACTCCTGCAAAGCACTTTTAAAACATCTTTTCCTCTTTCTCCTTATATTTTGAAAGACTGGGTCTAAGGAAGAACATAGTATTGCTAGATTGTTCCATAAACATGAAAACACAAGTTTGCCACATTAATTGTATATGATTTTATCTAAAAATAAAATAATATATAATAAGACTTTGTCAGAGGCAAATAACTTTTCTCAGTTCATGGCTCTTAAGAGACCTATAACAGTTCTTCATATTAAATACTTAGGTATAAACAGCTTAATAGGACCTTATGTCCTGAAAGTTGCAACAAGATGAGAATTATTTGGTTGTTACATGTGATATTCATCCAAAACTAGCTGGATAGGTTAGAAAATAGGTTGCATATGGGACAAATATTTTCATACAGTATTATGAAAAAGTCAATGCTACTTTCAGCTAGATCAGTGTCTCCTGTATTTTTTTCAAACTAACAAAAGAATGTGTGTGAGGTGAATCATTTGAAATCCTTCCGTTTTTCCTTCCTCCCTTCCTCCCTCCCTCCCTCCCTCCCT
>NW_012267219.1:34605511-34668904 GCF_000151885.1 Dipodomys ordii | reverse complement strand
TCTCTCTCTCTCTTTCTTTCTTTCTTTCTTTCTTTCTTTCTTTCTTTCTTTCTTTCTTTCTTTCTTTCTTTCTTTCTTTCTTTCTTTCTTTCTTTTCTCTTTCTTTCCTTATTGTTGCTTGTCCTGGGGCTTCAACTCAGGAACTGGACCACTGTCTTTAAGCTTTTATGCCCAATGTTAGCATTCTTACTACCTGAACCACAGCTCCTCTTCGGTGGGTAACTGGAGAATTAAGTCTCATGGATAGACTTTCCTGTGCCCTGTACTCATGTGAGGGGCTTTGAACCATGATTCTCAATTTTCAACCTCCTGACTGGTTAGGATTATAAGCATGAGCCACCAATCCCAGTTTTGAAATGATTTCTGTCTGTTGTTTGCTTCCTGTATCTTCAGAGCATATTCCATCCCACTGAAAAGTAAATGATCAAAACAACTCATTTGCTTCCTGCTCTCTTCTCTACTGACTGAGACTTGTGGATGACAGATAGTAGAAATCACTTCAGTTGAGGAGCTATTGGATGAAACTACCTTCCTTGTGATGTCCCAACAAATGCTGCTACTCAGAGAAAGCTATTCTCCGACAAACAAAAGCCAACCAAACAACAACTCTGCTTATTCTCTGTAGAGTTTCCTTTCTCCCCAGGTGTTACTCTCTGTGGCCATCACTGCATCTATCACAAATACTACAGATAATATCCAACCCACACTCCAAGGTCCTCTGTCTCTCTCTAAATATGCTCCGCTATTGTGGAGTTTGACAAACCAATAGATGTGATAGCCTAAAAGACACATCTCCTCTTAGAAAACAATATTGTACCATCATTGATATGGTTCATCTTGGGGAAGAAACAAACTCAAGTGAAACACATTTATCATTTGATGCATCTTTAAATGTGAAAAGATAAGTGAAAAAGTTGAGTGCCAGGGGTTCACGCTTATAATCCTAGCTACTAAGAAAGCTGAGAGCTGAGGATTATGGTTCAAAGCCAGCCTGAGAGGAAAGTCTAATCTGTGAAATTCTTATCTCCAATTAACCATCAGAAAAACAGAAGTGAAGATGTAGCTCAAAGTGGTAGAATGCTAGCCTTGAATGAAAGGGCCAAGGAACAACCCCCAGGCCCTGAGTTCAAGCCCCACAACTACCACCACCACCACCACCAAAAATAAATTGAGTGAAAAAGAACAAAATGTCTATTAAGTAAGAAAACTGATCTCTAGGCTTAGCAACTGATGCACGACTAACAAGATTCTGTCACTTCATTATAGAACATGTGGCTGACAAGTGAATGATCCATTTCCAGATTAATTATAGATTTGCATTTTATTTTACTAACATTCGCTTTTTTTCAGATGAAATTTTACATTTCTTCTGTTTTTTTTTTAACTGTTCCAATCCCAAACCAAATAGAGGCAAGCTCTTTTATACTTCCATACTAGGTACAAAAACAGAAAATAAAGAGAAGGTATAATGAACTACAAGAGTGTTCTGTGACCTCAAGGAAATGTTTGCTCTTGTATCTTTTTTTTTTTTAAGATGGGGGAAAAAAACTTCACAGAGGAGTAAACCTGAGACACTGATTCAAGAGCCAGACAGTTCAATGAACAGGATAATCGGGGTAGTTTTTGACAGGTGCGGCTGCCTGCCTATAGTTGGCATATAATCATTACCATTTTAATAAGGCTCTAATAGGGGGCTGATCATTCAATGGGGTGTGAGGATCCTAATTCAGCTCCCAATCCCACATGAATGTGCTAGAATTTGCAGGCTTTGTTTTCCTCTTTTGTACCTCTGAATGCCAATAATTACTGGCTATACATTCAAAAATTCTTAGAACTGGAAGCTAAATTAGCTCTCCTAATACTGCACAAGAATGTCAATACTCATAAAAAAAAAAAGGAAGCAAGTGGTTTTTTTGTATTCTTTTTTTTAATTTTTTTTCACACTTGGAGGCATTGTAAAGACCAGCAGTTGAAGTGGGCTGGCTTACAGCATGAATAATGACATTACTGTCTCTCTCCATGAAGAGCTCTCCCTGTTTCAGGAACAAAAAGTTATCGTTAGGCCCAAATGAAATATCTTCTGAAATATTTTCTAAAATCATATGCTGGTTTTTAGGTTTCCGATTTTCTCATTGTGAATGAATCCATGCCCTTCTCAACCCCCGGTTCGTGAATATGGTATAACTCCTATTTGAAATGCTGATTATTTCCCTAAACAACAGCAAATAAAAACCCCCAAAACAACAAAACTAAACTAAACAAAAAACACTTCACCTCCCCCAGTGCTAATCTCCAAAGAGCAAACTCATGGTCAAAGCACTTAGATTATAGGTGAAATTGTAATTAGAATCATTGTGATATTGGATATCAGCATTTAGATAGTACAATGTACAAGACACTCTGCATCCTGGAGTAGATAGAATATTTCATTTAAATCTTGAACTCTCCTAAGGGAAGATAGTACATTTTAGGCCCATTTATGGAGGGTAGTATTCTAGGTGATTAAATTTTTTTCCTTAATATCACAAGTACAGGAAAAATCCAGACATCATACATAATAATAGCTCCATTTGTGTTTCTTAGAGGCAATATTCCTCTTGTATGAAGTTCCCTAAGACCTGTAACAAGTCAGGAACGATTTGCCTCTCCAAGTCCCACCCAGTCCCATAGCCATTTCCTGCCTCTAGGTCTCCAGTAACATCCCTCCAAAAGGTAAGAGCCTGGCTGAGTTCATGTGCCAGCTAATGTCAGGGACCGACTCTTTCAAGCATGCTTAAAAACCTTTTCTTTATACATCTGTTCATATTTGGTGAATTGTTCAAAAAAGAAAAAGGCAAAGAAAAGACAGAAAATTGGGCAAAAAATACAGTTGTTATAGCTAATTTAACAAAAATATAATTTTTCTATACTATTAGTGTTTTGAAGGGTTCATAGAGGAGGTGCTGTGCTGGCTTCTTTCAATGCATGTGAGTGGCCAGGTAGCAAAAGATTTTGGGATAACATTGTGCACATGTTTACTTAAAACAAAATGTCTTGTGTACCCATTAGTGACATGCCAGGGTTCCATGTACCTGTCTTTAAAGATGAAGCATACTGGCCATTGTCAGGTCTCGCTGGGCTTCATTTTTTTCCCCCTTCATATACTTTGTTCATTAAGTTTTTGACTAAGACTTTCAAATTCAGAATGGATTTTCCTTCCATTTCTGAACAGATTTCAATTCTTCTTTCAAGTTCTGAACAAATTCAGAAAGCTGAAATGTCCTGATGAAGGTTACATGGTAGAGCAACATGCAAATCCAGTTTTCATGATGCTTTATTTGCACTGTAAATCAAGATCATTGGGGTATTTCAACATACACACACACATGTGCACACACATATGCATATACACACACCTAATTGTGAAATCTTCAAAAATTGCACCGCTAGCCTATATGAAATATCGCTAGGAAAAGATAGTTTTCATGCTTTTCTGAAAGATAGGTCTTTATTCACTAATGAGTCAAAATGAAGGAAAAGAAGATTAATAATATAAAGAGATGCTGACTGACACTATACATTTGTTTTCCATGTCCCCAAGTTTGGCTCTGTGTCCTTTACTGTAACTCTGCAGTAGCTAGCTATTGCAGCAAAAGAAACTGCCTCAAAGCTTAGTGGTGGAAGGCAACACCAAAGACTTTAGTCTTGCGGTTGGATAGGCCATAGACTTCTAGAGCCACTGAGATGGGGGCTACAGCTGAAAAATCTCTTGTGAGGTTGTAAAGTTATCAGCCAAAGCTGTGGTCATTGGAGCATTTCTCTGGGGCTGGATGGTCTGTTTGGACCCTAGCTTTTTCCCTTGGCTGTATGTTGCTTAGGTGTCCTTCTAGAATGATGACTCAAGAGAGAATAAGGTGGATATTTCCATTTTTGTCATTCCAACTCAGGGCTTGGGTACTGTCCCTGAGCTACTTTTGCACAAGGCTAGTGCTTTACCACTTGAAACCATAGCTCCACTTCAGGTTTTCTGGTGATTAATTGGAGATAAGAGTCTCCTGAACTTTTCTGCCTGGGCTGGCTTTGAACCACGATCCTCAGAACTTAGCCTCCTGTGTAGCTAGGATTACAGGCGTGAGCCACCAGCACCCAGCTATAATAGTGTCTTTTATAACCTCACCTCCATCACTTCCCTGACACCATTAGTTATACAGGTCAGTCCTACTCAGTGTTATCTCAGGAATACTCGAAATTAAGCAGGAATAAAGTCACCCAGCCACTACTACAAATTCCATACATAGCAGAGCTCTTTGCTCTAGCACTGTTGTGGTGGGAGATGAAATTGGCACTAACAAAGTAAAACCAACTGGTTATTTCTCTGCATATCAGTCTAGTTACCCAGTTTTCAGTTAATGTCCAAATCAGGGAATCAAGTCCCCTGCTCCTTGGTTATCTACTCATCCTTTCATTCATTCTTCAACAAAAATTGATGGCCAGCCTGTTATCTGCTGGGTACTATGGTAAGTGTTGGGTGATGAAAAAGAAATGTGTATCTCGAATGTACTCTCTACAACTCTTTAGACTTCTTCACTGAAGTGCTTTACTGATACAGTGTTTTCTCCTGAAAAATTCTAATAGTCTTAAGTTTAAGCTTCCTTATTGTCATCTTTAGGGGAAATCTTATTAGTGTGTCCTATTCTAATTATTGTACTCTCAGAGCATCAAAAACTTAACAGCTGCAGAAAAATGTTAAGGAAATATGTCCGTTAGCTAACCAGTGCAGGGAAGTGAATGTTGGCAAAGGCCAAATGGTCAAGTACATACCTGTGAAAGAAGTATGTAGTACTGCACCATTTAATATTATCTAAAGACAGTATCATAACATAACCTGGATTGTTTATGTGTACATTTAGATCATTTTAGACTATTTAGACTGAACATTTTAATCATATCCTTTGAATAAAAAAAGTTATATTACTATAACTGACCTGATAATCATACCCTGTAAGCTGTGGAATTCCATGTTACTCATTGGAATTAATAGTGCCTATTACCAAGAATTATGTGGGAAATGGTAAATAAACTTCATATAGCACATGGCAGAGTGCCTGTCTCTGGGCAAAAGCTTAGTAGATGTTATTGTAAGCCAATATGCTATTATAATCCACTCAGAAATAACTGGCTTTCCTTTGATGTTTACAAATGATCAGTTATTGTGTGAATTTCAGTGATCAATAAAGACTCAGATTTCAAACCTTGAGCTTTGCCCCTAAAATATTAAAATTGTCCAGAGTTATAGGGTCCTCCTGTGATCTAAAGTAGATGTCTCTTCTACTGTTTCTACCAGCATCATATCGCTCAGAAGCTGGTGGTTTGTAACAAGTTATAATGTCTCTTTGTACTGAAACAAGAGCCATTTCTATTACTGATTTTTTTGGTCTATCTGTAAAATGGAAGGAATATACTGCTCAAGGTCATTTGTTATTTAGCAGTCGAGATCCTTGAAAGTGTGAATATCCATTTTGATGAACTGACTCAGCAGAACTGACATTGAAATTGTGCTATTCTTGGGCTTCTCACTTGTTTGGTATATGGTTTAACAGAGGAGAGAGACATAGATTGTTAACTTCCAAACTTCTGGTCTTGTGAGTATGATCTTTAGAATCAAAGTTAAGACTCCTTACCCTTCCAATTCTGTTATACATTAGGAAAGCTTGATTTCCTGGAGCAAAATGAAAGGCTTAGAGAGAAGACTTCTTAGATATCAAATAGCTCTTACAAAACACCGTTTGGATGAAGCAGTCAGGGTAAGTGAATCAGAAACATATGTATTAAGTTTCCCTTAAGTTATTTAGGGTTTTAAAATCAAGGGATTAAGAAATCTCAAGGACTACCTTCCAGTTGGTGCATTGCCCTCCAGAACTCCTAAACATGTTTGGGGGCAAAGATTTTATCAATCATCTAAGCTGCAAGTCCTCCCACCCCCCGACTATATCTTATCCAGTACTCTTAAGACTTCTCTTTTTATGTCAGCCCTCCAACACCTTTCTAGATCAAAGAAGTCGAGTGAAGTCCACCGACATTGGGACACTAATTTATATGGAAAGAATGATCCTTTCCTTAGGCTTGCCATGAATTAAGAATCATTCTCTTTCTTTTTTTTCCTTTCTTAAACCAGAAAAGAAATACTGAATACCTTTTTCTTCACTGAGCTCCACTTCTGAAACTACTAGAGTCAATTTATTTTATTAAATTAGAAAACATAACTAACTCATCTTTCATCTCAGTTAATTAAGTAACCCTTTAGTGCCTAGCACTCAAATTCTCTTTTGTGTTGTTATGGGGTGTTGTCAACAGTTGTCTTAAATGAATGTCAGGGAATGCTTACCATATTCCAATTATAACATGAAACCATATTCTTAAAAACAAAGTTGATTCTTACTAACACTATTTAAAAAGGAGAGAAGGTAGGACAAAAAGAGTGTAGTATCCCCAAAATATCAAACAACAAAAGATCTGTTCAATGGTTATTGGAGTTTCAACAAATTCAGATTAAATTTAAATCCAGCAAGGTTTGGAGATAATTCTCTTTGGAGCTTGGGCAAAATTGGCAAATCAGCTATTAAAAAAAATAGGACTGAAGTGTTTTATCTGTGTTGTCCTTTGTAATTAGACTGCTGAATAACAGAAGTATTATCACACCAGGGTTAGCGCCCCAGGATTACCCAAAGTTTTACAAATGGGATGCTAAAGTGGCCTGAACAGGTGCACACACAAAGACTAAGGAGGGGGAAAAAGTAAGAGAATGAAAGCTGAGGCCTACTACTTTCAGCCACATAGTAAAATTAATGGTTTCTGTAATGAATGGCATGGTTAGATTACCATTGAACTTGTAAAATTAGAGGAAGGAGTCAGATTCTTCATTACACTCCTTTTTCTCTTTTTTAATTTGAGCAAAGGAGGGCGACCTTAATTGTCGTTTTTACCTCAAAAAAGAAAAAAAAATCTTTTCATTCGAATAATTTTGCAGCAGGCAGTGACTCCTCCACAAAGAACTGTGCTCTGAAATCTTCTCTTTTTCCTGGTCTACTCATGTGACTGCATGCTGGAGAGAAAAGTGAGGTAGATTTGAATGAGCTCAAATCATTGAATTTAAAAAGAAGGGAAGAGGGAATAGCTGCTCCCCTTGGAAACAATGGTGAAAATGGGAACACAAGTAGTCATGGAAAGATCATGATGTTGATTTTCAAACTACCAGCCTTGCTTAGAATTAGAAACATCCATGGACCCTAAACAGCTTCCACTGGACTTATAGTAATTTCCCAAAAATTATTTCCAATGTAATGGTAGCTCTATTCATTATACACAGAGTTACATTTTAAATTATAATTTACTTGTTAAGAAAAAGAGCACTTCGATTATTTAACTTTGGAAATTTAAGTTACCTGAGATTGATAGATGAAGATGAGTTATTTCCACTTCCACAGACTCATCAACACTCTCCTACCCAGTTCTCTTAGAGACAAGGACTGTGTGATAGTATTTGGCTATCTGGGTAAACCTACAGACTTGACTTGGAATAGATTTAGATTCCAAGACTCTTTGAGTATTACTAAGTCTCTAGGCTTTCCCAAGATACCACAAAATATATCTTATATTAGCTAATATAATGTATATAAAATGTGAAACAGACTCTGACAAATGACAATTTTTGAAAAATACCAAAATGCTTATATCTACAACTGAAACATAGACTGCACTTGTGTAGGAATCTGAGCATTAGAAACTTCACTTACCATCATTTAGTTACTACATCAAGCAGTCTGCTAAGTCCATTACATATGTTGCATCAAATTTTCCTATAAACCTTCAATAAAGCGTTTTTCTTTTCTTTCTTTCTTTCTTTTTATAATGGAAGAACATAAAAATAAGAGTACATATTCCATGGCAAAGTTAGAAGATGCACCTAGGATTGTTTAATGACTGACGAATTAGTGTACTTGATTGTGTTATATCCTATTTTGTACAATATACAGATATTCCTTGGTATCCATGAATGATTAGTTCTAGGATTTTGATATCAAAAATCTACTTATTCTCCTGCCCCTTCAAGTTATATCATATTGGCATATATACATAAATCTGCAAATAACTTTCACATATTCTTTTGTATACTTTACATTTTTTCTAGAATGTTTACAATAGTTAATATAAAATAAATGCTACAGAGGTGATTGTTATACTATACTATTGAAGGAAGAATGATCAAGAAAACCTACACATGTTCAGTGTAGATATAATATTTTCCAAATATCTCTGATTTGTACTTGTTTGGATCCATAGAAATGAAGCTATTGGCTTTACTGTCCAAAAATCACATGGTGATATCAGTTTCTTTGATCATTTTTTAATGTTTTTCTGGCTTTACACACATGAGGTATTTTAGATCAAAAGTAAGTATTAATCTTTTAAAAGAACCTTTTAAGGATCAGTGGTCAAAACAGCCAGTCAAGAAATTTATATCAAATAAAGGAATATATGAATGAATTGGAATGACCCCTAAACAAAGGTTGGCTGTAGGTGAAGTTAGCATAAGGTGAAAGAATAGGGGGAAACAAAGGTGCTAATAGTTCTAGAGCTGGTCAGGCCACTATTACCATAGAGTACTCACATTCTCAGATTTGCCCAGGAAAGACTTAGTTTTCCTGGTTTATATTGTCATTTGTTTCTAAGAATTACTATTACTTCTTTTCATTCTCCAAACTTCCTTGGTTTGGATAATAAATCATATGGTCTCTTGAAATAGTAGTTTACCACTGAGTAAACACATCTTTTATATTCTTCTAGCTTATTTTTCTCCATAAAAATAAAACTTCAGGGGCAGGGAAGATGGCTCAGTGGTAGAGTGCTTACCTTGCATGCATAAGGCCCTGGGTTTGATTCCTCAGCATGTTGCTGAATAAGCAGAAAAAGCTGGAAGTAGTGCTGTGGCTCATGCGGTAGAGTGCTAGCCTTGAGCTGAAGAGCTGAGGGACAGCGCCCAGGCCCAGAGTTCAGAATCCATGACTGACAAAAATGAAAATAAAAATAAAAATGAAACTTCAACCAAATAGACTCCCTCACCTTTAGCTTTCACACTTTGTGCTTGCTGCTTCTGCAACATGCCCATCCATTCCCTGTCCATCTTCCTGCCAACTTGTTCCCATTTTCCATTGGTGGAAAATAGTTCAAATATTAAACTGTTCTACAGACAGATTTGGAGGAAGGAGGAAAAGCATATACAAAAAGTAGTGAAGATTCAGCTGGGCACAGGTGGCTCAAGCCTGTAATCCTAGCTACTCAGCAGGCTGAGATCTGAGGATCACTGTTCAAAGCCAGCCTGGGCAGGAAAGATCGTGAGACTCCTATCTCCAATAAACCACTAGAACACTTGAGCTGTAGCTCAAGTGGTAGAGAGCTCACCTTGAGCTGAAGAGCTGAAGGACAGCACCCAGGCCCAGAGTTCAAGCCCCATGATCAAAAAAAAAAAAGTAGTGAAGATTCATCTCTGAAGCACATCTTCATGTTCAGTGAAATAATCCATATTCATAAAAATTAGTATCACATTATATATATATATATGGGATTGAGGGGGAGAAAAGACATGAACACAGAGAAGAGGAAGGAGATCACGAAAGGAGGGAGAAAGAAGAGAGAAGGCAATAAAAGAATGATCTGTGTCATATGAATGAATGAAAATGTCACAATAAACCCTGTTAATTTTTTCTTTTAAAATTAGCACACACATATGCACATGCACACATACACACATGGTATAAAATAATGGGTTTCATTATGACACATGTGGTTTCAAAAAGTATTCATTTCTTCTAGATTTCCAATTTACTAGAATACAGAATTTAAAGATATACCATAAGGCTTTTCTGAATTTTGGTGCTATCTATGGTAAATCTTCTTTTTCATCTTTAATGTTATTAATTTGGGTCTTTTCTAATGTTTTGATTACTTTGGCTAAAGTAACTGAATTATTTGGGACAATTAATGTATATAATGAAAAATAAAAATGTATCATAAAATAATTAATCAAAATAAGAACATTACAAATACGTACAGTGCTCTCCACAGACAAAACAAAGTAACCCTTATAAAAATTAACTTAATAATAAAGAAAATCATGTTATCATTTTTAATATCTGATTCATTTCCTACATGAGATTAAGAGAATAGAATTGAATCTCTAAAAAAGTAATATTAAAAGCTAAAAATATTAGAATGATTCCTTCAGGATTAGAAGGGAAAAATTACATTCAATCAAAAATTCTATACCTAGTCAAACTATCATTTAGGTATGTATATAGAATAAAAATACTTTAAAATGGAAGATTTTAATAAATTATCTCCCTACCATAATCTTTCTCAGGAAGTTCTGGAAAATGTATTTCTCATTACAAAGTAATAATGATTAGAAAAATAATAATGAGCAAAAAGAAGAGAAGTTATGGAGTCCTATAGATGAAGATAGATAACAGAAAGATGAAGGGAGATCCAAAACAACAACTCTGCATCAGTTCTAGAAAATAACTGGCTCAGACTAAAAAACTCAGGAGACTCTAAGAACATTCTTCACAAAGATGAGGCTTACACAATGATATGTTCAGATGTACTGATAATAAATTCTTGCTATTTGGGAACATTTTGCACTTAAGGACTTACCATTTACATCGATATACAAGCCACTACATGTTTCTATAGCCAATGGAAAATTGAAAATAAACGTTTGTGTGTGAGAGTTAAAAGAAGTAATCACAAAGTGAGCAGCCAATAAGTTCATGTTTGCAACTGAATTTTCAAAATGCAAATCCATAAGTACACGTGAAGGCATGGTACTCCATAGTCATTATAGAGTTAGGGTCTCTGAGTTCAAATACTGATTGTTAGCTACGTGTCTCTGAGAAAGTTGCTTAACCTGTTTGAATGCGTTTGCCTCAAAGCTGAGATAATAATTAACTATTTCATAAGATTTGTATGTGTACTGAATGTCTAAGTCACTTAGAACACTTAGGCACAGCAAAAAATATAAAAAGTATTGGTTATTAACATACTTTTATTAGAAATGAGGAGATAAATGTCAAAAGTATCAGCTGAAAATCAGAAAATGACTTGAGGAGGGGAAGAGAATGATGCAGTTGGAGGATTATTGCTTTTCATGACTTGGACAAATCTGATTATTTTTAGTTTATGTTCATAGGTATCTTTACAAACTAAAAGGTTAAATGTAAAGTGACAGGAATAATATTTCCTTTATTAAAATCAAGGGTTGGATGAAGCAGCTTTTGTTCAGATACTTGTAGGTTTTATGACAAATGTGTATCATTTGGATACATGCTAGGGAACTAATCAAGAGCTAGCTCTTTGAAATGTGAGAGAATCAGGCTTTACATTTGTAGACATAAGGGCAGCTACATCTATGTTCTACATCACAACAAATGTATTATTGATCACACCAAATACATGCAGGTGAAGATGCACATCTGTTATCTTTGGAGTCAAGACTAATGTACGCATAAGACACGGGCACCTATTTCTAGAATTCAGATGCTATTTAGGTTGCCTTTCCAGACAGAATTCTTCCTTCTAGTATTGCTCTTTGTCAATAGTGCAAATCAAACTCAAGTGCATTGGGAACTGGAAGGCAAATTATCTGGAATATATGTTTCCTGTAGTCAAAGACTGAGTCTCTAGGAGTGATAGGATAAGTGATTTTCTAGATAAGATAGACTGCTAGTCTTCATTTCTATTAACTGCTTCTTACCTAGGTGAAGTTCGTTCATTTATTCCCATTGGTTCAGGTTAGCAATAGGACTGACTTTGGGCAATTAGATATGTGGTTAGCAGTCAGGTATATTGCTTCTGGTCAGGACTCTATGAACCAGAATATGGTTCTCCCAGTCTTTCATTCCCTGCTTTGCAAATAGGAAAGTATGCTGAGAGGATGTTTTGGTCAGCTGATGTTCCTTAGTGATGATGACCTGGGGTGAGCCTGTAGGATGAGCAAGAAATAAATGCCACCACTTAAAGCCATACAAATTTGGGAGATGTTTGTTTCTGCAGCTTCATCTTGATTGTCCTGACTGACAAAAACCATCAAGCTACTTGACTGTCAAGAACATCACAAATATTCACCATAGCACTTTTCTGTGTGCCAAACATATTGAAACTTGTCCAAAAATAGCCACTTTTGCTAATTATTGTCTAATAACTATAATTGCAGCTATTAGATATTCTCATATTATTCCAGAAAACTCAGCTGCCCCTCTTTTGCCTTGGGCCTATTCTCTTTCAGAGCTGATTTCTATCTACTTATGAGTCCTCATCTTTGTTTTCCACTCCTGAAATACTGAACTCATCTCTGATAGTAGGTTGGAGAATCAAGAACCAGCATGTGTGCTTTGGGCATAACCCATGTTGGATTACCATGTCCATGTTGGATTACCTAAGACAGAGATAAACCTCACTGCCTTGGGACTCAACTCTATCTACATGAATACATGAGGTAATTGAAAACCTTTATAATGTCTATGTATTCCTTCATTCACTAAATGATTATATATTGATAGTCTACTGCAATTCCAAGAATTGTTCTATTGTGAGTCTACACTTGTATTGTTTGACATCAGCCTGCTATTCACTATGCATAGAGCATAGAACAAAATATATCAAAATTTGAGCTAATGTTCTAGTGGAGGGGAAATTGCATAGGAACAGCTGGTAAGTGACACAGAGTTGAAGTGAGCGAGTTAAGGAAAGTGGCATCTCATGGGTAGATGGAAAGGGGTAGTTTTGATTTTAGGCAAGGCTGGTCCCGCTCTGCCTATTGACAAGGTAACCTTTAGAATCAGACTTGAAAGTGTTAAAGTAGTGAGCCATGTGAGAATCTGGGGGAACTGTATTCAGAACAGGAGGCAGAGGCAATGCAAACTCCCCAAAGCAGAAAGACACTGAGAGATTTTGAAGAACATCACCAAAGGAGGTTTGGGTAACATCTCCTATTTTCTGGTATATATAGCTGCCTACTTTCTTTGATGTTATGATTACACAATGTGAGTTTCCATTTCAGCCTTTGGTAGTAAGTTCATAAGTTTGTTTATGCCCTATGAGAGAGAAAAGTCTTATCTTTTTTGATATTAGTAAAGTACTTGATCATAATGATTCCAGAGGTTGGTACAGGGTATTCCTCGGTAGATTAAAACTTGTTCTAATGATGTATTTCATTAAGGCTTTTTCCTAGAAGTCATCAAAACCTCATCTTTGGTTTTGTTATTAATCTCCCACACAATCACCGTGTGGACAGTAATTTCTGACTAACATGGAAAGGTGTTTAAGTGCTTGACTATTTGGTGGTTATTTTATCAAAACGAGAGCAGACAAAACAATAGACGTTATTTTCACTGATACCCAAATGCCCTCTCCCCTATAGGATCAGCAAGAGGAAGAACACTGAAGCTGACCTCAGTTTCTAAACCAGATACACATTCCTACAGCTGAGCTATTTGAAGTTCACCCAGTGTGGTTTAGTGTGCAGTATAAGATGTCAAATAAAGCATAGTATAAGATGTCAGCATCCTTTTGGACAAAGCAACTTCTGAATTTTCAGCAGGGACAAGATTACATTCATAATAATGGAAAATACCAACTGTTGAAAACTAGTCCTTTCTTGTCTTTTAACCAAGTCTTCTCAAATATTTCGAGATGAATATAAACCACACCAACAATACCTATAATCAAATTTTCTTCTCTTCTTCTTAGAAATAAGTTAGCCTCCTAAGGGAATGCATTCAAGGTTTTTACTTTATTGAATTACCAAAGATCCACTCTAGGAAGCACATAGTACTCAAAGCCTTTCTACAGTTGACTTTAATCTGAATTTGGTTAGTGGAGATACAGCTACTCTTCCATTGTGTTGGACCAATTAAGTCAGACTTCAGGAAGAGTTCTTGAGAATTGGAGGTGAAGATGAGTTGACACTGTAATTATTTGGGTGAACTAAGGTATAGGATAGCAATAATGTTATATAATGCTGTAGACTTCTAAAATCCTTGAGTTAACAGGTGTGCTGAATGAAAGGGAAATAAGGTGCAAAAAAGCACATAAGCAAACAGGAACAAAACAAACGGATGAGTGTTGACATTGTCTCACTAGCTGAGTGACTTTAGGCAAATTTGCGATTTCTATATAAGCTATTTTCTCAGCCTTGAAAAAAGGCAGTGATCCAACAGTTACTCACATTATGAGGACTGAATTGGTCAATACTTCTAAAGTTTCTAGTGTAACTCCTTATATACAAAAGGCAATTACTAACTGGTGGTTTGCTCTCTTAATTTTATAGATAACTAGACACCTAATGAATCAATGGCTGAGCTAAGCCGAATTGTTGAACAGAGAGTTTTGGCATAGAGCTTTGGCAGTGTTCGGGTTTGAACTCACGGCCTTCTCTTGCGCTTGGTAGGCAGGTGTTCTACCACTTAATCCATGATCTCTGCACTTTTTGCTTTAGTTTTTCAGAAAGAATGGCTTGTCCTAGACTGTGATTCTTCTATAGCTGCCTCTTGAGAGGCCTAGATTTATAATTGTGTACCACCACACTCAGCCTAAAATTTTAGACTCTTCATCTAGTGAGTTTTAGTATGTGACCAATGTTACATACTAAATGTTACATGTTACATGTTAGCTGCAACCAATGAGTCTTCCTTGTCCTTTTGGCTCCATCCAATTAAGCTTTACTTTTCTATACTATACGAGTAAAAAATGAGATTCCATTCAGGTTGTGAATGCCTAAAAATGTATGTTACCATTAGAGGGAACAGAGAGATATTCTAAATCCCCTGGTTGGGAGAATGAAGGATCCTTTAATAGCCTAGTAATCTCACTTCCATGATAGCTGGTACACTGTATTTTTCGTCTATGCCTACCAACAGCTGTAGAAAGCACCACTACCTTGACATAAAGCAACCTCAAGTTCAGAAATGCTTCTTATTTTAGTTTTAGATGTCTAAGAGGTTGTATGTGTCACTGCATCTTTTTCTTAGCTCTTCTCATACCTGAACAGAATTCTAACCGTATTACTCATGGCCAGGTGAGAAACTATTTCATGGCTTCAGCTCCTGAGTTTCTCCTAACTAGAAATTCTTTATCCATCTATGTTTATCTAGCAGATAATCAAGAGGTGTCCCCTGTCTTTACACAGGGTCAGGTTATGGCTTTCGGTCTCGCATTCAGAAGGCTTTCTGTTGGAAACCCCGTGGGCATCTAACCTGCCTCCTACATGTGGGCTCTCCATGCTTTGCCCTAGTAGGCAAGCTATTTTCATGCCTATCTACTCTAGTTCATAATAAGCTTTTTTCTGGCAAGATTCCATGGTAATCTTCTTCACAGAAAGATCTGATTAAGCTTTATATTGATGTAGTTTACCTGATGCCTGAACAAAAATAAACTAATAAGCTAAATAAGTGATCTAAAGCATGAAGCTACTGTCTTTAAAAATAAAAGTTTCTTCCTAACTCAGAATCTACAGTTCTCAGCCCTTTCATTTAGGGATATTTTTCCTTACAATTATTGTTCTACTTTACTTGGTTATCTCTACATAAGCACACTTCCTTCCTTCCTTCTTGCTTTCTTCTCTTTCTTTCTTTCTTTCTTTCTTTCTTTCTTTTCTTTTTTTCTTGTGTGTGTATATGTGCTGGTACTAGGGCTTGAACTCAGGCCTTTGTGCTCTGGGTTGGCTATTTTGTTCAAGGTTGGTGCTCTACTCCTTGAGCCATACTTCCATTTCCTATGAGGTTTTTGGTGGTTAATTGTACATAAGAGTCTTACTGACTTTCCTGCCTGGTCTGGCCTCCAACCATGATCCTCAGATCTCAGCTTCCTGAGTAGCTAAGAAGACAAGCATGAGCCACTATGCTGGGCTACATTCTTTTTTTCACCTGTAAACAAACCCGTTATCTCAAATTTTCTTGCTGTCTTGATATTATGAACATAAGACTTGGGGGTTAAACTCCTACATGAGTTATGCAGGACAAATTATATTCAAACCAATTGATATGGTCTAGTGAAAAAGACAGACTATGCCTACCTTAGGGCAAGTAACATAATTTCTGCCCCACTATAGGTCAAAATGACTTGGGCATACTTAGAAATAAGGGAGCCTAGAAAATGTGTTCTTTGTGCTGACGAGACATGTGTCCTGTTAAATTTAGTAGGGGCGGGGGGGGCTACCTCTATAAAAGAATAAGAGCACTGGGCACTGATGGCTCACGCCTGTAATCCCAGCTACTTAAGAGGCTGAGATCTAAGGATCACAGTTTGAAGCCAGCCCAGGTAGTAAAGTCCCTATGAGAATCTTAACCCCTGGGAAACCAGAAGTGAAGTTCAAAATGGTAGAGGGCTAGCCTTGAGGAAAAGAGCTCAGGGACAGCACCCAGCCCCTGCGTTTAAGCCCCACAACTAACAAAAAAACTCAAAAACCAGACATAAAAAAGAATAAGAAAGCAAGTACACTACATAGTGTGTACCACAGGAAATATTTTTGAGATTCTGGAACGTAGCAGACTCAAAGCCCCATGGCAATGTGCCAAAGGTGTTTGGGAAAGGACATTCTCCCTAGGCTCTGTCATAGACGCTAGTGACCACGCTGGCTGGTGACTAGTAAAGAGTTTTCCGTGTCCTTGAAACATCAGAGTGTGTGGTGTCTGGCAGAGTACTGCTTATAACAGAAAATTCTAGAAGCCTGTAGCCATGTCAGGATTCCTCTAGTCTATGACTTGACAGTCACTGAGCCAACATAGAGATGATGATGAACCAGAAGACAGTTGTTTCTATGCACAAATAATACATTTTCTGGAGCTCTGTAAGACCTGTGGTGAGCATCACCAGCTTGTGCAGACAGATCGTGTCTCAGTCAGTGAGATGTCTATATGAATATGAAGATAGCCAGACACCAGTGGCTCACATCTGTAATCCTAGCTACATCAAGAGGCTGAGAGCTGTGGTATTGTGGCTCAAGTGGTAGAGCAAGTAGCCTTGAGCACAGAGAGGCTCAGGGATAGAGTCCAGGCCCTGAGTTCAAACCTCAGGACTGGCAAAAAAAAAGAATGAATAGTAATATATGTATCTTGAGCATTAGTGTGAAGATTAAATGATTTGATATGTATTTAGTGCTTAAAGTAGTGCTTTATAGAGAGTAACTGCTCTTTGTGTCTTTGTTATATAAAACCCTGAAGGATTTAGTGTAGGAAGTAACTTGAAGTTTTCACTTTTGGTCCAGTATAATCTGAAACACACATGTGCACACATGTGGTCATGCCCTACAGAACTTTTCATAAATGACAAATCACATACATGACATACATAAGTGTATAAGGAAGTTGAGAAAAGTGCTCATCACTTAATGACATAGTAGTCATGATAACTTGATAGCATATGTTTGTGCTGATGCTATAATGAACAAGTATAAACTATAGCTTGCAATTATGGTGTGTAATACTTGGTTATGATAATAAACAAGTATGTTACTGGTTTGTGTACTTACTACTATACTTTTTATATGTATGTGTGCTGATCTTAGGGCTTGAACCCATAGCCTGGTGCTACCCCTGAGCTTTTTTGGTCAAAGCTAGAGCTCTACAACTTGGCCACATCTCCACTTCCAACTTTTTGGTAGTTAATTGGAGATAAGAATCTCATGGACTTTGAACCACCATCCTCAGATCTCAACCTCCTGAGGATCTAGAATTGCAGGTGTGAGTCACCCCACACCTAGCAATTACACTGTAATTTTTATTGTGCTTTTAGAATGGACTTCTGCTTATAAAACAGTTTAACACATTGGGCCCAGCATGGCCTCAGACACCTTTTATTTACCTACTTTCTTATTCCAGTCGCTTTTCTGGTATTTGACTTAATCATGCATTATTTTGTTTATCATGGTTCTAGGAACCTTTACACATACACACACTCACACACACACACACACACACACTCACACACACATACACCACACACACAGCCTAGGTAGGTATAAGCTATGCTGTCTAGGTTTGTGTAAGATGTTTTTGCACCATGTGAAAATTACCTAACAACCCATAGCTCCATCATTAAGCAATGTGTGACTGTGCAATACACACATAAGAGATTGTGGACACCCTGAGAATGGTTAGTCATCTTCCAGGCAAAGTATGTACCTTCTTCTGTAGATAGAGGGAGGAGCCTGAGCAATAAGGCTTGCCCAGGAAAAGAAGCAATGGAGGAGGGTGTGGGTAAATCAGAGACGCGTTTTCACTCCCCTGGGCAAAAGGGCACAGAAGCTGAGGTCATGGAGCGCTTCAAAAGAAGAAAACGTAATTCAGTGGTCTATTAAAAGGTCAACAGTGACCTTAGCAAGATTAATTTCACACCATCTGGGGATGGGGGAGGGCAGCATGGAGAGGCCCAGACAGGGATGGGAAGTGACACACTAGAGAGGGAGAGCGCAACCTATGAAAAAACAAGAAGAGAAAAGGAAACAGGTGGAACACCAGTTTCCTCAAGACAGGAGCAGCTAGCACACACTCTAGGCTGCGGGGAGGAGCTAAGCAGACCCACCGAACTGAGGACTGATGAAGGAAGGTCTTAGAAGGGTAGAAAGAAAAGGGGTTAAGGGCTTGTGTTCCCCCAAACCCTTATACTTGACTGCTAGGAGACTTAATTGGCTACTCATAATCAGGAAGCTGGTCCAGGCACATTAACTGTGAATGCGTTTTTATTATGAGTTTTTGTAGCATTCTATTAATTAATTCAGATACTGCCAGTAGTGAGGCTTGAATCCAGGGGCTTGCACTCTTCCTTGGCATTTTTTGCTCAAAGCTGGCATTCTACCACATGAGCCATGACTCCAGTTCCTATTGTGGGTTTTAACTGATCTTCTCTGGTGCTTGAACATAGATAACATTATTTTTTTAAGTGTTTTGTTATGTGACAATGGCTCGATCTTGAAAAGGAGCATGGGAGACCAGACAAAATCAAATGAGCAATGGATTTCTGGAACTCTGCATATAAATTTCTATGATGGTTGGCTTCAGTCTGCTGAGCACTATTCTAACTTGGCTGAACAGGCTATAAAAAAGGAATGTTGGGTCTTTGTTCCCTATAGAATAGAATCTCGGAAGTGACACTGTAGCTCCAAGTGGTAGAATGCTAGTCTTGAGCACAAAAACTCAGAGACGGTACTCAAGCCCTGAGTTCAAGCCCCATGACTGACAACAAGAAAAGAAAAGAATAGAATCTTCAAGATAGAACTTCTAAGTTTTGGCTTCTAAACAAAGGGGCAGATGATTAGGCCTTTGAGAAAATCATCATCAAGTCACTGACTCCTCAAAGGTGTTTGTTGGAACATGCAACTAGAACCTGATGTACCATTGCCTCCTTCCCCTTCTACCCTGGAACAACTTGGCCCCTTTCATTTCATCTGCCAGGCCTCATGTGACCTCATTTTCCTTCCTACCCAGCCTGATGAGTCACTTTCGGCAAAGACTGCTAGAGTATTTGTAAAAATAGTCTTAATTATTCTCCTCTCGGTACCAGGCCCTTTGGCCATCTGGCTAGACCGCTCCTTTCCCACCATTTCTACATCTTGACTCTCATGACTTAGTCTGGCTGTTGTGGTATGGCACAAGTGACATTAGGCCAGTTAAGCCTGAGCCTCGGGGGACCTTGCCAGCGTCCACTCTTTCTAGGAATCCTGCCCTGCTGCCATGGGAACAAGCAAGGCTAGTCATCTGAAGGATTGCAGACCATGGGAACAAAGACAGGCTGGCCTGGTGAGGCCACTGGAGACCAACCCGCCTCCAGTTCTTCCAGCAGCCAAGAGACACAAGGAAGCCCAGCCAGGATCATCCAGGCCAGAACCAGAGGAGGGGAACCATACTGGCAAGCCACAGACCAATAAGCTAAATAAATGGATGTTGACTTAAGCCACTTTGGGGTGGTTTGTAGCAGATGGGGAGAGTTGGAGTAAGGGTTGAGGAAGAAGAGAGAGCTTTGGAGAGAGAATATTACTCTTCTTTTTTTAAAAAAAAACCGTTATATGATGAACAACAATTAGACATATTTACTGGGGACAACAGGTTTTGAGAAAGAACTTGATTCCTTGGCCTGGTTACTTATGAGACTATGTAGCTAGGTGAAGACACAGGAAATAGGAAGACAGAGATGAGGGAACTTGCAGAGCTCCTGTGGTAGAGAAGTGGATAGGCAGTGCTAGCAACTAAGTAGCAAGAGTCACCATTGTCCAGCTCAGCCAACCATGGCAGGCATCATTAATCTATCACAGCACTGACTTCTGCTGCTCCCAGATGCAGTCTTAATCCAGCAGTCCTCATTCAGGCTCATCAGATCTTGAAATGCAACCCACGCCCAAAACTGTTCAAGAGAGGGCTGGAAACTTTCCCCACTATTCATACTATCCTGAAACAGAAAAAAAAAAATCTCTGATAAAAATTAAGTACAAATAGAGTCATCATAGATACAAAGTTAGGCTTCCCTAATAAAGGGTGGTAGGGAGGGCAGAACACAATCAGCACTTGATGCTGGCTCTTTCCCTCTGTGTCTTTTTATACTCTGTTCTATGGGAGGAGAGTGGAGGGATTCTCTCCTCTTGGAAGGCCAGCTAAAAATGTCCTTGTCATTATTTTCTCAATATTTTTATCCCTGTTTAATACCATATTATGAGGGATCTTTGTTCTTTCCTCCAGCATATAGAAATACGTACCTAGGAAACCTAGCAGATGAAGAAGGCAAGGAATTCTCTTAGAAGCAAGAAGGAGGCCTCCCCAAAGGAAAGGCCTATGGAGCAGTGATACGCTGTGAAAGGGGAAGATACTATAGAGACCAAATGTGTATGAAATGTGTATGAATCAGAAGCTGTGGACCCATCCCTATGTACTATGTAGGCATGGCTTGTTCCATATCTTGTGCTATATCTAAAACAAAAATTTTGCTGGGCACTGGTGGCTCACACCTGTAATCCTAGATACACAGGAGGTTGAGATCTGAGGATCACGGTTCAAAGCCAGCCCAGGCAGAAAAGTCCATGATGTTCTTATTTCCAATGAACGAATAGAAAACTAATAGAAATGGAACTGTGGCTCAAAGTGGTACAGTGCTAGCCTGGAGCAAAAAAAGCTCAGGGACAGCACGCAGGCCCCGAGATCAAATCCCACCACCAAAAACAAAGAAAACACATACACACACACACACACACACACAAACACATGGCCAACTCAGCCACAGCTAAGAAAGGCTGAGTAACTCATTCAGAGTCACACAGCAAAATCTGTCAGGTTGGATTCACCCCCAAGGTCTCAGGGTCTTCAGTGCCCACCCACAGCTTCCTCCTTCTCCCAAGGTCTCCCCCCACTTCTAAGTCCTTCTTCCTCATCCTGGCAGAGATGAGCCCTGTGGGTCCCCTCTAACAGCTTGCTGCCTGACGGCCCCCTGGCAGTAAAGGATGGATTTTCTGGGCTCTGGCTGGGTTGTTTTGTGCAGTGACCAAGGGCACACATTTTGTCAGACATTCGGCCTGAATAAGGGGCTCAGGCCTTTAGTCTGTGGCTGTGGCACAGAGAAAAGCTAACTGACCCAGAAGGGGATTGAACTTGTGACCTAGGCTGCAGAGTCATAGGGCTCTATCTTCCCTGGGCTTATAGAAGCAGATCTCGGGAGGGCTATTTAGTGGGAAACTGGCCTTGCATGCTAAATCTTGGATGGCTTCTCCCCAATTCTCCACTCCCCCCTCGGGGCCTCTCCCCACCTCTGAAGATTAAGAAACCGAGGTTCACGCAAGAGCAGAGAGAAGAAGAAAATAAATGGCGATTTAAATTCATGCCTCTGGATGGGGGAGCTTAGCCTAGTAGACCCTTCTCTCGCTCCATCTCTGCCACCTCCATTTGGTGATTTATTTCAGGCGCTTGGCCTCTGTATATGTGTAAAAATCCCCCTGAATGCTGTCCCGAGGGCAGTCAATGGTCTCTCTGAAGTTTAGCGCCAATGCTGATGTGTGCAAAAGGATGAAAAACGTACATTTTCAAGTCTCCCCAAAGCTTCAAGCCAAAAGGGGGAGGGAAAAAAAAGAAAAAGAAAAAAGTTGTCTATTCCCCTTTTTCAGCCCTCACACTTCAAATGCTAATGAAAAGTGTGTTGTCTTGGGCCTTGAATAGGTCTAAAATGCTCTGGTTTGGAAGTATTTGCATACCCTCCTGAATAGGGAGGCAGCCAGCAGAGAGGATTAGGGCTACACATCAACTCCTCCTAAAAGGAGCTGACAGGGCTGAAGAAAATTGAGTGTCTCAGAGCCTCACTGTAAGGGGGAGGGGGGCTGGAGGTGGGCAAGCGAGTGTGTCTTCCATAAATTCACCAGTCCTAAAACAAGTGGCATGTTTTTAACTTTGCCAAACACCACATGCATGATTTTCAATCGTCACACGGACAAAGATTAGCACTCTTCTTTGGGATTGCTATGTTTGTTTGAAAATGAAGTATGGTTTGATTGGTTACTTCATCTTCCTTTACCCTCACCAAAGCCCACTATCTGTCTCCTAGTGCTAACAATCACTTGGCTTCTAGATATAACTTCTTTATTTCTGTTATTTCCTGAGGACCCATCTCCAAATGTTTTCTTCTCCTATATGTTATTTATTCACTTATTTATTTGCAGGGGCCCAGGCCCAGAAGTTATGGATAGTTTCTTTTTCTCTTTTTACCAATTTAGAATCTCAAAAGTACGTGGATTTTTTCCCCCATACAACAGACTATTTGTTTCTTTCCATCCAACAGGTTATTTGTTTTTAATTTCTTTTCTGTTGTTAGTAGTGATGGGGTTTCTATTTGCTTGGTTGGTTGGTTTTTTTGAGAGTAGTCTTGCTATGTAGCTCAGGCTGGCCTTGAACATGCTATGTAACTGTAGCTGTCCTCAAACTGGAGATGGATCCTCTCACTTTGCCTTCCCTTGTAGTTAGGGCCAAGGAGCAAACCATGACACCCAGGTTGAAGTTAATTGTTAGGGTATCAATATTTCTAGATCTTAAACTCATTTCATTTGTTTGTTCCCTAGTCATAATTTCTCTTAATATTCATACATGTTCTTTGCCTTTTTAGGTATTGGTGTGGACTGCTATAAATTAGAATGTGTCTTTGCAAATGTCCCTGTTTCTACTTCATTGTAGCTTTCTTCTTGATTGTTATATAAATCCATTTGAATCATTATGTTTCTGATCCATTTGCTTTGTTGTTTGTAATTCAAATTTGGGTAGGCTATTGAGTCACAGTTTAAATGGAAGATCAATTTATCTGGAAGCTAAAGTCCAGAAATTAGTGCAGGCTAGATACAGTCTCAAAGAAAGAATGAAAGGGAGCAAGGTATCATGCTTCATATCCTGACTCCAGGACATACCTGCCTCTCTTTGTCCTGTTAGAAAGCATCACTAGACCAAGATTCCTGCAGAACAGTGTATGCAACCCTCAAGATCCTGACTCCAAAGATAGCAGTGGCAAACTTGCTTCATACAAAAGAATTCTACCATTTAAAAAAAATACTTGTTGTTTGTAGAAAGTTTCACTAAAGATCCCTCTGATCTTTGCTGCTTAAAACGAAGTATATAGCAGCTTATGTGCAAAATGCATTAGATTTTTCACAACTTTTTGCCATTAGAGATTGTGTAGGAGACCTGGGAAAATATCCAAATCTAAAAATCCAATAATTAAAGCCCTTTCCTTTTCTAGATTTTAATGCTGAATTTATGTGTGAAGCAAAGTTCACAGCTCATCCAAAGTTGAAAGAATGGTCCTAAAATTTCAGCTGCTACCCAATGTAAAGAAACAAAAATTTATGCTTTTTGTTCAACTCAGCTTCAGTTTAATGAAGAAACAAAGAAATAATGTTACTCTTCAGAGAACTGTAGCATCATCCAGAGTCTAGACAATGTCTCATTCTCAATTTCTGGGAACAATTTAAGCTTACTTGGCATTTAAAGAAATAAGAAAATATAACCCATGGTTTTTAAAAGAAGAAGAGTTAATACAACTTGATTGTGAGATAGATTTTATAGTTATTGGATAACAATTTTAAAGCAGTAATTATAGTCATAATGATAGGAAATCACAACAGAAAATTCAAACTATAAAATTCAAATGAAATCCTTTTATATAAAAAACAATATATGCAAAAAAGTGACTGAATGGGCTTAATCTCAGATTAGAGTTAATTAATTCAAAGATAAGTCATTATAACTGTCCTATATAAATAAAAGAGAAAAAAAGGATTTTAAGATGAACAAAGTCTTAGACACCAGTAAGGCACTTTGAAGATATTTGACATATATGTCTTGAAAGTCCCAGAGGAAAAAGGAGAGAGAATAGAATGTTAGTAGGATTTTTGTTTGGTTTGGTTTTGGTTTTGATTATAGTCCTGGGACTTAAACTCAGGGCCTGGGCATTGTCTCTGAGCTTCTTTTGCTCAAGGATAGCACTCTACCTCTTGAGCCACAGTGCTGCTTCCAGCTTTTTGGTAGGTTTTTCATGGAGATAAGAGTCTCACAGGCATTCCTGCCCAGGCTGGCTTTGAACTGTGATCCTCTGATCTCAGCCTCCTGAATAGCTAGGATTATAGACATGAGCCACCAATGCCAGGTGAACTTAACTTTTTTTTTTTTTGGTCCATCGTGGGGCTTGAACTCTGGGCTTGGGCACTGTCCTGTCCCTGCGCTCTTCAGCCCAAGGCGAGTGCTCTACTGCTTGAGTCACAGCGCCACTTCTGGTTTTCTAGTGGTTTATCGGAGATAAGAGTCTCCTGGACTTTCCTGCCTGGACTGGCTTTGAACCGTGATCCTCAGATTTCAGCCTCCTGAGTAGCTAGGATTAGAGGCATGAGCCACCGGCGCCTGGCTAAACTTAACTTTTTAAAAATATAAAATGACATAAGTTTTTCAAAATCTGTTGAAAGACATAAAGTTATAGATTCAAAAGACTCATCAAAGCTCACCTGTTACAATGCTAGTCTCATCCAAAAATACCCTCTAAGCATCACATATAGTAACATATATATTCATGGTTTTCAAAGATCTTCTGTTATGTAGTAATCATATTTGCATTATTCAAAATCTGGATGAGTTTTCATCCTACCATGTAAGGTATTCTAGTCTTTGAGACTCATTTGCTTTATCAATATGATGAAGACAGGAATCTGTATGAACTCTCTCCCTCCTGCCCTCTCTTTTTCTCTCCTTCTGGATTTTTTTTTCCAATCAGTACTGAGTTTTGCACTGAGGACTTCATTAATGCTAGGCAGGCACTGGCACTATACCACTGGAGCCCTCTCCCCAGCACCCTTTTCTTCCTTTTCCTGAAGGAGAGGTGCATAAAGAAAAGTGTTGTCTCTCTGATAAAAAGAGATATAGGAAGAACACCCGCTCCCCTGCATTAAGGCAGCTGTATGATGAGCTGGTACTTAGGGCTACCTGTGCATATGTGATCATAAAGGAAAATGCCAACTGAGAGGAGCAGAGAAGACAAGCTAGAAAAAGCAGGTATTGGTGATATGCCTGAATCAACTCCTGGAACCACCCAATATTCTGGTTTCCATGGGGATAATGAATATTCTCATTGGTTAATCTGTGATTAATTATGCATTTCTTATTTTCCATCAAAAAATTCTAATGAAAGAGAGGGAAGAGAGAGAGAAAGATGTGGGAAGGAGGAATATGACCCTAGTTTCTTAACTGCAGCCCTTGGATGTAAGATGATGTTCACTGGAATGCCTTGAACAGAAGCCATTTGATAAGAGTGGGCGAAGCCAGAAGCTGCACGTTCCTCTGTGACTGTGATGTTTGAGATTTTTCACCTGCTTTCAAATGGAGACACCAAGAAAACAAACATATGGTATCTGAAGTTCAGAAGAGAGATCCAAAACGGGCATACACACTGGAGAGTTATCAGCAGGCCTGTGGTATTTATTTCCTTTTATTTTTTTTCTTTCACTATGTATACATTCTACTTATTACCCCTCCCCTTTTCTTAGTAGTCCTTGAAATGACATAAGGGCTTTTTTAATGTCAGTCTTGGGGCTTGAACTCAAGGCCTGAGCACTTTCACTTACCTTTTATGTTCAAGGCTGGTGTTCTACCACTTACAACCACAGCTCCATTTCCATGTTTTTGGTAGTTAACTGAAGAGTCTCAGGGACTTCCCTTCCTAGACTCACTTTGAACCACAATCATCAGATCTCAACTTCCTGAGTAGCTAGAATTACAGGCATGAGCCACCAGCACATGAGTTACAATGGCATTTTATAATGAACATGTAAACCTATACTCCAAGGTAGAGATAATATACTCATATGTATTTACTGAGCTTCCTGGGAGAAAAAGGAAAAAAAATAAAGACACCTAGGACTGGCCCTCTGTTCAAAGTAAATAGAGACCAATCATTAAGAAGAAATGGTCACTATGAAAAGGACTAGAGGTATGGCTCAGAGGTAGAGCACCTGCCTAGAAAGTGTGAGATCCAGTACAAGCCCTAGTCTTAGAATATTCAGCAGTTGGGGCTGGGAAGGTGGCTCAGTGGTAGAGCGCTTGCCTTGCATGCCTGAGGCTCTGGGTTTGATTCCTTAACACCACATAAGCAAAAAGAAAAAAGCCAGAAGTGGTACTATGGCTCAAGTGGTAGAGCGCTAGCCTTGACCTGAAGAACTGAGGGACAGCGCCCAGGCCCAGAGTTTAGGCCCCACGACCGGACCCCCCCCCAAAAAAAGAATATTCATCAGTTGTATTAAAGTATTATATTTTGAAGCCTCCAAAAAAGAATTGATATAATTCTGCTTGATTAACTTGATCATCATGAGAGAATATGGTACATATAGAATTATGTAAGTTTATTTCTTACATTGTCATATATAGTTAAAATAGATTCATTTTTGTGGAAAACAAAAAAAAGAAGGAATGGCTAGGATAAAATTCAGAAGCCAGGAGAAAAGATTATCAAGGAAGAGAAGAAGGAGGCTCTGCCATCTCCAACACTGCTAGGAGGGTTGGACTTTGTGGATTTAGCAAGACAAAGATTGCTAGAGATGGTGGCAAGAGCAACTCAGAGGAGTCCAGAGCTAATTCTGAGATGAGGTAGGTAGGCAGCCATCCCAGAGGACCTCGCAGAGACAGTTTATCACAGGGACCATCTTTCCTATGGGACAGGGAACAATATGGTGCCCACCCCTATCCAGGTGAATCCTTGTAACACTGGGGCTAGAGAGAGAGGTACTCTGCGCAGGTGTGCAGCTGCATCTGGGCAGAGGGTGGGAATGCCGGCCAATCCCAGGAAAGTTCTAGGGCAGGAGGGAGTTCAAGTTTGGGTTGTGGGAGCATTCTAGTGATGCAGCTGGGGGCTATAAGCTGTTCACAGGAGTGAAGTGGGATGGGCTAAAGGCCTGATATAGAAGGAATGCTAACAGAATGTTGAGAAGTGAAGCTGAGGAGATGGAAAGAGAGCTACCCCCTGCAATTTTAGCATGTGCTAAGGGAAGATACCTATGCGTGAAGCCTCCAGCGAAACCTCAGGGACCCAGCCCTCAATGTTTCCTCAGGCAGAAACACTATAGGGAAAGGTTGCTGCATTTATTCTGGCGGAAGCGTGTGCGGAGAGGGCAGGGGGGGGGGACAGAGACAGAGAGACAGACAGACAGACAGACAGACAGAGACACAGAGAGACAGAGAGACAGCGAGAGAGGATAGAGATTCCTCCAGACTCTGTGTGTATTGTTCTTCTATGACCCAGCTGGGTATTCTTACTTCCTAACTGCAATCAAATGTAACTGTAAATATGACCATATGCTGGTCCTGTGGGTTATTCAATGACTCTCCTAAGATGAGGTAGGTTTGAGGGACATTCCAACACAGTAATTCCTGATCTTTTCATATGCTAAACACTGTGGTAACTAACAATGCCAAGGCTGAGTTAAACATGGGTATGGGTATGGGAGGGGGTTTCTGTGATATACAATTACAATATGAATGCATCCACTACAGTATCTGTCACTCAGACGACCATAATACATGTTTTTCTTCCTCCTTAGTTCCCATTTTCTATCATTTTCTAATACCAAATGATATTAACCTTAGAGACTTATCCCTTATCATATTTGTAAACTAATGAGCTGTAAGCTGCTAAGGAAAAAAAAAACATAATTGGAATTAGCCTAACTGACAACTAGTGTGGGAGCTGAAGAATATTCTAATGTGGTTAATATTCTAATGTTGTATTCTAATGTTGTTCTCACAACTTTCAAAAGAAAGTGAGGCCCAACTAGACCTCATCTGGAGAGAACCGGGAGCTGGAGTCAGCCAGCACGTGGGGAGATCCATACATCAATTTCACTGTGGGGTGTGATCTTTTGTTTCTCCTGGTCACTTCTGTATCTTCTTTTGGCTTACCACCTTGCCCTAATTGGCATGTCTTAGTACTCTCCTGAGTGAGAATTTAATTGGTTTTAGGTCTGATAATAAGTTTTCTAACGTTGATTGAAGTAACCACCAAATAAGAAGCATGACATGGCACCTTGCTTAATTTTGTCTGCTAGTAGAGGAGGTATAGAATAGTGACTTTTATAGAAGAGTGGCCTTTACTTCAGATTGAAAATGATCATCTTCTAGTTATAGTCTCATAAGGCCTTGCTTGTCATGTGTGAGAGAGTCAGAAAATATATAGAAAGAAATAGAGAGAGAGAAGTAGAAATAGAGAAACAGAGAAAAACAGAGAGGCAGAAACAGATTTGGCATGGAGGAGTAGTCTTTCCCTCTCTCTCTCTCTGTCTTTCTCTGTCTCTCTGTCTCTGTTCTCTCCCTCAGAAGGACATTGGTTCTGGCACAGGGATCCTGTACTCAACACAACCCAATCACAATTCCAAAAGCCTTACTTTCTTTTCTTTTTGGGTCCGGTCGTGGGGCCTGAACTCTGGGCCTGGGCGCTGTCCCTCTGCTCTTCGGCTCAAGGCTAGCGCTCTACCACTTGAGCCACAGTGCCACTTTTGGCTTTTTTCTTTTTGCTTATGTGGTGCTGAGGAATCGAACCCAGGGCCTCAGGCATGCAAGGCAAGCGCTCTACCACTGAGCCACCATCCCAGCCCCCAAAAGCCTTACTTTCATACCACCACTTCATATACCATCAAAGCAGGGCTTTGCTAGATGAATTGAGGGGACACAGACATTTATTTAGTTCTCACTTTTCACTTAGAATTGTATCGAATTCCTTTCTATTAAAAGGAAACAAGTAGGCTTTGCTCTCTTAAAGATGGTTTCTTCCCCCTTATACCATTTTTACTTAAGAATTTTCTTCTTTCCCAAGAGAATTCTGCCTTCTTTCCCATGCAGAGGTAACTTCAGTTCATTGACCTTCTTTTTAATAAGGTAGCTTTAAACATGGTTATGCTTACATTCTCCCAAGAGAATGAGCCTTGGAAAGGTTGACTTTTTTTTTCCTCTACACACTATTGTACCACTAAATTTAATTATGTCATCTTATCATGGCTGCATGAACTCTCGAGGGACATTGGAACATGGGCGATGGTAAAATTGTCTTGTGTTCCAAGTGCCTCATTTTCTTCTCATCAAATCCTAACTCTCTGCTCCCATGCTGCTTGTACAAAACCACCATTCCAAGATGGTGATGGCTATGTGGGTGAAGTCAAATAGAAATTTCATGAAAAACTACCTGGGAAATTTTATCAGGGTTGATAATGTCTGGGTCTTTTCCTTTTTCCTCAAAGATTACTCTTCGGATGGAAATTACACATATCACAACTCTATCTTGATATGCTTGGCAGATGCAGTGCTTATTAGCTAGGCAACTTAGTAATCTTTCAGCTTTAGCTGCCATTTTTTCAGGGAAGAAATATTTCCTATGGGGGAAGAAATTCATTTGAGAGTCTAACAAGGCCAAAATTGAATCTATCAATTTACTATCTGAGACCAAAGGTTAGATGGAAAAGATCTATACACTATGCAAATATACTTTAGGGGTTTGTATGTAGCCTTCATAATAAAGCTTGGCCTCCTCCCCTTTAAGTAATGTGCTTGGTTTGGAGATAGGTTAATTTAATTAGAGCTCTACTCTCTTTTCTGAAGGCATCTGAAGAGCCAGGAATGGCCAAATGCTCATGGGTTATTGACACTACTTGCTAGCAATATAATCAAATGCATTTATCAGTCTTTGCTTGGGTGTTGAGCTAACTAAGAGACTAAATTATCTCTAGCCCTCAGGAGCAGATGGCAAGTTCCTATGAAAGTAAGGGATATTACTTCCAGTTGTTCCAGGAAGGTTATCTGCACAGCTGTCACAGCCAATAGCGTGGGTAGATAAAAAGGAACCCAGGCTACATTCTTCCTACCAACTCAGTCCCAAGCAAACACTCCATTGTCACAATCAAATTCAGCATGAAACATAGACATTATCACCACTTTACCTTACAAGTCCCATTTGGACCCCAACTCTTTCAAGTATATTTGTAAAAAAGAAAAATGGAGTTAGCTATCACCTTCTACTCATGTGTTTAAGTAAATCTTTTCTTCGGTCTGTTGTTATGAAACAGCATAGTCAAAGCCAGAGAAGAATGGAAAAAGACTCATGTGTAGGTTTACCAGAGTATTATTAAAGACAAAGAACTGCTTTGCCTCCAAGGTTGAGACTTACAATGCCAAGTATAATGTTTCTAAAAGGGATAATGAAAGGTTTGGCGAGAGTTCTACTTATTGCACTGATGTGATTCTTTTTACTTACATGTGTATGTTAAAACACACATACACACACGCACATGCTGGATGCCAATGGCTTATACCTTTATACCTGTAATCCTAGCTACTTAGGAGGCTGAGATCTGAGAATTAAGGTTCAAATCCAGCCCAGGAAGTCTATGAGACTTTTAACTCCAGTTAACCACTAAAAACCTCTAATTGGAGCTGTGGCTTAAGTGGTAGAAAAATAGCCTAAGGAACAGCACCCAGACTCTGAGTTCAAATCCCAGTATACTCTCTTCTCTCTCTTCTCTCTCTCTTTCTCTTTCTCTCTCTCTCTATCTAACTTTCTCTCTCTCTCTCTCTCTCTCTCTCACACACACACACACACACACACACCTCATACACAAATGAATGTGATATGTGGAGATGGTGGAAATTCTGTTCTGTCTCTTCAGGCTATTAAAAGAATGATGCATGGATTTTCTTACTTTAATATGTATGTTTGGTTGCACAACATGGACTGATAAGGCCTATTTCTAATAAAATCTTTGTGGGATTAAATAACATTTTAATAGGGATGGCACTTTATATTGCATAAGAAAGTTGTCATAGTGTTAATATGTTTTCATCATTTGGAGATCTTTTGTTTACAACCAGAAATACTATCTGTAGGCCCTTTTGCAACGATTGGAACCAGGGTGATAGATAGTAAAGATCTGTTGAATTGGTCTTAGTCAGAATTCCATATATGGCACCTTATCACTGGTATGCCTCTGTTCATTTTCCTCTGGCTGCCCTGAATGAATTTAAAACATCACTAGAGGTATGCTAGAAGCTGGGTATTAGAGCCAGAGAGACTTGCAGTTGACCCTTACTTTCACCAGTGACTCTGATTAACTAAGCTCTCTGACCTTTGTTGTCCTTATCTATTGAATAGGGATAACAGGGCTTAATTCCCAAAGTTCTTTGTGAAAGTTACATGTGATGTCATTTTTGTCAGTTGTGGAGCTTGAACTCTGGTCCTGGGCGCTGTCCCTCAGCTCTTCAGCTCAAGGCGAGCGCTCTACCGCTTGAGCCACAGCATCACTTCCAGTTTTCTGGTGGTTTATTGGTGATGAGTCTCATGGACTTTCTTGTCTGGGCTGGCTTTGAACCTCAATCGTCAGATTTCAGTAGCTAGGATTACAGGCGTGAGCCACCAGCGCCCAGCCATGATGTCATATTTTTAAAAGCACCAAAAAGATGAGTAGATCTGTGAATGTTTAAAAAAAATGGTGGTCTGATTTCATTTCATATAAAACCTGGTCATTGGGGCTGGGAAGATGGCTCAGTGGTAGAGTGCTTGCCTTGCATGCCTGAGGCCCTGGGTTCGATTCCTCAGCACCACATAAGCAAAAAGAAAAAAGCGAGAAGTGGCGCTGTGGCTCAAGTGGTAGAGCGCTAGCCTTGAGCTGAAGAGCTAAGGGACAGCGCCCAGGCCCAGAGTTCAGGCTCCACGACTGAACCCAAAAAAAAAAAATCCTAGTCATTATCATAGAACTAATTAATGGCAGATCTCCGACAAATTAAAAGTTTTCTCCACCCAGTTTTATAAAGAACCCAGGAGTTTCATTTTTCCCTTTAATTTTATTGTAAAAGTGATATGCAGAGGGGTTACAGTTACATAAGTAGGGTAATGAGTACATTTCTTTTTGAGCAGTGTTACCCCCTCCCTCATTTTCTCCCACTTGCTCCTCCCACCCTCCTCTCCCCCAAGTTGTAAGGCGCATTTAAGGTCATATATGATTGTCATAGGAGAGCTTTACCATATTAAAATCTTTAAAAGTCCAAAAATTCACATATGTAACATCCTTCTTCATCTGTGAGAGGTAAACAAAATGTTAAATCCTCCAAGAAGATGAGGACTTCAGACTGATGGGGCTTTTTTTTTTTCCTAAGAAGGATAGCTCTTAATCAGAGTGCATTCTCCATTCAAAATAATCTGTGAAGACTGGCATGAAAATGCAGATTCCTAATTGAACAAAGACAATTATTTCCAGATTGCAGTACAGTGGTGAATAGCTGTGTGCTCCAATTATCGTTAGACTTTTATTTCAAATGGGAGGCTGAAATCACAGACAAGTTAGCCTTAATTGGGAGAAATGGCTGAAATTGTACTTTTAATTCCCTACTGTAACATCCTATATGTAGGTCATCTTTTCTCATGTGTGTATGACAGCACCCAGTTTACATGTTTATTCGAGATGGCAAACTGCAGTAGCAAGATGGACAGACTTTCCCTGAATGAGTAAAAGCATGCAGAAATCCACCACAGCCATGGAACTGGAGAGATTTAAATAAAGGAAGTGGAGAGTACATTATTTATTATAGCTGTGTGATAAATCATAAACTCCCATGAAATCCTAACTCAACCTCATGTTCAGGCAAGATGTTCCCTTCATCCTGACTATTCATTATATATATATATATATATGCATATATATATATAACCATTTAAAACTATTTTCAAAAGTGGTGCAGACATAAATACATTATCTCCAAAAGTCAGACTAGATATAGCAGATTAGGAAAAGATTACTGAAGCTGAGAACTGGTGGTGCATGCCTGTAATCCTAGCTACTCAGAAGGCTCAGGCATGGTATATCATAATTTGAAGCCAGCCCTGGAAGAAAAGTCCTCAAGGTTCCAACTCTAACCAGCAAAATGCCAGACTGGAGGCATGGTTCAAATGGTAGAGCACCAGCCATGAGCAAGCAAGTTAATGGAGAGCGTGAGAATTAGAATTTAACCCACACTTTTGGCATGCACACATGTGTGCACACACACACAAGGGTGATTTTTTAAAATGAGGCATTCCAAGACTATATAACATTCATGCTTCTCAAAAAGCTATCAACCACTGGAAGAGGAATGTAGAATGGCTGGGTTGAAAAAGTTGGGCTCAAAGCAGCAATTCCTAATCTCTGCTCTTTGTGGCTCTTCAGCTGGAGACACTGGACTCAAGGAGTTCAGAAGCCATGCCACCACCCATCCCTCTGAATCATCTACCTTTGTACAAAAGGTTTCTAAAAGATTTTACAAATTCAGTTGCATTTGACCTTCATCCCACCACCCTTGGCCTGGTAGATGCTATCAACCCTCTTTTGAAAATGAAGAAATGAGGTCAATATGCTTGCTTGGGATTACAACTAACCTATGGTGCAAGATATTCCTGGAGAACTTCTAAATGACTTCAACCTCACTCTTTAGCTCTATTCCCCCCACTGCTATTCCTAGAATGTGTTCATTCACCAAAATATACAGCCCTGGATAAAGCCCTGGAGCTTGCATTTTCGTGTGAGCGACAGACAATACACAGAATAAGTCAAAACATACAGTGTCTTTAATGGTGGTGTTATAAAGAAAAGTGCTTGAATTGCAGGTACCAGGTGATCTGTGGTGGCTTTGTTGAAAGGGGCATTTTGAGGAAAGACCTGAAGGAGTTGAAGAGCAAAAGCCATAGCTGTGTGCATTTTATGGAGAAAGAGCAGAGTTGGGTGGATGAGGAGCAAAGGAATAACAGAAGACATACAAGGTAACTGACCTGAAAGCCAATGTAGTAGTTTTATTCTGACTGAAATATGAAGACTCTTGGAGGGTTTCAAGTACAGAATCTTGTCATCTGTCAAAAGGATAGCTCTGGATAGATGGAAATGAGAATCTAGGATAGAAGCAGGGAAGTCATTTAGCAAGGAAATAATAACAATAACAAACGACAATAAGTAGAATTAAAATAGGCTTACACAAGAAATGTATTCCAAAACAGAAAACGTAGCTAGCTCTTATTAGCAAGTAAAAGTGTGTAATTCAATGATACATGTAGTGTTACTAACTTGCATCGAGTGGTCTCTTTTCTTTATTCTGAATACCATCTGTGAAATCTGTCCTCACCTGCAGAAGATTCCATTGCAGAAATGAACATGATGTAGCATTGATGCACTCTTCAATTTATTTGTAATTTAAAAGGAAAGATAATTTTAACCTGAGTTTTGATTAACTCCCTTCACTACATCCTCCTTTTATACACACATTCAACCTCAAACACAGAAAGGTTTTGCTTTCAAGTATCCAGGATATTTGGAGGGGAGAATTTAAATAAATCTGTATTTGGTTATTCCTATCAATCATTGCTGAGCACAGAGATACTGTAATGAAACTTAAAATGGAAAAGCAAAAGTAAATGAAAATGGGAAAAGAAACTAATGACCAAGGATTCCCAACATGACTTTTTATCCTTCCAAAGAAAAGTATAAATTTTGAGATTTATTGGAACAGATTGTGCACATGGGTGGAAATGTAACAGTGAAATCCCCCTTTGTAAAACTAACTTAAGCTGCTGGGCATTGGTGGCTCACGCCTGTAATCCTAGCTACTCTAGAGGCTGAGATCTGAGGATCATGGTTCAAAGCCAGCCCAGGCAGGAAAGTCAGTGAGACTCTTATCTCCAATAAACCACCAGAAAACTGGAAGTGGCGCTGTGGCTCAAGTGGTAGAGCATTTGCCTTGAGTTGAAGAACTCAGGTCCAGTACCCAAGCCCAGAGTTCAAGCCCCATGACTGACAACAACAGCAGCAGCAAAACTAATGTATGCTAGTTAAAATGCTAAACATTTTAAAATAACTATTGTAGCATTAGGATACATATGTAACTTCATTTTTGACCATAAAAGAAAATACATTGGACAGGGAGTAAAATAAATAAATAAAATAACTAATGATCTGTCTGTGGTCCTGAAAAGCCAATTAAAAGCACAGTTACTTTTAAACAGGTACTTCTATTATGTTAGAATGAAATATTCTTGTAAAACTATTCTTAACTAATTCTGAATAGAAGCAAGAAATTTTATTTTGACTTGTTTGGCTTTAATTACTCCTGAGCAAATAAGTTAGTGGGACATATTGCTTTCTTTTTTCCTGACAGATAGTGTGAACTTAGAATAATGTGTAACTACAAAGTAAAAAGAGATACAGTTTATAAAAATCACTAACCAAGGTACAGAATGTCTAACCTTATTCTTAATTATAGTTTTTGTTTATTTGTTTGTTTGTTGCTTTTTGTGTTACTTTGATATTGTTTCCAAAAGAAAAACATCCAGTTCTTTCATCAGGCCCTTAATATAATTAATATAATTTTTCTAATACTTATAAATAGAAACTTTCATAATTATGTCTTTTTTAAATACTTGTGTGTGTGTGTGTGTGTGTATGTGAGTGTGTGTGTGTGCCAACAATGGGCTTTACCTCAGGGACTTGCTCTCTCTCTTGTCTTTTTCTCTCAAGATGAGTGCTCTATCACTGGAGCCACAGTTCTACTTCCCATTTTGGTTTAGTTAACTGGAGATATGAATCTCAGAAACTTTCCTGCCTGGGCTGACTTTAAACATTGATCCTCAGATCTCAGCCTTCTGAGTAGTTATAAATATAGGTGTGAGCCAGCAGAACACAGTCATTATGAATACTTTAACAAATAAATATGGTCCTATCTTCTTGATGTTCTTTCTATTTGAAGCCTTTTTAACCTTTTGACTTACATATTTTTTGGTTTGGGTTTTATCTGTTAAAGGGAAAGAAAAACATCTCAAGTATAGAATGCTCAGGTCAGGGAACTTTCTACAGCATTTCCTACAGTGTGGAAAGAAGAAATTTGCATGTAAACAAGGTATTGTCTATTCATAAATGAGGAAAATTAAGGCTCTGAGCTATCAACGCGCCAGAATAGATAAGTTGCGGGATCCATACTTACAACGGTCTAACTTTATGTCTAATGTCTCATCAATACTCTTTCCTCAAGAAGTTTTGCTAGTGACTTACCAGTACTACATTCCTTTACTCATTTTTCCCCTTTGGTTATTCTTTTTAAATTGCCAGCAGATGTTTTCTCTTCCTCTTCTGGAAGCAAGCTCCTAAGAACTTCAAATTATGTCGCATCTTTATGGACAGAAGCCACGAGTCTGTGATTCAGAGTAGAGTTTTGCAATTGACCAAGCCATAGCTTGGACTGCTAGATTCAATTTCCTTACTTGGAAAACAGAATTAATGGAATCTGCCTTGTAGAGTCACCTGCGAAATACTGAACAACATATCTGACGCATCATAATGTTCAATAAAGCTTGAGTTTTATATTGTTAAGCATACATGAGGTAGAGAAATGCCTCACCCATACCTTGAACACTTAGCAAACAAATCAGTGATTTGTTGTACAGTGTGGAAGGTGCATAATGTGGTAACTTAGATACTAAAATAGTACTAAATGCTTTTATTGCAGGCCAGATCCTCTGCTAAGTTTTGAAGACAATAAAAGAAAATACAATAGATTTCCCTAGGGTTCAGTGATGACTCTCCATACATTTATTTTTATTATTTTTGTGCCGATCCTGGGCCTTGAATTTAAGGCCTGGTTACTGTCCTTGAGCTCCTTTTGCTCAAGGCTAGAGCTCTAGTACTTGAGATAGAGCTCTACCTCTGGCTTTCTAAACAGTAGTTTATTGGAGATAAGAGTCTCATGGACTTTCCTACATAGGATGGCTTTGAACCTGTATCCTCATATCTCAGCCTCCTGAGCAGTTATGATTATAGGCATGAGCCACCAGTGTCCAGTGACTCAATATATTTTTGCTGAACTGGACTTACCTGGACTTGGTTTATATCCTTCCCTTTGTTTTATTCTATGCCATCTCTCTTAGCAATTCCTCTTATTCTTATGCTTCAACAGTTGTTTCTAAATTTGTAAATTTATGGTTTTCCAATGTTATTTCTACAGGCTTAGGGACTGTGTAAATCTTACTACTTCTTAGTCAAAACGTCACAAAATAAATTCACGATTATTCTTTTCCCCTCTGACTTAGTATTTAGTTCTTTTTCATTCTCTGTCACAACAAATGAGCTTCCTGTTGAGCTACCAAAAAGCCAGATTTCTCCTTATACCTCCTTCTAGCTGGCTCCATACGCCATCTTCTTGTTTTCATTTGACAGAATCCCTCTATAGTGTTCCCAGTATAAATTGTGTACAGGCCTACCTGGCTGTCTCTAGTTCTCATTAGTCCCTCCCTTCAAGCTTAAAAGTTTTTTGAGGGCAGGACCAATCCTTTATCCTAGGATTCAACAATTCAAGCTAGGACCAGCCTAAAGACCAGCCACTCATCCTAGGACCAGCCATTCAATCTAGGGCCATGCCTAGCTCACAGAGTAAACTCTAACAAACATGTGTTTATTTAACTCATAGATAGCGGACCTCCAATCCTTCTGCTGCTCCAGCATGCATTCTCCCTGAAGCAATATGTTTTCTTTAAACAACAAACAAACAAAACAGAAGGGGGGGGGAACATCTCACTAACACTTTCCTCTCCCCTGTACAAGATTAGCATGACTCAGTTTAAAACTTGAGCGGAGGGACACAAAAATCCAAGCCAGGTAGGAATTGTTAAGTTGTATAATGGTGATCCAGTGTTCCTAGTTGATCATGTGTTGTGAATATTTGTTGAAAGAAAAGAGTTTGGAGCAGGGAATAGGACCAGGAAGGGAAGGGAGGGAGAAACGGGTTTAGGGTAGCATTTAGAAATGTCATCCTGTGTGAGCTCAGACAGAAGCTATCAGCCCCTAGGTCCAGGTACTGTGTGTTGGGCTCACTAAACAGCTCTGTATTTGAATGGCTGCTTCCTTGCCTGAACTATTTTGGTACATCTATTATTGGCTCCCATTTAGCGTCTGTTTATTTAAATCTGCTTTCAACTGGAACATAATTCTCTTGATTATTGGTTGATGCCGAGACACAGTAGGAATACAGATAATTGTCAGTGTGCACATTCTGCTGGAAATGTAAAATTATTATCTTTAGAGCCATTGAGTAGGGTGTTTGAGCATGAATGTTACACAGCTTGGGCACGTGGAATTTGTAGAGTGCTAATTTGTTGGCTCCTTTGCCTTTCCCACTGGCTGTTATCTAAACCACTCCAGAAACTCAGGCAGACAGGGCTTGGGGGGCGTCCATCACTTGCTCCGCTGTGAAGAGAGAGGGGGTCATTTCCCCTTATTCAACATATGGGGGTTCCTTTGTGGTTAGTAGAGACCAAGAGGGCTGGAGAGACAGCTCATCTCCTAGGGGCTGGTCATCTTCCCCTGCCTTACCAAGGGACAAAATCAAGATTGGGGAGTGGGGGGCTGGGGGGGTTGAGTAGCCCCACTAAAGTCTAGAGCAGCTAAGATGTGCTTAGAGTAGGCATTGGGGGCGATGGTTCCCCACTCCTCCCCTTCCCCTTGCCCAATTGGCCCCTCGCTCTTCACCTGCTTGGATTCCTCTCTACTTCCTACCAGCCTCTGCATACCTACCTACCTCCAGCTGTCCGCACAGCCCCCCACCCCAAACTACAGGCTTCTTCATTTACAAGCAGCATCACTAATTGCTTTTTAGGGTCCCTTTTCTACTCTCTGTTCAAAATTCACGGGGCGTTCCCCAGCCCCTTTATGCTACTTTTCTGAATCTTTTCAGCCTCTTTTACAAACTTAGCACTTTCTGTGCCTCTTTTAGCCTTTGCAAGAAGAAAGAGACTTGAGAGGGGTTGGGTGGTGCGTGTGTGTGTGTGTGTGTGTGTGTGTGTGTGTGTGTGTGTTTGGCAGTAAAGCCCCTTCTCTGGTACCTCCCTCCCCCCCTTCCCCCCCCCACCCCGCCTCCTCCCTACTCTTCTCCCCTCCCAAAACACACGCATTGGTCCTCCTCCCACTGAATGGGGCTTTGTGCCGGGAATTTCCGGAACATAGCCCAGTACCCAGGCCTCTGTGTGAGCAGAGGAGGGGCCCAGCCAGCAAGGAGACCCTTAAGCCCACCCCATTACCACGGTCACTGTTTGCCCTGGATTCTCTAAAAGGCCTATTGTTGCTGGTTGCCAGGTATTCCTTAGCAACACTTAAGCCAAGCTGCCTACCCTATTTAGGCCCAAAACTTTTCAATGGCCTCCAAAACCAGTGCTTGTCAGCACTGTAGACTGCTCCTCAAGCAGCCTCGGAGGGGAGGGAGAGACCAAACCAGCCCCCAGCCCCGCTCAGCCTTTCAAGTATCTGTGTTTGGGGCTGCTGGGGAGGGGTGGGGGGTGGGGGGGACTTGTTGTCATTTGCCTAGAATCAGCCATCCAAACCATCGTAATTAAAATTTCTCTCTTCCCCATTCTGCATCTCCTTTCTCTTTCCAGACCCCCTACTCCAATCCCAGACCCATCTCTAACTTAATATTCAGCAGGGACTGGGTTTCATCCTTTTCTCTAAGAGCCTCGTGGCTTTTCTTCTTAGTCATTGCCAAGGAAATTGCTTTATTGTTTTAGGTCAGTTTGGTGGACTTGCAGATGGGGCGCGAGGGGGGTTGACTCGTCCCGGGCCCTGGTCAGGAGGAGGCTAATGCAATCATAGAGTCTGTGTTCTAGGAGGAATCTTAATGATGGTCCCAAATGAGGGTCTGGAAGCCCAGATCCGGGAATAGCCTGGCACTGGTCACCTGGTGATGGGCTAACAGATGGGGTTCTGGAATCTAAGATCCCTCAACTCCTCATACTAAGCTTTTTGTTGTTGTTGTTTTGTTTTTTTGCCCATGACATGTCACTGAGGTAATATGAGAAGCAGATTGATGGAGGGAGAAATCGAAGGTGAACAGAAAACACATTCAAAGGCATAGGGAAGTCCTCTCTGCTCCAATTCTCATTCCTGTCCCAGGAGTATTCTCCAAGGGTTGTGAAGGTCTTTACTACCTTCCTTCTTTCTTCCCTTCCATCTTTCCTTCTTTCTTTCTTTCTTCCTTTTTTTCTTCCTTTTTTTCTTCCTTCCTTCCTTTTTCTTTCTCTTTCTTTCTTTCTTTCTTTCTTTCCATCTTCCCTCCCTCCTTCCCTCTCTTCCCTCCCTTCCCCTCCCCTCCCCTCTCTCCCCTCCCCTTCCCTCCCCTCCCTCCCTTGCTTCCTTCCTTTTTTCCTTCCTTCCATCCTTTCTGAGATTCAAGGCATCTCTCCCAGGTCCTGAAATAAGGGGAGGTAGACTCAGCATTCTAGAAGGAAAGAGCCATTCAGTTGCTTCATTTCCCTACCCTAACCCAGTCCTGTCTCTTGCCATTTGACAGCAAAGGGAAGACTAGTCCCAAGCATGTAAAATAAATCCAAGCATCCCTCACTGCCACCCTGTCTGGTATGTACCCGCTCTGGCCAACACTGGGCCCTTAACTCAGTTCCACCCAGCCCCATCCGCATTGCCTATCCTCAGACCCAGCTTGCTCACCACAGCCCAGGGATTCTCCATCTGTTTAGAAAACTCTGCCCCATAAGGGAAGGGGAGACATGGTTCAAAAAGAATGGTATTCATTACCTGACTCATGTAACTGTAACAATAAAAAATATATTTAACACAAATCTCTGCCCCAAGTCTTGTGGAGATTGAAACCTCATCATTTGAGTCTGAGCTCAGATAACACTCTGTCAAGAGAGTATTCCTAACAGTTTCTACAAGATTCACTTGTTCTCTGGTCTTCCAGAAATTTCTAAAGCATTTAGTATTAAACTTCTTTGCAATTATTTATTACTTGCTCCACAGCTGTTACAATCACTGTTATTATCATTATTGTAATTATTATTATTATTATTGATTTGGAATTTATTTATTGTGCTCTATCCCCAAACATAAACACTCTGGGAATAAGAGCTTTCCCTGGCTTACTACTACAATTCTAGAATCTAGTACTGGGTTTGGAACAGAGAAGGTGCTCAATAAATATTTGATCAATAAATGAATGAATATATTCAAACTCAAGTCCCAAATCCCCAATGCAATATCTTTGTTTGTTTTCTTGGGACAGAGTATAGATGAGAAAGAAATGGTGCTGAAAAGTTTTAATTATATCTTTATTTGATCCAGTGTTCATCAGCTTAAAAGAAAATATTATTATTGTGTTGTTGCTGTTTTAAGGAATTTTTCCACTGTTTTCCTCCTAATTAGCCCCCATGAAATTATCCAACCCACATTATTTATGTTGTGTGGTGGTCTGGAGACTTACTAAGCGTGGAAGTATCTGGCTTAAGCTATTCAGGAGGATGAAATCTGCAGATCATAGTTCAAAGCTAGCCCAGGCAGGAAAGTCCTTGGGGCACTTATCTCCACCAAACAGCCAGAAGTGAAGCTACGGTTCAAGTAGTAGAACACTAGTATTGAGAAAAAAGCTCAAGGACAGTCAGTGAGTGTACAGGCCCTGATTTAAAGGCCCAAGACTAGCACCCAAATGAAACCACCACCACAAAAGAATTCGTTCTATAACTAGTAGAATCCTAAGAAGTCAAATCCTATCTCTTTCTGATGGTATTCTTACACCAGGGAATTCACTGTCTCATATGAAAACAGAGAAGAGTTTGTCCCAAAGCTTTGGTGGAGAAGAACCATAAATAGAGACAAGATTGAGCAGAAAGGGTGGTAGATATGTATACTTTTGTCTTCAAGCCCAGCCTTCAGATTATATAGTTCACAAAAGTCTTTTAAAGATCTGTAGAGGGCTGGGAAGGTGGCTCAGTAGTACAGTGCTTGCCTTGCATGCATGAGGCCTTGGGTTTAATTCCTCAGCACCACATAAGCAGAAAAGGCCAGAAGTAGAGCTGTGGCTAAAGTGGTAGAGTGCTAGCCTTGAGCTGAAGAGCTGAAGGACAGAACCCAGGCCCAGAGTTCAGGCCCCACGACCACCACCACCAACAACAACAAAAAGATCTGTAGAAAAACCCTTCCAGCTTAGGTGAATGTAGTGATATGAAGCTACTAATTGTTAACTCCTGGTGTCTTCTTACTCAACTTATAATGAGATATAATCAGACAATATTTTTTTTAAATCAGATGATACAAAACCTTTCAGCAGTACTGGCTTTCCAAAGCCAGTGTGTGAGGATGAGCTAGGACTTTTTTTATCTGCGAGCTTCAAAATCTACATTGGAAACTTGTACTGCTGGATATGTGCACAGAAATAAAGTTCATTAAAAAGAAAACCAGCCTTGACCGAAGCACCTGATGATTAGAGATGGACATCGCTATGGTTTGCATATTCATTCATGTACTACACACACAAAAAAAGCATTTACTGAGTACCTCCTAAGTGCCAGGCATTGCACAAATGGCCACAAAGATATTTTCTTCTTATAGAATCTATACATGAGTACCATGCATTAGGGAATAGAATCTACTCCTTGTAGGTTAACTAAACACACAATCATTGGTCTCTGCTATAGAATGTCTATGCACATTGAAAACTGAATCCCAACATCTACAATAATCCCATTATCTCCCTAGCAGATGAGCATAGTGGCTTGTGAATATAATCCCAACTACACGGACAGTGAATCTGAAAGATGGTAGCAAGAGGACAGACCCCACAAAAAATTAGCAAGACCTCAGCACAACAAATAAACTGTGTATGATAGTATGTACCAGCTATCCTGTCTACATAGAAGGCATAATTAGAAGGTTCCCAATTAAGGCTGGCAAGAACACAAGACCCTATTCAAAAAAAAACTACTAAAGCAAAAAGGATGGGAGACATGACTCAACTGGTAGAGTAACCTACCTGGCAAGTGTGAGACTCTGAGTTCAAACCCCAACCATACCCCCTCCTCCACCAAAACACACCAAAAAAAAAACCCACCCAGAAAAGTTAGCTGTTTATCAATGGTGTAATGGAAATGTGTTTTGTTGCCGATATGCCTTCTCTTTCTTCTAATGATTATAGCAGCCCCCTCTATTTTGGAGAAATAAGCTCCATGTGGTTCTGGATTTATTTCAATGGAATATCTCAGTCTAGTCTCAAATGGTGGACAGATAACCCAGGCTCAGACAACCCTTGTCAACTGGTTGCCCTAGACGGGAGCACCTGACCCCAGTGACTAAGAAAAACTGTTTTCTGGGTACTTCTAACTTTGGAAGAAGGACATATTGAGGCCAGAATCAAAGTTTCCACCCTTTCTGCTGAAGGAGCCCAAAGGAAGGAAGAAACCAACGCTAGAAGTGCGAGGTCCCTAGGAATCTGGAAGTCTCCAGTTGCCCATTGCAACAACAGCAAAAGATAAAAGGAACCAGAGGCTGGCGACCCTGTCCTCTGAAAAGGGAAGTCAGGAGCACATTCCTGAGTATCAAGTCAAAGTTTAGACATGTGAGTCAATCCAGAGTTGCTTAAGGAACAGTTCAGCTCTGGAGAGCAAAGAAATTAGCAAGTGGTGAATAGGGCCTAGACTATTGTTTCACATACCCTTTGGTACTTTAGTGGCTTTTATAGACCAGCAATAAGATAAAGACAATGACTGTCAGGCTAGTAGGGACTTCTGGAGACAAGACTCTTTTAGGGCCTTAATTCTTCACTTTAGAAAGTTTTTGATTCATTGACTTTTAACATCTACCTATGTATACAGATTTCTTCCTGGTATCTATAGTGTTCTTCCTTTGTCTTTTCTTTTTCCTACTTCTATTTAAAGCTGTCCATATATAAAGTCCTCAGCACCCAGGACCCATAAATATGGGGGATTTTTGTTTTGTTTTGTCAGGTGTGAGGCCTGATCTCTGGGCCTGGGCACTGACCCTGAGGTCTTCAGAACAAGGCAGATGCTCTACCACTTAAGCCACAGTGACACTTCCAGTTTTCTGGTGGTTAGTTGGAGATAAGAGTCTCACAGACGTTCCTGCCAAGGCTGGCTTTGAACCGTGATCCTCAGATCTCAGCCTCCTGAGTAGCTAGGATTACAGGCATGAGCCACTGGCACCGGACAATTTGTTAGCTTTTATGGTAAAAGGAATTCTACAGATGTAATTAAATTAAAGATCTTGAGGCAAAATATCTTGGATTGTTTTTAATGGCAGGTGGATGAGAATCAGATAAGATTTGATCATGCAAGAAAAGGTTTGGTGGTACACTCTGCAGATGGAAAGAGAGACCATGAGTTCCTAAACTGTAGAAAAAGTAGGCAAGGGAAGTATCTTTCTAGAGACTGAAGAAGGAAAATATCTCAGCTAATCTTGATTCCAGTCTCAAAAAGACTCAAAATTTTTAGAAGATACTAAATTTATTTGTTTTGTTTTGTAATAATTTATTACAGCTGCAGTAAGATGCCAAAACAACCACTAATTTCTAACAATTTTAAGTCTCTAGTCCTTCTATTCTAATCCTGATCTCAAACCTCACTTAAAACTTTAATGATTTCAGCTTCTCCATCTTGATGTTTTCAAGGTACTGTAATGCAACGTATTGGCATCTTCTCCAGCATTTGGAGCTCTACCTGTTGTTCACCATCTGGGAAAAGCTCACTGGGGAGATTTAAAACATTCATATGTTCCTTTTTTTTCTTTCATGTATGTAGCTTCAACGTGTTCTTTATGCTTTCCTATCCTATCAACTACCCTAATTCAGATCATTATCTCTGAAAAGTAAATTATCCTACTAGCCTCAGAATTGTCCCTACTTTCAGTCTTAACCCAACAAAACATACTCAGTGCCAACAAGGTTATTTCCACCTTGTGATTCCACTACTTGAAAACATTAACTGAATGGATCACCTAGGGTCAACAGATTTACAAAACACTTTAGCATGTTTAAATATCATTAGTACTTTTCATTTTGGTGTCATTCCTGAAGCCTGAACTCAGGACCTGGGCATTGTCCCTGAGCATTTCTTTTTGCTCAATGCTAGTACTCTACCACTTGAGACACAGCTCCATTTCTGGCTTTTTTGGTAGTTAATTGGAGATAAGAATATCATGAGTTTTTCTGTCTAGACTGGCTTTGAACTGTGATCCTCAGATCTCAGCCTTTTGAACAACTAAGATTATAAGTATAACTCACCAGTGTAGGACCATTACCACTTTTTAATATTATCACTCCTTCCCCATGAAATGCATACATGTGTGAGCATGCATGCACCTGTGCATACAGGTGCGCGCATGCGCGCGCACACATACACAGTATTATCATAATAGACAAAAACCTACTTAAAGGCCTTTGCTTCTAATCTTTGCTAAGAGAACCTTTTCTTATCCTTCACCACCCAATGTCAATATGACATCCTTGAAAACACTTTCTTATCCTCCCCCAGAATGAAAAGTCTATTCTTTGTTTCCTCACCATGTGAGGCTTAAATAACTGGAAAAGACCAGTGAGAATAGCAGCCCAGAGGATAAGTATAGAGTCACCAACTGAAAAAGATTTACCTATAAGTCAGTGCATCACCTTTACCACAGCTGCATGGTGATTCTGTTAGCTCTGTTCTTCAGTCACTGTAATGTCACTGCAGTAGTTTGAGGACACAGCTAATTATATGCACAGGGAAAAGGACCATTGTTTTAAGAATAATGCACAGAATACATTAAAACACTTTCCTTGTGTTTAAGTCAAAACTGAGTTGAATATCCATTGCTGAGATAATCTCTGCACTGAGAGGAATGCTATACACAGATTGGCTGACTTTCTGGATTTGGTGATTTAGAGCATCCAAGCTCATATCAGAGGAGTGAGATAAATTTACAATCTCACATGGCTCTTACAGTAAAGATAAAGATACCTGAACAAGAAATGTAGGTTTTGGTTCTTATTTCAATCAAGATGGATTAATAGAGATCACATTTAACCTCCTGATGAAAACAACTACCAAAAAATGAAAAGGATAAATAAAACAGTGGCTCTCAAGACACTAGAAATCTGACAGGGAAGGATAGTGACCCAGACAAGATGAAAAACAAAAGATGTGAACCTTATAAATGTGTCCACTTAGGTCTAGGAGTAAACTTCTAACCAGTATACTGGCTTGGTAGTGTTTCTGAGTAGAGAACAAGAATCTAAAATTATCAAGGGAAACAAAACAACTAGAGATCACAAGATACCAGAGAAGAGAGAGCTCTGCAGAGAGAAATCTAGTAATCTGTGGAATATCCTGCTTAAATATTCAATGGAGTACTTAACAGTGCATTGGTACCCAAAACTGAGGAAAGAATCACTTGGAAGGGTGCAAAAGAACAAAATCAAAATTATGCATGGCTAATAGTAACACCTACTTCCAAACAGAAGATTTGGAAATCTCATAATTTACAGGGCTTCAGTTAGTGCTCTAAAAAGGCACTTGCCCCCATCAAAACTGAAACTGCAGGGCTGGGAAGGTGGCTCAGTGGTAGATCGCTTGCCTTGCATGCATGAGGCCCTGGGTTCAATTCCTCAGCACCACATAAGCAAAAAGAAAAAAGCCGGAAGTGGCACTGTGGCTCAAGTGGTAGTGCGCTAGCCTTGAGCGGAAGAGCTGAGGGACAGTGCCCAGGCCCAGAGTTCAGGCCCCATGACCAGACCCAAAAAAAACCAATGTGAGGGAGCAGTTTGTGCATAGATAGTAAGTTCCAGAAGTCTTGTATGGGGGACTCTTTTTCTTTCACTACTGGATCATTTCATCATTTCACACAGACTATTCATAGTCTCTAGACTGTGAGCCATCAACAGCATGAGTACAATGTATTTGAGTATAAGAAAATCTGTCTTTTTTTTTCTTTTAGACAAGGTCTTGCTATATAGCCAGATGACTTTCAACTCATGATCCTTTTGCCTTTCTCCTGAAAGCTGAGAATATAGACATGCTCCACCATGCCTGGGCTCTATCAGATTCTCTTATAGTAAGTTGGTCACATAAACACATTCTGCCTAGATGACTAATAAGATTTAATCCATTGAAAGCCCTAGAATCCACTGAAACCACATGCAAATCATAAAACTAATATTACTAAAAAGTGACAACAGTCTGATGTGTTTTCCTGTGAGAATATGAATATTAACAGCCCAGAGGGGATAAGGATATAGTCACCAATTGAAATTAACCTATGGCATGCAACCATATACTGATTGCAAAGATTGAATTACTACTTAGAAAAAGGTTTCTACGAAGTAAACATGATATTTCAATGATTTTTCTTATGAATTCTATTAAATACTTATGGAGTAAAAAATGCTTATTCTACCCCAACTTTTCTAGACAACTGGGAGTCAAAGATACAAGGAATAGTTTACAACATTCTTTGAGACCAGCTTTATTTTTCTTTTTTCTTCTTTTTAACAAAAGAAGACCAAGTTATTAGAAACACAAATAAATAATTTACCACAGGTCAGCATCCAACAGCATACAAAAACAATAATACCATCATGACCAAGTGGGATTTATCTCTGGAATGCATGGCTAGTTCAATTTCTAAAGATCCATCAGTGTAATTCACCATATTAATGGATTGAAACAAGAAAACATATAATTTGAATAGGTATATGAAAAGTATTTTACAAAGTTTAGCATTAATTACAGATATTAAAAAATATGAAAATCTGAGAAATTAGAAACACAGGGAAGTTCCTAAAACTGAAAAACCACAACTATGAAAAACTGAAAGCATTATAGATAATGTGGAAAGACTGAATGCCTTTCTTTTATGATCAGGAGCTTTAGAAAAAGCATTCTATTTCACACTGAACTGAAAGTTCTAGATCGTTCACAAATCAAAAAGACAAAAAAGTCATCCAGATTGAAAAGGCTAGGTAAAACTATTGTTGGTTGCAGATGACATATTTATCCTAAAAACCTCTATGTAGAAACCTGAATCTACAATAAAGAAACTGAAACTAATAGGTTGCAGGCTATAACTCCAAAAACAGAATTCTAGTGTTTCTATGTGCTAGCAGTAAAAAGGAAACTTAAATTTTATACAAAAAGATGATTTATAATTACATGAAAATATATATCAACAGAGAGAAAATAGACTAAAGAGTTTAAACAGAGCCTCAGGGACCTGAGAAATTATTTTTAAGTCCAATATTCATCTTGTTATAGTCCCAGAAGGAGAGGTAAAATGAGAGATGAATGATTATTTTAAGAAGTAATTGTTTAAATTGTTCCAAATTTGGGGGAACTAATAAATCTAAAGATCTAAAAAAAATGCATGACCTCCAAGGAGAAGAAACCTAAAAAACAACATAATTAAACTTTTAGAAGCTAAAGACAGAAAATGATCTCAGAATGACATTTTCATAATGAAAACTCATGGCACAGAACAGTGGATTTCTCTTCAGAAACAATAGTGTTGGCAGGAAGTAAAACACATTTTTCAGATGCTGAAAGGAGAAAAAACTGTTAAACATATGTCAATAGCTCAATAGCTATGTACATATGACATATAAAATGATGCTAATTGAAATGAACTCCAAGATATGGAAACAAGAGGGTTTTTTTGTTTTTCTTTGTTTTTGTTTTTTTTTAATGTACTGTGTGAAAATATTTTTTTTCTTTCTTTTCCCCCCCTTTGGTTTATCCCTTGTTGTCATTGTTTTTGTTTTTTATTTTGTTTTTAATTTTAGTACCCTGTGTCTTATATATACATTTATCTGATTTGGGGAAGGGAAGGGGTCTAACAAAATGGTGAGACAAAGGACAAGGGTGAACAAGTGCAACAATGATACTCACAAGGCACTATGTTGGAAATGAACTTTACAACTTGGGAGGGGGGAGTCAGAGAATAAGGGAAGTGGGAGAAAATGAGGGAGAGGGTAACAATGTATGACAAGAAATGTACTCATTACCTTACCTATGTAACTGTAACTACTTTGTACATTACCTTTACAATAAAACAAAATAAAAAAATTTTAAAGCGTGAATTTTTAAATGGCTAAAATACTCTTGGCAAAGAAAAACTGTGTGGTTGGGGTGTAATAGCAAGTACAGGCCCTGAGTTCAAACCCCAATACCAGCCAAAAAAAATGGGGAGAGGGAGTGGAAAGAACACCTCGCTCAATTATATGGCTATATAATCAAGACAATGGGGTACTGATGAAGAAACCTATATGTGTATATAATGTATATTATATATATATATAATATATGTATATATAATATATATATTTAAACTGGAACAGAAGAAAGAATCTACAAACAGCCATATATATATGTGTGTATATATATATATACTACTTTTTTACAAAGTGATTATGGAGGGAAAATAACATTTTTAACGAAGGGTGCTAGAACAATTGGAGAGCCACAGTCATAAAAGGGGATCTCAATGTAAACTTTATACTTTGTACAAATATTAGTCCGCAAATAGACCATAAGCCTAAATGTATAATGTAAAACTACAAAGATTTTCAATAATAAAAATAAGAGAAAGACTTCATGAACTAGACCTAGCCAGGGTTTTTTGGGTTTTTTTACTTGACATTAAAAGCTTGACCATAAAAGAAAATTCTAATCAAACTATAACAAAATTGGATACTTTTACTTACTGGTGAGATAAATATAGTTTTCTTTCTTCCTTCCTTCCTTCCTTTCTTTCTTCCTTTCTTTCTTTCTTTCTTTCTTTCTTTCTTTCTTTCTTTCTTTCTCTCTCTCTCTCTCTCTCTTCCTCTCTCTCTCTTTCTTTCCTTCTTTCTTTCTTTCATTTTTGTCAGTCAAGGGGGATGAACTCTGGGCCTGGGCACTATCCCTCAACTCTTTAGCTCAAGGCTAGCACTTTACCACTTGAGCCACAGCACCACTTCTGGCTTTTTTCTGCTTATGTGGTGCTGAGGAATTGAACCCAGGGCCTCAGGCATGCAAGGCAAGCGCTCTACCACTGAGCCACCTTCCCAGTATTTTTCTTGTTAAAAGGTTTTCTCAGGAGGATTAATCATCTTTGATGAATATGCATTCAAATACAATTTGATTCCTCTCCTTAGCCTGCTCTATTGCTGCAACTTTAGGGCCAGTTTTCCTCCTTCCCTACTATAGATGGTAGCCCAAAGGCCCTTAGTTTACATCAGGAATATGGAGGTTAGCTCCTGTCTAAGGGCATTTCAACCACATCAGTAAACTACAACAGTATTTTCTTATGCTCTTTAGATGATGTTTTCATAGGCTTAGCTGATATTAAGGAGAGTAGGCAAGCAATACAATAGAATTAATGATAACACTATTGTGTAAAGATATTTGTCATCAAATAGGTAAAATAACTCTTTGATAGACAGTTTCCTCCTTTACACCATTTATTTAACCCGTAAGAACTATTGTAGTAAAGTATCACATGTTTATGAATGGGCAGAAAGGTTACAAATGTGGTCTCTGTAATATAGGACATTCAATTTATTCTGTTAGTCTGTCTTATAAGTAACCTTTACTTTGTTTTTACTGGAAGCAGTTGTTTATTCTATCTATATGCCCAAGCATAATAAATGAGCTTATTTATCAGTAGAAGAGGGAGGTTAATCATCTCTATTATACAAATAGATTTGTGTACATATGCAGAAAATTCACTCTGAGGATAAAACCAAATTGACCTTCTTTCTTTCCTTCTTTTCTCTCTCCCTCCCTTCCTCCTTCCTTCCTTCCTTCTTTCCTTTCTTCCTTCCTTCTTTCCTTCCTTCCTTCTTGCTTCATTTCCCTCGCCTTCTCCCCTCCTTCTCTTCCATTCCTCCTTCTTTTTCTCCTTTCTTCTTTCCTTCTTTCATTTTGCTTTCTCTTTCTTTCTCTCCTTCTCCCATTCATGTTCTGTCTTCCTTTTCTTCTTTTTTCTTCATTTCTTCTCACTCCTTCCATCTCTCCCTTTCTCAGTCCTTCCATTCCTTTCTTTCTCTTTCCCCCTCCCTCTTTCTGAGCAAGATCTCTAGATGTAGGAAATCACTCTTGATGTGTACTGGCTCACATTGCTACACAGTTTTAAGAGCTGACTCCTTTTCCACTCAGACATCCTCAACATTTGGCTTGTTGCCTGTGGTCTGTGGATAACTATTTTGTCTCCAGACTATGCTTGCTTTCTGGAAAAGAAAAGAAAGAAAGAAAGACCACAAAGATTGTTCCAGCTGAAACTGCTCTTCTAAAATGAAGCTAGGATTTGACTTTTAATCATGGGATGTCACTACTTCAAACACAGATAGGAATCTGTTAGTGAGAAAAAGGAATCTGGCTATTGGATCTTAGAAATTCAAGATACCATCTCCTAAGTCTTAGCCAGGAGCCAATTCATGGTTCTCACCTATGAGCTGGCATCTGCTGCCATTCTCTTAGTCCTTATTATTTGTCTGTACCTTAAAGTTGGAAAGTAGGGTCTGATTTCTCAGCATGCTGCCGTTTAATTTTATCTGTAGAGCCACCGAATGTTTAAGGGGAGCAGAACCTTAGCTTATTCTCCTTCAATCTGAGCTATAGGCAATGGAAATAAAGGCCAGGGATAATTGAATGGCATGCCCATATGAACTTCCCACCCAGTAAGTGAGAGATCTCAGAATGAAACACATGGAAAGAATTGCAGATATGCTTTTTGAAAAGATGATTTTCTCAATTACATTTCAAGATTGAAAGAATGTCGAACCACTAATACCAATGGAATCTATTTCACCTAATTCCATTCATTACTGGGATTTGCTCATAGTAAGGACATAGGCTTTTGATCTACATCTCTGGTCCTTCCTATTGTTTCCCTATTCTTATGGCCTTTAAAGTGCTAAATCTGCCCTCATTAAAATATTTAGTATGCATTGAAAAATGTTGGTTGATAAAACATGCCCAACTTGTTTTCCAAATCTTGATTTGAGATCTTGCCATCTATTCAATATTTTCAGCCAGAAATCCAAATGGATATGAACTCTCCACCCAGTCTCAGTAAACATTACTGAATCCCAAATATTCTATATCATGTTTCAAAATTCTGGAAGACCTGAGAAAATTTTTGAATTATCTGTTTTGCTCTTTCCTTAGTTTAGTGGTCAGGTTCATTAGATTTCAAATTTAGAGGTATTTTGCCTGTAGAGGTATGCTAGGTGTAGTGGCTCTCGTCTTTAGTATCAGCTACTTTGTAAGTGGTGATCAAAAGGATCTAAATTTGAGAACTACCTAGGGAAATAATTAGTGAGATTCTTAGTAAGTCAGAAATGATGACATAAGCCTGTCACGGAAGTTGTAGTACAGTCTAAGGCCAGAGCTGGCAGAAAATAAGACTCTTATCTAAAATTAACATAAAATTTAAAAAGGCTAATGGCATAGCTCAAGTGCTAGGGCACTTGGTCAGTAAGCACAAGGCTTTTAGTTCAAATCCCAATGCCATTAAAAAGAAGAAGGAGAAGGAGAAAAAGGAAAACACAATTGTTTGGAAATCGAAGGAAACATTCTAAGCCTATGATTTGAAGTTGCAACTAGTTTATTGCTTAAAAGCATTCTTTTCTGTTTTCAGATTTATGTGGACCTCGTAGGTTTAGCTTTTACCTTCTTAGTCCCATGACTTTGGCCTGTGTTAAGGACCTTATCATTTCTACTAGAATCTCTGCCTCTTAAATACCTTATTCTTGTCACTCCCACACACTCTCTACATTGTAGTCACTTGAGTATTTTAAAAATAATATGTAGGGGCTGGGATGGTGGCTCAGTGGTAGAGCGCTTGCCTTGCATGCCTGAGGTCCTGGGTTCGGTTCCTCAGCACCACATAAGCAAAAAGAAAAAAGCCGGAAGTGGCGCTGTGGCTCAAGTGGTAGTGCCCTAGCCTTGAGCTGAAGAGCTGAGGGACAGCGCCCAGGCCCAGAGTTCAGGCCTCATGACCGGACCCAAAATAATAATAATAATATGTAGACCACATAGCTGCCACACAAATGGGTTTTCTTAAGTGAAAATCATACATCTCTCTTGTTTAAGACACTTATATGATTTCCCCACAGTAGTAGTTCCTTTATTCCCGCTATAAATAGTTATGGAGTTCTTGCCATACATCAGCATTGTGCTAGAAAAGATGGAGGATACAAAGCTGGAGGATACACTCATGGGTTTTTAAAAATTATTTTTCTTTTCTTTTGTGGCACTCAGGTTTGAACTAGGTCTTGTACACGCTCAGTTTGTTTGCTTGGCTGTCACTCTACCACTTGAGCTATACCTTCAGCTATGCTTTTTGCTGGTTATTTTAGAGACAGAGTCTCACAGACTTTTCTTCTTAGGCTGCTATTGAACCAGAATCTTGATGTCCTGAGTAGCTAAGATTACAGACACAAATTGCTGATTATCAGCTAGAATTGCCATTCTAATAAATCTGGGAAAAGCTTGCATAACTATAATCTTCTGTCTGCAGTCCCAGCTAACTCTCCAGCCATTCCTGTTGAGCTTTATGCCAAACTTATTTGTACACTTAGCTGCATACATTCTGCTTTTTCTCCTCTTTGCATCTGTATACATACTTGCTTTGTTATTAGCATTTCAAACATCACTGCTGGAAGTTTGTTTTGTTTTGTTTTGTTTTTGGGGGGTCCAGTCAGGGGGCCTGAACTCTGGGCCTGGGCACTGTCCCTCAGCTCTTCAGCTCAAGGCTAGCCCTCTACCACTTGAGCTACAGCGCCACTTCTGGCTTTTTTCTTTTTGCTTATGTGGTGCTGAGGAATTGAACCCAGGGCCTCATGCATGCAAGGCAAGCCCTCTACCACTGAGCCACCTTCCCAGCCCAACTTCTGGAAGTTTTTACTTGACCCTAATTCACACAGATTTGTGATAACAGATACATGTATCTGTTGTTATTTATTTCTTTATCACAATATTTTCTAATTTGTTGATAGCTCTTCTTTTCTCCCCTCAATGGTAGCAGAAATGACCAAAACAAAAGACTTTGAATTATGTTTACAATTCAGAAAAACTTCCAGAATGAGATTTAGTTGAGAGAGAGACAGAGAGAGAGAGAGAGAGAGAGAGAGAGATTTGTCATATTGACCACCAATGAGCATGTCGTAGAATAGAGAGCCTGGAGAACAATAGCCCTGAAGAAAAGAAGCCAGGAAACTCATGATGCTTTATTTCACTCAACTATAACAATTTGTGAATCATCATTAATTGCTTAACAATGCTTCATGAAACTTGAAAGTAACTGAAGTAAAAGGGTTCATTAAAGTATGCTTCATAACAGGGAACTCCATTTTCAGAACACAAGAAGGGAATTATTCTTTGGGGCTTTTTTCTTTTTTAGGTCTCAGGAAGTCTTTGGGAAATAGAAAAAAAAAAGTAAATTCAACCTTAAAAACAAATGCAAACTAATTTAGGAGTTGTTTTCCCAGCCTAAAAGTATTAGGATTTTATTTTATTTTTTGTTCAGAAAATAGAACTGGAGGAATAAAAGTCCAAGAAAGCCTGTTATGTTTTATTTACGCTCTGAATGACTATGTATTTAAGAAAAGACTGTATTTTCCATTCCCAAGGACTAGGATCAGAATACAAGATAAGCTCAACACGGGTAGGTTTGAATTAAATAACACTGTATAATGGTTGACACCAGTCTTTGAGGAGAAAAAAATCTAAAATTTTAGGAAGATATTAGATCTGGCATGAAAATAATTGGCTACGTCAATGAAAAGACTTCAGAATGAAGTTCTATAATTTAGGGCAGGCAATACCTAGGTCGAACAAATACCTAGGTACTCAGCAGAGAACAAGTATCTAAGAATGGGGTCCTATACACACCCAAGCCTGGACATACTGACTTTTAGACTCTAATATCCATCCGCCTTTTTCTGACACTTCCTTGAACTCTTTTCTCTTTGTGTTGCCCACATGACAAGGTACTTTATTCCTGCATTTCATTTTCATCTTTTCTTTGTGAACAATCTCAGAAAGTCCAGGTATAAAAGAAGTTGAGGTGGTGGGGTAAGGGTAGGGATGGGGTGGGATTCAGCCTTGTTCTGGACCCCCCTAGGAACAGAGTTTCCATTTCTACCCTTTCTGATTCTAATTCAAAATTATTTTTTACTTTGGTTTTGAAGCCTTCTTCTTTATAAACCCATTCAGATTTTTTTTTTTTGGAAAATTTATACAAACTCAATGTGTATGTGGGTTTTGGGTGGGCTGTGGAAATTGATTTACGAGTCAACCACTTTTCTTTTTTCTTACCATCTCCCGCTTGAGTGGTTTGTCGGCCCTGGGCTTTTCTTTCACTGAAGGAGAATAAGGTTGTCTGTGGAAGAGGCCAGCATTTCAAATTGGTGGAGTTCAAATGCACAAATGACATAAAACTGACAAGAAAAGGCGGGGGTTTAGAGGTCACAGACTGCATAGGTCTCGCTTAGGATTTTTGCTTTGTGATGAACCCTGGCACCAAAATGAATTAAATAACAGGCTTAAGGACTATTGAGAGAAGACTGAATGCAAATCAAAGATAAGTAGAAGTTTTCTTTCCTAAAGGGGGGATGATTTTTTTTCCTTCCCCTTCCCTCTCCCCCCTTCCATATCTGTGCCGGCAAGAGCTGCATGTTAAACATGATTCTGCTGGCATTATGCTGGGTGCTTTCACTCCAGGCTGCATGCGATGGCCTATCTTGGCCTATGATTAATGACCTGCTAGGCAATTTGGAAGCCATAATAACTCTGCAGTCCACACACAAACTATATAGTCACATTCCTTTTGCGGATTTGCCAAGCTGTTACCAAGGGGCCCACGGTCGAAGCTGGATTGCTGGAGAGATAGCAGAGCATTTCTGCAAATGCCATTTGGGCCTTATCTTGCTGGGAAGTGCAGGAGTGGTAGGCTCATTTACAAAATTCAAAGCCTACATCTCACAGCTTCTTTATTTCAGGCCAGATTAGGGAAAACAAAACAACAGCCACGAGAGGGGGAAAAAATCACTCACAAAAAATCTGATTAAAATCAATCCTTCTATAGGGTCTCTATTACATATTCAGCAGCATGGTGTTTTTCAGATTTCAAATTGAATTCATCAAGATCTAGTGGTAATAATTCTCTGAAAGAAAACAAAAAACAGTGAATATTTGAAAATTCCAGGTGGAAACAAAGGCTGCATTTCAAGCTTTGTTGTTTGGAACTGTTTGTGTGCAAACTTTTCTGTAAATCTACTTGTGGGGCTGGTAGGGAGAGATCTAGCCTCAGCCCTTGCTTGGCGCTGTGACTTTGGATGTGTTTCTTCCTCTATCTGGACTGAAGTTGTTTTCATCAGTGCAATGAGAAGTTTGGATTTAGCAAACAAGCTAGCAAGCCTTTTTGTCTCCAATTTGTACCCATGTTGCAGATATTTATTGAGTATCCAACCATGCACTGGACAACCTTCTAGGCCTCTGAGACATTTAGGGAAGACAGGAAATAAAATCTTTTCACTACAAAAGCTTCTACTCTCAGAGTGAGACAATCAGAATTAATAAGGATAACAAATGAGGAAATTGTATGCATTAGAGTGCAAAGAGGGTTATGGAATAGGAGGAAGCAGGCCAGATTCAGGGGAAGTAGAAATGTCACGGGATGGGGACTGGGGACAGGTTGCAATATCAAAAATGGTGGCCAATGAGATTCAGCAGTAATCTGAAGGAGATGAGAGAGTTGGTCAAGCAACTGTCTGGAGAGGAAGCTTCTGGCAGAAAAAAATACATCTGGAGAAAAAAACGTCCTAGTAGTCTATGAGTTCATTGGTACTGCCATTTACTTTGAGACTAGCTTTTAGTCACTGAACTAGCTGGTGGCAACTTTATTACCCAGCTCCATGGTTTTCAAGCTTGGATGTATGTTGAAAGCCCCCTGGGAACCATAAAATATAGAGAGGCCTGGGTCCAGCTCCCAGAGACTCTGATTTAATTGATCTGGGATGCAGCCTAGGCAACAGGGCTTTTCAAGCTCCCTGGATACTTTTTCTTCTGCAATCCAAGCTCATCTAGAGCAAGATGGTCAACTTTACCAGACTCCTTCCCTTCCCCCTCCCCAGCATTAACCATTCACATTGTCAAGACATTCTCTACAAAACACTGGTCGTGCACAGGAGAACAGGAAGGACCAAACCAGAGTCTAGAGAAGACGCATATTTGTGGAGCGGGTTCTTCAGACATGGAGGCTGGTACAGAACAGGAAAATATGTGAGCAGCTAATAGATCCATTTCTCCCAAATGTAACTAATTCAAATACATCTTCAGTGTATTTGCCATATCTGTATAAAATTGACACATGGCCTAGTATTAAATTCCACTTCACTGTCCTCATCTTTAACATTTGTAAAAACAAATATGCAATGTAAGGTATATAAAAACCAGAGATGTCAAATAATGCATACATATGCATTATCTACATCCAATAGCATGTGTATCTCTACGCTCTAAAACCATCTCGAGCTGCGCTTTTGGAAATAGAACTGAAGGGGATGAAGTGAGGGTAACAAAGGGAGGAAGAGAGCACTGGAAGCTGAGCGTGTCTGAAGCTCCTGTTTTATTTACATATGAAAATGGTTGATGTTGGACCAAAAGAGAATAAAAGTTGAGTGGTTTGGATAGGCTTTGTAATTATGCAACCCATTAATCAGTTGGGGACCATTTGGATGATTAGCAGATGGATTTTTCTTTTGGAATTCCCAAACATCAGACATCGTTTGCTTTTGACCGTATGGCCAGACTTTTCTTTTCTCTCTTTGTGTCAAAGCATTGTGATGGAGAAACCTGGTCATGCCCCATGAACTGAACAGAGCCCAAGGCACAGACTCCAGTGTGTTTAGAAGGAACATTAAAATGGTCGTTTTGTTCTGGTAATTCTATCTTACCAAAGTCCTCACCTTTGAGAGCAAACATGTAAGATTTTTTCTCTCCTTTAAATTAGACTTCAGTGACTTTGCTGAAGTAAATTTCTAAATTTTTATATTTTCCCAGTACATCTGTAATGAGAAATTTCTCTCTTTTTAATCTACTCTAATTAGAAGGCGGACACATACCTTTGGAATCTGTATGGCCCTCAATTGTATAGTTACATGCTATGGGTATCCCTTTCTTTTTAGTTTAACTATCAAGTAATAAACACATTAATTCCCACTGTAACACATTTAGGCATTATAAATTCCTAAGTATTATTCCTCAATTATTATTTCCAATAGTAGCTTTCATTCCAGAGGGAGTCACTGTTACTGTTATCAAGTTGGAATTAAACCTTGTCTTTCTTTGACCTTCCCCCCAAATTTCTACCTATGAGCCTTTAGAAACTTTTAATTTGTGGTGTGCATCTTTGTATGTATGTACATGTTATACAGAGGTCAATATTACATTTTACATGTCATAATATAACTGTCTTATTTCATTGAGCAGTGCATTATGTATATATATCTTATCTATATAGTAGGGTGGCAAAAATGCACTTCCTTAACAGAAAGTTAGTTGTACAAAACAGAGAGAAAGAGAGAGAGAGAGAGAGAAAGAGAGAGAAGCGGGAGGGAAGGAGAGATAGAGAGAGAGAGGGAGAGCAAGTTATTGTATGACCTCCACCAATGTTGCCTGAGTACCCATACAAATACCACATTGTACCCTGTCACACATCTGTGAGTCTACCTTCAGGGTAAACACTGAAAAGTGAAGTTGCTGGCTTGTTGTTCATAGACATTTTTAACTTTCATATGTGTTGTTCAAATGTCTTCCAAAGCAGCTCAGTCAATTGCTGAGGGGTTCATGTACTGTGCTTAGTTAAGTCTTTCACACAGTTCCATGATTTTAAAGTAGTGTATCCATTGGCAACATCTCACTGCTGTAGTGGGAATGTATTTGCCAGATCTATCCCCAATCTCATGTAAGCATTACAGATGATTGCTAATGTGCTATTTTCCTTTGGTTAAGAGTTTTCCTAGCATGGATGGAAGTCTGGTGTGGTGCTAATGGTGGGCATAAGTATAGGTCATAAAGTGAGTTCAATGTCTGGGTTATTGTACATTTCAGCTTGTTTCTTAGCTTGAGACATCAGAGTCAGGATATGTGAAAAGAATGCAACTAAAGTCTATTAAGCACCAGCTATGTACCTGGCAATGCTAACAGCCTTGGGTCATTTCATTTTATTCTTCACAAGAGGAGATGGAAGTCATCAATACAGATTTACAAATGAGGAGATAGGCTGTAAGACACCCTTTCTGCATGGCACAAAGTGAGATGGTTCATCACAGAGTATCCCAGACATCCAGATTAGAACTTACTGACTGTATGTGTTCCAAACTTTGTTGTCAAGATGAAGAATGGATGCTGTTGGGTGTCTGGCTTTTGGTAGTACTATTTCAGGAAGAGTTTTACAGACTCATTTATCTGTCTTCTTGTCTTATTTTCTATTTCTTTTTCCCCCTCCTTATTTGGTGGCACTGGGATTTGAACTGAAAACCTTGTGCTTGCTAGGCAAGCACTCTACCACTTGAGACATGGCTTCTGCCTTATTTTCCATTCTAAATGAAAAAAGTAATCCTTGAATTTTCTCACTCAGATTAACTAATCTTTGAATCAGAGGCTGTCAGTACTCAGTGTATAGCTAAGGCAGTGAGGATCTTGGTGATTGTGGAAACATGACAGCTATATCTGTTCCAAGAGAAAGATGGACAAGAAATCAAGACTTCCTTGGATTGACATTTAAGACCCTGCAGAGTCTGGCCTCAGGTTGCTTCTCCAGATGGAATCCTATGAGGAATCATATTTGATTCATACTAATCTCTCTCAACAAATCTTTTCATAGGATGTTTCTGACACAGTTCCAGTGAACAACAGAGAAGTTTTTGCTATGATGAAGCACTCCCCCACACCCTATTATCCCAAGTGCATACAGATGTCAGGCAAAACCCCAGGTATGCAGAGATGTCCTTGGCATTTAGGCAAAGCAATCTAACCTAAGCCTGGCCATCAACATTTTATGGTGGGCCCAAATGAAAGTTCCCAACTTCCGCAGCCCTCATAGACCTTCCAACAGCCTCTGTCTCCTTGCTCAGACCCCGTAAAAACCTAACTCCATCCGCACCTCCTCACACAATCTCAGATCCTGAGGGAAGGGTGTTGGCTCCTTGTTGCTGTACCTTCATAGACAGTCCTCACCTGTTGAGATGGAGAGTCTGGCCTGTTTCTTTCTCCTCCATTTTCCTAACAATAATAGAGCTCCCATTCGAATGGATAAGTAATAATAAATAAGTAACCAGCGTGATTCCAGGCTATGGCTAGTGCAGCAGTGGAAAGTAAGAGAGTAATGGGATGTGTGGGTGGAGCAGGTATGGAATATTGCAGTGAGGATGTCCTGGGAGAATGTCTAACAGTAAGTTGGAACTTAGCAATGCCAACGTCCTTTGCAGCCCCTCGTCCAGCCTGGATCTGGACCAGTGCTGAAGACTGAGTGACGAGAAGGAGCCTGAGACCCAGATGCATGTATCTAATATTTCTTAAACTTTCATACATATAGGAAATATTTTGGGGGTTTTGTTTAAATGTAGGTCTAGGCTGGAATGGTTTCTTGGGACTATCTAAGTGGAGGTGATTCTTTTCATCCCTGGACTACATTTGGATTAGCAAGGGGTCAACCTACTTGCCAGATCCTAGGCCTAACAGATGGTAGAGCTATAGGATAAACCCAGCAAGCAGATTCACATTCAGTGGTACCACATACCAAACTCTCTGTTCTCCTGTGGAGAGTTTCCCAAGATCGTCTCTGCCCACCTACCTCTTCCAGGTCCTAAGTCAAGAACCTAGTTGATTCTGTGCTCACTGCCTTGGGGAAGGATGGAGAGGTCCAGAATAGAGGTAAAAGAAATTTTCCTCTTCTCCAAAATGCCAAAATCTAATGCTCTATAAGCCAATTCTAGGCTAAAGGTGTGTGCTGATTAACACAGGCTAGACTTTTATGTTAACACAGGCTCATAGTTTAAAATTCTATGAATTTTGTACCAAAAAATATTCCTAGATTACTGGCTTCTTGAAAAAAATTTTGAAAGCCTAAGGGCAAGGACCTACAATCCAACCAATAACAATAAATTGGACCTTACAATACCAATATTTACCCAAAGGGATAGTGTCCTTTGTGGGCCCTAGACCTTACCTCATCCAGTTAACTTATTTCCCATCACTTATATTGCTCTTAAGTGAAGGAATCCTGATAACATGAAACATTTTAGGAGAAAGGATGAAGAAATCAGCCAGTTCCAAGGGAGAAGACCTGATCTAAAAACCATGTGATCAGGAACTGGAATCAGAAAACAGGAATGTAGGGATATGCAGAAGGCCTAGTAATTGAGCCTCCTATAGATTTCCAAGAGCATCATCTACCACCTTTGGTATCCCAAGACTGGGGATTGTTTGCCATACAGTCACCTCACAAGTCTTTGATGGCTCCAGTCAGGAGTAAGGATATACAAAATGGGGAATAGGTCCCAGGACTTTGTTTCAATACTGTCTTATATACCTCAGGACAGCTGTCTCCCTAAATACTCCCGGGATCCTTGTAAACTCCAGAAAAGGAAAATAGAACCTAAGATCCCCAGCAGAACTCTAATAGGCACCAAGGGAAGCCCTTTGTCTTCTATTTTATGGGAGGTCAAGGCACCATATTGAGTTCACAAGAGATCCCTTTGGATCGAGAATTATGGCTTTCCATACTCCTTAGGAAGAGGATTGGTAAAAAAAAAAACGGTGGCCATTATTTCCCTCCCTATCTCCACACCTTTTTGCAATATGGACTGGCAGATCTTTCCAGCTGGAGATGGAATTTGTGTCCCCATCTCTTGAATCTGGGTTGGATGTGTGACTTGTTTGGCTGGTAGAGTGTGGCAAAAGTGATGTGTCAATCCCCTGTCTAGGTCTCAAATGCTTTTGTGTGTCTCTGCTCTGTGTGCCTCTGGCATACTGCCTACTGCCATCAGATGTAGGCCAGACAACTGTGTTAGAGAAGAGACTCAGTGTGTGAAATCCAGACATCCCAGCTGTGGCTTTCAGAGACCAGCTATTCCCTGGCTGACCTAGTAGCTAATGGAAGGTAGGTGAGTGAGACCAGCCAAGATGAGCACTGTTCAGCTGAGCCCAGCCCAAATTGCTTACCCACATAATCATGAGCCAAGCAAATGGCTGTTGTTTTAAGCCACTAAGCTTGGTACAGGCTTTTGTTTTCTAAAGCAAAAGGTAATATTCTATTTAATATGGCATTAGTTCACTAAGCTATCTGTAATAAAGTGCCACACGTCCAGAGTGACTTAAAACATCAGGATTTTATTTTCTCATGATTCTGTGAGAATGGAGTCTAAGTGCCAATGGGGTTGATTTCTTTTGGAGATGTCAAGGAAAAACCTGATCCGTATCTTTCTTTTTAAGCTTCTGCTGGCTACCGACAATCTTTGGTGCATCTTTGGCTTCTAGACACATTATTCTAACACTTGACTCTGCCATCAGGTGGCATTTTCTTATCTCTATGTGTCCAAATTTCCCTATTTTATATGAAGACTAGTCATTGGATTGGATGCAATATTGTACCATTGGTCATTGGATGCAATATTGCTATTTCTAAATGAGATCACATTCACAGATACTAGGTATTAGAATTTCAACCTATCTTCTTTGGAGACAAATTTCAACCCTTAACACTCACTATAGAATTGTTAATATAGGAAAACTCATTAAAGTTTCCACTTAATACATGCTCAAGAATGTTCGGGGAAGGGGGCTCAGTGGTAGAGCGCTTGCCTTGCATGCATGGGGCCCTGGGTTCGATTCCTCAGCACCACATAAGCAAAAAAAGAAAAAAAGCCAGAAGTGGCGCTGTGGCTCAAGTGCTAGCCTTGAGCTGAAGAGCTGAAGGACAGCGCCCAGGCCCAGAGTTCAGGCCCCACGACC